>NW_005054302.1:9853167-9878717 GCF_000277835.1 Geospiza fortis
GGCTGCACCCCCCGGTGCCGACATCTGCCTCTCGGGGAGCATTAGTGGAGGTGCTTTTTGTTTGTCCAGCGCAAATGAATTAAAATTGCTGAGCTGTTCAAATGCGCCGAGTCTCCGAGCGCCCAAGATGAACGCGATGCCGGTTTTGGTTTTATTTTAATTCAATCTCTCCCAACACATTTTGCTCCAGGTTGGTTCTTGCAAATGCTAAGAAAGCCTGTAAGTCAATGAGCTCAAATATTTGCGCTCTTTGTCCGAAAACTGTTTTTCTTCCTCTGTGGGTCAGGCCAAGTGCCAATCAAAGTTGTTTTTCAAGCCTCTCTTCCCTGCAGTAGGACTGCTTTTTTCTTTCTAACTTTTTTTTTTTTCTTTTAAGGGTTTGGTTTTTGGAAAGGAGGTGTGTATTTAGAGGAGGGGGAGGAGAAATGTTAAAAATCGGTCAGAGAGAGAAGCAGATCTTAAAAATCGTGTTTCTTGAATATTTTAATGGAAACAAAATCTTATTAAATGTGCATGCTTGGTATGTGCAGTTATTTTTTCCATAAACTCTTGGATCATATTACAGTTGATACTTGGTGCTCAGCTCTTAGCTCAGCTTGCGAGAAATGTAATGGATCAGAGAAGCACACATCAGCAGAGTCTGATTTTTAACCATTTCATTGCAGGACCAAATCCCTTCTTGGCTTTAGCTTGCTGCTGTTCCCACTTAAAGAAAAACAAGTACTTAAAACAGAGAAGTTCTGCAGGGTTAAAGCCTGAAACAACTTCAGACTTGACATATGTCTGAAGACATACAAATTAAGCAGTGCCAAATATGTCTGTAGAACAAGCAGGGAGGGAGCTTGCTTTGTTCTGCCAAATAATCAAAATGTTTTGTTGACAAATAAAGTGGTACTTGGCAGCACTTGTAGATCTAAAATTAAATTTAAGTTAGTGAATTTTTTTGAAGTCCTATTCCCATCCTGCTGGGTAGGACTTTTTTGTATACCTCTTTAATATCAGTGGGAGGTAGGACGTGGGGGCAAGGTTAGATAGTACTTTTCTGGTAACAGGAAACTTGCTGGATTTGAGTTATTGTTGTATTTTAATTTTATTTTAAAGTAGTTTAGGGATGATGGTGAAACATAGGAACCCAGTTGGGTCTGTTGAGGAAGGCAATTTAGCGCCTCTCTGCTTTGGCTGTGGTCATTTCAACCATACAAAATTGGGGAAGAATAAAGAAACTGAGTCATGAAAGCCTCTTGAAAGGTGTTCTGTGCTTTCAGTGGTGGCACTGGGACATAGTTCCATCTCTGTTGTAGGCTGGACAATAAAAACAGAAGTGCAAAGCTTCTGACCACATCTGTCATTATTTAAAAGTTGGTGTAATAAAAATCACTGTAAATTTTAACCTTTTGCACCTCATTGGCAAGCATGCAAGTAGAAGACGTGAGGAAAAAAACCAAAACAAAATCCTTGACAGAAGTGACATGTAAATTTGACCTGAATCTCGAGGAGTAATAATCTTCAGATAAGTGCTGCCTCATCTGTTCTTTTGATGGTGTTGGGGTTTTTTTTCTTAATGTTCATGTGATAATATACTGGAAAAATGATTGGCCTTGGAACATGTTGAATCTCTTCTGCCCTTCTCCGTTTTAAATCTTTATTTGAAGTCATTTGAATGATCACAGTTTAGGTAGAGCTGTTGTCAAAATCATAAGGGGCAAAACAAGCTTTCAACTCAGTGGCATATAATGAAATTTGAAATAGTCAAGCAGGTTTTGGATTCTCATGGGTGAAGGGAAGTTTCTCTTTCAGCTGGGAAACAGGAAAAGCTAGATGCAGCACTTTATGCTTCGTCCAATTTCAGATTAATAAAAGTTACATTTATTATGGAAAGTTCTATGAGGGCAGCACTGAGAATCTTGCTAAGGATTCATGGGTTGAATTTGCCTATGAAGAAGCTTTCTCGTATTAAAAGGATACATATTCCAGTTGGGTTTATTGTTACGGCACTCTATAGATAATCAGATCTGCTTGCAGAAGAATTGTTGCTAATCAGAAGGGCTTAGACAGTCATAGGTACAACAACTGCATCATTATTTGGTTTAGGAAGAAAAAAAAAAGGACAGCCAGTAATACATGATTCTGTCTTGGGTTTGGTGAGTGACCTTGTTGGACACACAACCAAGGCTAATGCTTTTAAAAATCAGTTTTTAATACATGGAAGAATGACCAAAACAAGTGGCGTAGCTCTGGTTCATGGGATGGATGGCCAGCCTTTGTAACAAAACTGTGGCATACCAGGAGGGGAAAGTGCTTAGCAGGGCATAGGGTGCTGTTGCCAAGTGTTTCCTAGAAGTGCCTGAGAGTTGCTGCCACTTCAGTAACCAGGACAGCTCCAGCCCTCTCCTTGGAAAATGCAACATGTAGGGGAGTCCCTGGGCAGGGGAGCTCCAGGGTGTTATCCTGGAGCCTGATGGAAACCCAAAGTTCTCCTGCCTAAACAAAATCAATATCCCAAGCAAGAAATAAGAGAATATTATATAGGAAGAGCTCAGTATTTCTTTGGATAAATCACTGCTTCAGGAAGGCTTTTAGGAATAAGCAAAAAGTCTTCAGGGGATGGAAAAATCCTGATATGTCAGGAAATGTAGGAATAGGGAGGATTTGCCAACTGTTCAAGCTTGGTTGCAAATTGCAAAGTGTGTGAAGTAAAAGGTTCTTTTGCATGTACATACAAGTTGGTAGGACAGAAAAGTATGAACATGGTTCCAGGATTAAATATTTGGTTTGTGTTAGATTTCAGTGAGGGAGATAGAAGGGCAGTGGCCAGGTGGGTGACAGGGGAGTGTGGTTTAAAAGCAACCTTCAGTGTTGGCAAGGTGGAAGTGGAGCCAACTTAGCTGACCCTCCTGGCTTGAGCCAGTGTCTGTGCTGGAGTGCAGCAGAAAGGCATATTAAATCCTGGTATTTATAGACCTACCTGATCAGGGTCATCCTGTGAGAGGGGAAATACCTGTAAAATGATGGACGTAATTTGCTCCTCATCCTCCCATGCATGTCTCCTTCTTTAGTACAACTCTCAATACTGTACAAAGTTACTAAAGCAAATATGAAAAATATATATATGACATGATATCACCAAAAGCAGGCCATACTAGACTACTGTAGTGGTCTTCTATTGATAAGACAGCTACTCGTGTCCTCTTCAAAAAGCTTTCAATGGACTAAAACTGCACTGTAGTCATTAAACATCTGAAGTAACATCAAAGGCTTAACTTGACACTGCAAGTCAATGCTAATTAAATATTTGTATTGACTTACATCAAATGTTCTATATATCGAAAAGTTTAACTGGATTTGAAAACTATTTGCACAAATTCATAACAAAAAAATTAACCAACACTTGTAAATATGAAATAGCAACACCTCTCGGTATAGGTTCTGTATGCTTTCCTGGCTGTTACATGTATCCTATTGTCCCCTGGCAGTGACAGGTTACTGGGCAGGAGGGACCTTTGATCTGACACAGTTTGTGTGTTTTTCTGTTACTGTTAATTACAGGGATTGGGAAGTGATGAGCATGGGAATTATGGTGGGCCATGCTGGAAGGAGAAGTCACTGTGCTGAGAGGACAATACAAGTGATAAATGTTGTTGGTCCAGGGAGACAGGGACATTTCATGGAGAGCTGGGAGATCTTGAGCACAGGCATAGTTGAAGTGGTGTGAAATCCAGTGGTGTGAAATGTGAGAGTCACAGGCTTGGCTGTTTGGTGCTGATCACTTTAATAAGAGCAGCTCCTTGGAAGGAGCAGGGAGAAGGGTGCTGATGCAGGAGGACCAGCACCTTCCTGTCCCCCTGCAGGCCTGTGGTGCTGAAGAGGAGGGAAGCTGGGAAGGATGGATCCTAATTAAACAGGCACAGAGGGGAGCTGGCTGTGTGCTGGGAGAAAGGGTGTACTGATTTTGCAGAAGGAAACTTAAAAAGTTTGGTTTTTTAATCCAGCAGAAACAAAGGCTAAGAGGGATGTGATCAATGTCTATAAATACATCACATGGTAAGAGCAAGTGAGGAGAAATTAGCTCAAGAGTAGATGGATGTAATATGGTCATAAATCATTTAGGCTGGAAAATTGAAGTCTCCACAGGTACAAGGATCTGGAAGAGTTTGTTCTAGGTCTGATGCTGCCAAAAAAAGCACCTGCTTTTAAGATAGAAAAATGTGTGAACATCATTAAATGATGCTGTGCTTACAATAGCACTAACCTGGGCTCAGGGAGTTGAGGTCATAGCCAAAAAAAAAAGAAAAGACACATTTTCATTCACATTATTCTTCTGTGTGGGTGAATAAGAAAGTAGCCCAAAAGTGAACCAAAAATAGTTTAATGTCAGGTCTCATAAGCCTGTGTAAGCTAAAATATGTGTCACCATGAGTCATGAAGATGCATGGAGATGCTGTTACCTGCACTGTAAAAATCCAGAGGCCTTTCAAGGATATCTCAGCTATTTTGAGGGAAGTCAACCTGGTTCAATCTATTCTGAGCTTAGGCAAGTCAAAGTTGCTATGCCTTTCCTTGGAAAACACCCTGGGTTTTCCACAATGCAGCAGGTTTTTTTTCCTTGGTTGTTCTTGTTTGTTGTTGTTGTGCTGCATAGTCTAGCTGGCTTTGGAAATCTCATCAACAAATGTTGGCTGTCACAGAGAATCTTAATTTGTAAAACCAAATTATGTCTTCTATAGTTTGATGCCTCTTAATAATAATCTCTCTTCACATTGTAGGGGGTGTGAGGAGCTGCCTAGATGGCTTTAAATCTCCAATATGTTTCTTCTTAAAGGAGTTCTCAAAATGATTTGCAAAGTCTGTCATGAAAAATCAACTCTGTTTTCATTGGTTCTAATTTTAGCAACATTCTGTTGTGTAAAACATTGTGTCTGCCTTCAGTATTTGTGTCTTCCAGTTCCCTGGAGCACTGGTGAAACATGGTGAAACCAGCCCAGGTCACTCCTCCAACTAATCCTGCATGCACAGCTGGGGGGACAAGATGGAATTTTTAGGACCCAAAAATGTAAAGGTGTAAACCAAGAGCAACAAACTAAACTTTTTAGGGCAGTTAAAGTTGACAGCAACAGGCCCCTCACTCTCATAATTCACTCTCATTTTTTTATTGAAAGATTTGATTTAAAAAAAAACTCCCAACAAATGAACTACTAAGAACAAGGTTCTTTCCTGTGAAATAAATGCAGTGAAAATCCAGAGCTGACTGGTTTCTCTCCTTCCCCATCCTCATGAGTGTTTCAGTAATTGGTATCTTTTCAGAATCTGATCCATTTAACTGGTTGTTCTCCTATCCCGTGTAGAGTCTTTGTGTCTTGAAATCAAAGGGCAGTATTGCTCTTTGCACATGTATGCTGGTCCTAAGGCTGCACGGGTTCTCCTCTCCCACTTTTGCCTTAAAAACTACTGTAAAGAAACTTCCTTGTGTTTTCCTAGTTTTACTGGCTGAAAATGAGATGGCAGAACTATTAAATTTTCATTAGACCTGTAATGAGAGTGGCATGAGTGAAATGAACCTCTGGTGAATGACGCTGTTTTGCAATGAAAAGCTGTAAGAGGTGGCCTCATAGTAACCATGTTCATTTGGAATAGTCATTCTATTAAAAAAAAAAACCAAACCAAAAGCAAAAACACAATCTTTCCTGAATTACAGGGAGGGAATGGAGGTGAGAAAGGAAAGAAAGTGGGCAGGAGGATTTCTTCAAAAGAAACTTTGAGGTTTAGTGTTGCGAGTGGGTTAGCCAAGTGTGGAGGTTGTCTTCTGCTAAGACTTACTTCTGGGAGTGGAGCATTGCATTAGCCAAATCACAGGCTGTGGTTTGGAGATGTGGACTCTGTGAACATTTGCTTTAAATTTATGCATATTACTTAATTAGGGCTTCAAATCTCACATCTCTTTAAATGGCAGTGTTTTGAAATCTGAAAAAATACTATGGTTCATTAAGCATCCTTGGTTTTTCCTCTCTCCCACATTGGTGAGGGAGCTGCTAATACTCATTTAGTTCTTGATTTGAACTGTTTTTTTTTCTGGCTAGGGAGATTTGAGAGAGAGAAGATAGTGGTATAATTCTCCCCTGGCTGTGCATAGCTGGGGTCTGGAGATTTTATTATCAGATTTCCATTTACAGGGCTGGAGAATAATGGGGGATCTCCAGCATAGTTTGTGTGTCCGGGCTGAATATTGGCTTTTGTCTAAGTGGGTCAGGATGGACCAGGGGGAAATGGGGCATTTTCAGTAGAAAAGAAATTTGAATTCTCAGGAGGGAGACCTCAGTTAATGAGAAATTGCACCTCATCATCTTTGGAAAAACCTGTATGGAAATAATTTATGCTGTTTAATTTCTCTGTTCTTTGCAGGTGTTCCTGTTTGTGTGCAGAGGTGCTCCCCATTGTTGTCTCTGCAGCCCAGCCTGGTAGTCTTTGTGCTTTGAGTAGAAGCTATAGGGAATGTAATGCAGATGAATCAAATTGTGAAATGCCTTTAGAGGGAGGTAGGGATACTCTCCACAAACAATTTTTTTCTGATTGTTTGCCTATCAGTCAGTCTGTGAAATACATTACAGATAGTTCAAGAAACTCTATGCAGCTCTTGGTCTGCCATCCTGGGCAGACCAGTGTTACTGATAATAGAGGAGGCATGATCAAGGGGTATTAATTTTAAATGTCTCTTCTTAATTACTAGTTTCAAATTTTTATTATAGGATGCTTCTTGCATATCAGACATTAGATAACTATCACTTGGGCCAAAATACTGGTAGAGTATTTTATATATAATTATATACATATAAATATTATGTGTTTATGAAGCCGAATAACTATTTTGTTCTTGTTACAGACCATATCAACCACTTATTTATTCAGATATCTTCATTCTCACATCTTTCTTAAATTGAGAGGAAGGTGTTTTGAAGCATGGGCTTTTTTCTTGTGGGCATAATCTTGGTGGCAGTCATGGATTTAAGTTAGGGAGAGGCTGATGTAAGTGATGGTGCTCAGGGTAAGAGACAGAAGTCAGTGCTCTTAATCTAGCAAGATAGATTAATTCTTTCCTGAATGTCCCTGGTTATCTGAATTGGGGCAAGATAAATAAACAGATACAACCTCCTGATTAAACACCTTTTGTTGTTGTTAATGACTTTCATGTTACTCCTAAGGTAAGCACCTTGTTTTGTTAGACTAGCAATGGATTTCTAATGGATTCTGAGCTCAGCTTCCAACCTTTTGAACTTGGTAATAGTGTGAGGCTACCTGTAGTCCCCTTCCTCAGGGGATCAGGTGGTAAAAAACAATAATGGAGTGGAATATGAAGTATTCCTGGCTCCATGTGTTGAGAGTAGGCTGGAACAGAAGTAATAAGGGAATATGGTGTGGTCAGTGTGTGGACCACCCTTTGGCTTGTGGTTTAAGTCTTCCAACAAACACTAATTTAGGTTAACGTGTAGGAAAGCCAGGAGGAATTACATTCATGAGAATTCTTTGGAGTCATAGATTTCTATTACCTCTGCAAGTGCAAAAGACATTTAGAAGAAAAGTAAAAGATAACTTGAAAATCAGGTTTTTGTCTATTCAGAATGAGCAGTAAAGTCATAAATACAGTCAGTATGTCTCAATTGCTGCAGTTTGGAATCAAAATGTGTAATTGTGTATCTGTTTTAAAGCGTATTAAATTTCAAATTAGTTTTGTCATGAAACTGGAGAGAAATGTAAATTCCTTCAGAGTCATTTGACACTTTATAGGATGGATTAAAATTGTTCCTTAGAAAGGAGGAATGGTTGCAAGAATTACTCCTCACTTAACATTTTCAAATGAAAATTCATGCTTCTGAGCGATTGCACATAACCTCAGTAAACAAAGTTATGCTCATGACAGTGAAGGAATACAAGCTGTCTTGGTGTAAACCATTCTAGAGCAGTACACAGCTGCTTATTCAAAATCATCATTTATTTGTCTCTGGGCAGTTTGTTATTGCATTGGATTTGCTCTGGCTGATACTAATAGAAAATTGAAAGCTAGCATATGTTCTTTCCTCCATATGAATTCTGCAGTTAAAAACTTTAATAAGACAGTGTCTTAACAGTGTTGAACCTAATTTAATAGCATGTGCTTGTAAATATGTTTAGTATCTCCTGCTGTAGCATGTGGTAAAGGGAATATAGTTACATTATTGTCTAAATGTATCTGGAGGGGTTTTGGCCATATGGTTCTAAATCTGTTTTAAAGTAATTATGCCTATTAACTAAAAAAATAAAAAATATTCCCCTCTGAGTTGATTGACATTCCTCTCAGTAAAGCACCCTCATTGCTGATTAGAGGTGTGGAAATAGTAATTTGTTCTAGCATTTAGAAATTTGATTAGACCTCTAATGAAATGGAGCACCTACATGCTGTCTAAATATTCTACCTGACACCAGCTGGATCTCATCCAGTGTGGAAGAACACTTGAAATGTTGCTTTACTACAGTATGTTCTGTGTCTTGAAGTCAACGTGCTGCCTGCATGCAAATACCCACTGGCTATTCAGCAGGCAGAGCAAACCTTGTGCCTCCCTGGAAATCAGCATCAGGATGTGATCATTCCAGTGAGCAATGATTGCCTGACTGCAATATCTGGCTTAAAGTTAGAAAATTAAGGTAACTGTTAATAGAGAAGCACCCATAGAACTAACTCTGTAAGCTGGACTTCAGGCGGTTGTGCACATACATTATACACAGCTTGATGTGTATATGAGGTAGAAACAAGCTGAAGTCCTCAGTTTGTCCCTGTTGTTGTCCAGTAATAAGGTGACAACAACGCACTATAAATAAGAATTTAAAGTTGAAGCACCACATTTCTGTCCCCATTATGAGCTGGCTCCTTCAGTTCCCTCCAGAAGCTGATTGCAGCACCAATTATGTGCAGTGGCAGCTGTTTGAGCACCCATGTTTTGTAAGTTCTCTTTAATTCAGTTGCAGCTAATTTCACTCTAGACCACTATGGCTAGAAAACTCTAAATTGGGACTCTGTTAATATCCTGTGGTGGAAACTTCCAGTCCCCAGTGGTAGGAGACATTTCAAAAAACTTTAGGAACACTTGAGGTGCTTGGTGTTCATTAGTCAACAGTTCATTTTGATTGGTTGCCTTCTCCCTGTAAACTCCAGAAGACAGGGTCTAATGCATCTTGCTAGAATCGGAGATGGCCTTTTGTGTTCTTTCTTATGTTTTGTTTTTTGGGTTTTTTTTTTTTCAGTTCTGTTTCTCCACCATATTTAATATTTTTACATTTTGCAGTTGCCACATTTAAACAAATGTAGTGGAAAGGTTGAACCAGAAAAACTCCTGACTAGTTTATGCCATATTAATGGCTCATAGAATATTTTCATCTTCTTTTCCCTTGAGAAAACACAAACAAATTGTTCAATGACATTATTATTTTAAGTTTTGTGTTACTGGGGAAAGACTGGAGGAGGCGGTAACATTGGGGTTCATTCAAGTAGAATCTGCTTTGAAATAAGTGACTTCTATCCCAGCAATTTAAAACTTGTCTTGCTTCTGTGCTGGTGTTTGACAAGTAGTTAGGAGGAAAGGTGTGTTGGTTGAAAAGGTCAACTAAACGTAATTAAAGGTTGAAGGAGCCTGCAGCCAGCATTGTAGTTCTTCAGGAGAGATGGAGTTTGGTGCCTCTTCCAGCAGGGCAGAGTCCAAGGGGAAGGAAAGCAGGCTGCAGCCATGGAGGGCTTGCTGCAAACATCTTTCACACATGGCTTAGAAAAGCAGGAGGGGAACGGAGGGGGCAGGAGGGTCTCCCTCCGTGCCCCTGCTCTTCAGGCCACTAATGCAAAAGGTATTAGATAAAGGTGTAGTTACTTGACCTATTTATCCAACAGAAACTTGCCATACAAGCAAAAGCAGTTTGACTATCCAGTGCCGTTGCTGTTTTGTATGGGACACTCCTTTGAGTTAAGCTGTGCCTCGTGAATGCATAGAGGCAGCATCCAGCCATCCAAAATGATTAATTTGTCTTGTTTGAGAAGGTAGGTCTATGGCATCAGTTCTTGTTTCCCAGAAAAGCTGGACGAAAAATTGCATCGTCTCACCTCTGTCTGTATAGAGGTAGGGCTGGGGCAAGTAAAGGCTGTGAATGTGTCTCTTTGGAGCTGGGCTTACTCTGTTGAAAAGATCTCAGTTTGGGTTTGGTGACTTCATTAAGAAAAAGGGCAAGTCGACTGGAGGGCAATAAAGAACCTTATTAGGCAGTGCATGTTAATCGCTCTTCCATAGTTACAGAAATCATTATTCAAGCAGGGTAGAAAATAAGTGAGTTTATTATTTAATTATTAATTATTTATTTATTGCTGGTGCTTTTTTTTTCTTTTTTTTTGGTAGAGTCATTAAGTCACCAAACTGTAGCAAAAGCCCTCTTAGTAAAAGTATAGGCAGTACTCTGAGAAAATGGTAGCACCTGCCAGCAGAGGCTGGAGATAAATCTGAAGTTCTGTCAATCTGCTGGCCTCGGTGGCTGGAGAGAGCAGGAGTAGCTGATCTGTCTCTAGACAATTCTTGTATTTACATACAATAAATCTTCTGTAACAGTTAGGAGTCTTCATTTTTGAAAATCAGCATATCTTTTAAGCTCCATCGTGAAAATACATTTGTATCTTAGGTCTTTGCTGCCACCAGCTCAGCTACATTAAGTCAGTGTGTTTTGAAGATTGTATCTCACTAATGACTCACTTTGGTAAGATGTAACTTAAGATGCAAAATATTCTTTAAAAAAAAAAGGGGAAGAAACCGCCTGACTGCAAGAATTTTTATGGCCGTTCCAGCAAGTCGGTGGCTTGCGAATGTGCTGCTGAGATGAAGCCTTTCCTCTGTCTGTCTCTTAGCCAGACTTTCCCAGACTAATCAAATGTAAAACAGTGTGTCAGCTCCCTGCTCATTGTAAAACAGTCTCCTGGATTTGCAAACAAGACTCCTTGGAGAAATAATTTGTTCTAACTGGTGACCATTTTAGGATTTCCTATCAGGTGAAAAATCAAAAGAGCTCACCCATGGTTTTCCATCTGTGGCCCTAGCACCTGTAAGATTTTTCTGGACTTCCTTCAGGGAGACTGTGTAAGAAGACTCACTTCAGTAAACTCAGAGGCATGGTGTGGATGCCACCTCCTTCTGAAAAATGCTTACAAAGTTAACTAATCAAAAGAGGCTTAAACTCCAGGCTTAGACAGCAAGGCGCTCGCTCTTGGAAATTGTGCCTTTAGGCTAGACGTAAAGCACGTTAGTCAGGGAGATTTTATTTTCGTCTGGCACATTCTCTCTGTTTGAGTCATCAGCCAAAGAAAGATGGAGGAAAAAAGGTGCTTCTCTTAAAGCAGGAGGATATTGCTCCTTTTGGATGTCCAGGTGCCTTCCCAGGCAGAGCCAGGAGAACAGCATCAGTGTGCTTTACATTACTTGAACTGTTGCAAAGATGTCAGTGACCATCCGTTGTACATGAGCATTTGTCCAAGAAACTTGTGCCAAGGAGGCTTCTCATTTTCTTTTAAAAGCTTTTCAATGGATTAACTTAAAATTTAAGGAACATCAGCTACAAATTTTGCTATAAATCAGAAACCTTATGTTTCTGGCTCATGTTTTCATGATTGATGTTGTCTTGAATGTGAATGCAAATGGCTTAAAGTTCTGCATGGTGAGGTAGCATAGCCAAAATGTGCTTTTCTTCCAGTACCATCTGTCTAAACAAACATTCTCTGCCCATTAGGTGAGTAGTGAAGATCATAAGTATATTGTCTTCATGTTTTAAGGCATTAAAACATAAAGACAATAGGCATTTTTTTCCTTCACCTTTTTCAAATCTAAATTGAGGACATTTCTGATGAGGTGCATTTAAAAAATGGGAATAATAACACCAGCTTCCTAAAACCATATTAGTAAAGAATTCAAGTGTAATGTACTTCAGATTCTGAAGTAAATTATATGATACCACCTGTGTTGAACAGGCAGTGCAGGAATGTGCTCACCCAGGCACTAAGGAGCTCCATAACATGGCTTGTATCATCCACCCTGGATTATCAGAATGCTTATTTCTGAAATGGTTCAGTTTTTCTAAAATGCTTCCTTGCTTGGGGGATGCCAGTTCCTATCTCTATGAGAAAATAAGTTCCATTTTAATAGGATGTAAAAAATAAGTATTATTTTTGAACTAATCTATTGCAGATATATGAGAGCATTAGGGCAGATACCGTGGGTCAGATTGCAACTCAGATTCTGGTCCCTGACAGTGGCCAAGGGAAGATACTGAAGAAAGGAGACACAAAATGGAACAGTTTGTTACGCACTCCCACAGCACCACCTCCTAGGATCCAAGTATTTGCCATTTGAAATCTTCCTGAGCTGGAGGTGAATTTTCCATATTTAATAACTGTTCTTGTATTTCTTTTCCATGAACTTGAGCACTTCACTTTTAAACACACTCTGGATTTTTGTCCTTAGCATCTTACAGCAACGATTTCCACAGCTTAGTTGCACATTGTGGAAGGGGCTTAGTATCTCTGCTTGAGCTTGTTGCCTGCTGGTTGGTTGATAATTTTTTATTGAAGGTGGCACAAGCACACTATGCATGGACTGTGACAGCAAGGAGTCAATCAATTAAAATTATTTGACATGCTTGTGACAGCAACATCAGCAGTTCAGAGTTGCTGTTTCTTAGACTCAAGCTACTGTGTTTCACAATCCTGTATGAAAAAGATGGCAGAAAACTAGCTGAAGGAGCTCCAGTACTGAGCAGAGCACATTTCCCTCTTTAAGCTGTGTGAGAGGATTTTGTTTTCTAAATCTTGGCAAGTTACTTCCATGTCACTTAAGATGGTTCATACACCAAGATTCAAAATAACTGCTATGATCATTTGGTACATTAAAGGTAAAGCAGTTTGAAACCCCATGCTTGTGCCATTTGTTTGACTTTCTTATGTCTCTGAATAGATTTTGGTTTTATGTAATACTTGGTTAGAGAAAGGTGCTTGGGAGTGTATGTCTGCAGCAGCATTTACTACTCAGCAAAGAGATGGTGTCCTAGAAATTTTTACTGAGCTGAAAACACTACAAGGACACAGACTTATCAGAAAGGAGTGTTGGCAGGGATACACGCTGAGTTTATTTCTGGAGTGTGGGGCTTCTGCTCATGTACCTATTCCCTGAAATGCAACAAAGAAGCACCTGTGATATGCTCCAGGTAGCAAAATGTGTCTCTGCAGCGGATTTGCTGCTCTTCTGATAAAATTCAGACTCCCCACTTATATGTCCTGGTTCAATGGCCAATCGGGGGAGCTAGCAGAGTGCACCTCCTCCGGAATTTTAAAGAACAACTACAAGAAGAGTAAGCTGTACAGTGACATTGCAGGGTGAAAAGTAGCGGAAATGCCTGGGAAGCTGGATTGTGTGATCTAAAGTCTCATAGTTACAGGTCAAACAGGTTTTCACATGGAAGAGGTCCTCAACCTTTGCCTTCTTGAGTTAAATTCTGTGGTGGATTTCCACCACACTCAGCTTGTGAAGATTTTTCAGTATTTGGTAATCTGTGAACATGAAGTGTTTGACATTAGTCACAAACATTGCTTGAATAACACCTCAGGCAGCAAAATACTTTGTGTGGCCAGGAGACCAGTGCAGGAGACCTTGTTGCTTTTGGTAGTCTGTCACGCAGGTAAGTTGAAGCTGGGAAGGAAAACCATTTTAGTGAGCTGGTGCAGAGGTCAGAGCCCAGCTTCCTCCCCTGCAGCTGTGGGGGACTGAGATGCTAATCAGAGGAGGATATTGTTATTATTTTTTCCATACAAGTGCAAAGGTAGGACTCCATACTTGCTGTGAGCAGATCTCTTTATGTTCACTCTGAGCTGTCAAGCTGCATCCTTTTAACTGGAAACTCAGCAGTGGCTGACTCAACATTTGTCTGGTTTCTCAAGCCTGTTGTGCAGCAGAGCTTCACGTGCCTGCCTGACTTAGGAACTGTTAACCAAGGACTTCTTCAAAACCAGTGAAGCCAAGAACTTCTTTAAAGCTGACTTGTAGAAGAGCAGCAGTTGTGCTAGCGGCTGCAATGTAGACATAACCTCAAGAGTTTCACCTTGGTAAAAATCCAAATCCAAATGTTTTAGGGCACACTGTGCCTAAAATCTCTCTCTCTCTGCTGTTTGTCATAACAAATGCAACACCAGTAACAAAGAGGAGAGATGAGAGAATGCAGCCTTGATGTTGGTCCCTAGTTAAAAATTCAACCAGTTTGTTTTTATAGTAGCATGCTGTTAAATGCATCTTCTTTTCTATAAACCCTTGGTGATGATATCTCTGCTGAAATACTGTGGCATTTGAAGTTTTTCTAGCATGAATTGCAGTGGAGTCCTTTCAAGACTTTCTTTAAAAAATTGTCAGAGTGTTGTGCAGTGTACTGCCCTTACATTAATTTAGTGTTTCAGTCATTTAGGATCTTTGAAATACTTGAAAAAACCAAAACCAAACAGCAACAAAAAAACCCTGGGCCACTTTCTTAACAGTAGGAGGATGCCATTATGCATTTACAGTATGGATGAATACCATTCTATTTTGCTTGCTTACAAGGCATGCCTTTTAGACAATACTTCTATTAAAAATTCGGTAGAGCATTCTTGGGAGACAGTTCTGCCAGAGATACATGATGGATTTGCATACCCCAGGGGTCTTTCTCTCTTTTTGTTTTTTAATCTCCAATTGGCAGTATGCCCAATAAATCAAATGTGTGTGTGTTTATGAATTGAAGTATTTAACCATTCAATTACTGCATTGTAAAGAGGCTGTGCTCTCAGTCATTAATTTAGGTATTAATTCAGGCCTGTCAAAGCAGCTGCTGTTCTGTCTGCACTTTCTAGCAATGTTTGCTGTATCTGTTGGCAGTGTTCTGCTGCATGGATCCAATGGGGAGGTCGATCTGGTCTCTCCCTAAGAGGATGGACTGTGTGGTGTGATGGCACTCGTGTGACCACAGTCACTGCCCTTGCCCACGCTGGGCCTGCAGCCTCCTGAGCTCATGGGACCCTTCTGGCAGAGCAAAACCAGGCTTGCTTAGATGGGCTGTGCTCAGGCAGGACAAGGCAGCCCTCTGCAAGGAGGCAGGGGATTAAAGGATATGCTGTGCTGCTTCAGAGAGCCTTTCTCAACACGCAGCGCTCCTGTCCTGGCTGATGAGCAGCCAGATTAACTCATTGCAGTTCTTCAGTTTTGCCAACTTAATGGCTAAAGGCTATGTTCTCCAAACTAGATAATGCTGGTCTGTCTCAGTATGTCAGATGTGGACTAAGCCTGAAGGTGGAAGGGAGCCAAGGTACAGATGAAACAAGTCCCAGCTAAAACCACTGAAGTTTTCTAGCTTTTGCTCTTAATATCTGGTGCTGTTGAAACATAGAAAATGCTTTTCTGCTGTGCTTGTAGTGTATTGAGTCATCTAGACATTCACTCACAAGATCTTCTGTCCTGAGGGCAGTTTTTGAGGAGCACACAAACTCCAGTCTTACTGCTGGGTGTGCAGGGAGGGAAGGAGGAAGTTCTCCATGGATGGATGAGAGAAGCATTGTTTCTCCTTTTTTCAATTCTCCCCATAATTTTGATTTTGATTTTTTTTTTGGTTTGGTTTTTTGAGCAGTTTTTTGAAGGCTGAAATAGACCAGAAGACCTTTTGTTGTCTGCTGGTGATACATGTTTTGCTGGTCTTCAGACCAATACCTGGGTAGCCATGAAGTCCTGTTAGTCTATGGTGAAAATTCAGGCTTTTCCATGACACAGTTGTTCTCATCCTGAGTTAGACATCACCTTCCTTTTTTCATTTGAACCATCAGGCAGCTGGCTAACTCTGATTTGGGTGCCTGTGTTTGGTCAGTTGAGTTTCATCCTTGGTATCTCAGAACAACTGGGGCATGAGTAAAAAGTCAGACTTTGAGGTTTGGCTTACATTAAATGGAAGTGATTCTCAAGCAACAAGGAAGTAGAAAAGGTTGCTGTTTGTCTCTCATCTTTTTCAGGTGTTAATAATCAATGTTTAGGTTTGATTTGGCACCATTAGTTGAGCAAATTTTGTTGTAAAGGTCTTTCCATTTTTCTATTTAGGAGCCTCAGACTTAGTTACACAGCTAGATGTACTCTGAACTTCAGTCAATATTAATTACAGGTGTGTCTTGAACTTGATACATTTTGATCCATTCTGACCAAAAAAAAAAAGTGAAATACAGTTGAGGTTTCTTAAATAAAGTGTATTTCAGCATACTTGTTACTCTGCCATGTGACTTGTGGTCCTCGGTGCAGTTGGAGGCTCCCAGGTGCAGTTGGAGGCTGGTTTTGGTTCATAGGAATGATCTCCAGCGCAAGGAGAGAATCACAGCAGTAGGAGCAGTAAGGATGCAGATGTAGGTTTGCTTTATGGAAAAGGTGATAGGCTTTTCTGCCATAACTTCGTGTTCACTGCTGAGTTTTTGTCCCGTGTGTACCGGATATCTTTCAAAGAGCAAGGAGCCATTGTGGGACTTCTCCTGCCTGACCATCCATCTTGGGCTGGGTAGAAATTGCTGACCTTTGGTTTCTAATTAGTGTGGATTGTGTTCTTAATAGCTGGTAGAGGGACGGGAACTTGGGATAGGCTTCCTTTTATTGTGTGAAATCCAAAAGGGCTGTAACCTGTTACCAGAGCAAAAGCTCTCCATCAGTTGTATTACATTGGCTCTTTTCCCAGCTCTTTGCACCACTTCATCAGCTGTGAGGCACAAAGATGCCAAATTCATAATGTTAAAAGTTACTGGTTTAAGTGTTTTGAAATGCTGTTTCATTTAAAAAAAGATTTCCTGCTGTTTGACTTCCTCTGCTAATTTTCATCTTTATGGCTTAGTTTGCATTTTTGGAGTTAGACAGTCTGTTAAGAGGAAGAAACTGTTGCAAAATCACTTGAAATACCCCTAACAAATGACCCTAGGCTAGGACTTTTGCTTTGTGAACTCTCAACATTTTGACATTGTTTGTTCTGAACATTTCTTTTATTGCTTCTGGAGTTATAGCCTGGGTTTAGTTATAGGAATAGGTCAGCTGTAAGGAGAAGTTCTGCACTGCCAGCAAATAAAGTGTTATGCATCATTCAAATCATTGCTCTTCACATTTTTGTCTTTTGGCTTTTCTTTGCCTACAGAAATTGTTTTGAATAACAGGACACCAAGGTTTACCCTTTAAATGTATATCTAAAATTTTGAATTTGCAATGGAAACTTCCTGTGAGATGAATTGTAGCTATGTTCTGAAGCTATAAAGCTCCCAGTTTTATTACATTAGATGCCATAAGCAGATCTTTTTCTTTAAAGAATGATACATCAAAAAATTGTTATCAATAAATGTCAAAATTTTACAGCTTTGCTGAATATACTTCTTTGTTCTTGTCAGTCAGTCTCTCCCAGGAGAACTGACATGTGAAGACAGGTAAAGTGTGACTGTTGAGGTTTTCATTTTAGTCAGCAAGACTATGTGTAGTTTTAACTATTACATTAATCCTCTGCAAATTTACAACAAATAATAAAATTATCACCTAAAATGAATTAGATATATCCTAAACTTCTGCCACATTTCTAAACTACTGTTCCTCTGCCAAGGTTGGGGAGCTAAATCAAAAGGCAACTTGTCATGTGCAGAAATAAACAAAATCCCTCCTGCATCCTAGGGAAGAGTTTGAATAAAAGTAGATGCTAAGACACAACTGGTATTCAGATAACTTTTCTTTAATGCTTTCTTCTGTTTTCAGTGAGGATGGAATAAGCAGATGGTCCAGTATGACTGTATGACTAAAATTGTGTTACAATTTACCGAAAATCAGAGCATTTGACTGTAATTTGAGCCAGTTGAGGTAGACCCTGTTCCAGGATCCAAGAACAAAAAATGAAAATATGTTCAGTAACAACAGTGGGAGTAGGAGAAAGCACTTTATAGGTGGGGTTTTAACCAGCAGCAGCAGCAAATAATGCTGCTTGTAATGTGACCTAAAATTCAAGGCATTTGTGTCTGTCAGCTGAAGAGCAAATATGTGCTCCATTACATTAAGTCTGTGAGATTGAACTAGTGTGTTTTGAGTTTGAAGAACTGTAAGATAAAACTGAGACTGGGGAATAAAAGCTATTCCTTTGGTAAGATTCAGCCCCAGATAGGGAATCCTAAACCTAGTTCTCCACTCCCATCCAGTGACACACTTGACTCAGATTATTGCTGCAGATGATAATGAGTATTTTAAAGAGATGGACCACTGAATTTAAATAACAAAGATCCTTACAAATCCTAGATGGTAGTAAAATGGCTTGTAGATTATAATATAAGAAAAGGTTTAATAAATAATAAGTTACTCATTACCTTCCCCTCAAAAACATTTCTGCTTGTTTAAGAAAAATAATTTGTTCCTCAGGAAAAGCTAATTTTGGGATGCCTTTAGGATTTACATTTGATCCGGTGCTGTTTATTATCCTGATGTCTTGGCAGTGGTGGCAGGTGTTGTGAGAGTGGAGGTTCTGAGCCCCTTTGTGAGTGTTTCCCAGACACTTGCACTGCTCTGAGAGTTTGCAGGGACACAAGTGGCAGCGCTGTCACAGCTCACAAAATTCCCTCTTGAATGTTTCTTCCCTGTGATCCCCCTCCCCCCATCCTGTTGTAGCATGGCCACCTTGATGTCAAGTGCAGGATGAATTAGATTTTATGTGCCATGTGTGTAAGAATCCTCCCTGCACCCATAGCAGTGCAGGCACTTGCTCCTTGCCCGTGTTTTCTGAATCCATAGATACTCAGAAGTGCTTCCTAAAGCAGCTGTTTGATCAGCCCCACCAGCTAGCACTTCCATTCTCAAGCAAAACAGCCTCTTTCACAGCTTGCTAAAAATAGCCATTTCTTTAAAGCCTGAGGACACGGTGATTCATGTGGTGGTGAAGAGGAAGAAAGGTTATTTCTTTTGCTTTGGGCTTTGGGAGGAAAGCCGCTGTGCTATCCCAGTGCCAGCTGGGCTCGTGCTTGCTCCCCCTTGGCCTTCATGGCCGCATCACCAACCCCAGTGATTCTGGCATTCCTTGCTCTGCCATTTGGCAGCTATTTGGGATGCAGGTGCCTCATCCCAGTCTTGGCTCTGGAGGGAAGGGTGTGCAGTCACTGCCACAACTGAAAATAAACCCGTGAGATGGCAAGTTGCGGATTTGTGTCTGGGTTTTTGCAGAGCTCACCCAAGGACAAAGGTATTTCTTACAGTTTATCCTGGGCAAAGGGGAAATGCTGCTACTTTGTCACCATTCAGATTCCTGATGAAGGTCCTGACGCCATTGCAAGTGCAGTTTAAGGACAGGAAGAAGTCACAGGTTGAGCTTACATCAGATTTTTCATGAATTCCTGCATCAGCTCTCCCGTGCTCTGCAGGGGTCTCGTTCTGCTGTCTGACACCACAGTGTGACAGTGACACTGCTGCTAAACCTGCTCTGAGGCTCTGGCTTGCAGCAGAACATGCTCAGGCACACCTTTTTCTGCTTTGCAGCCTTTCATCATCTCATTCCTTCTGAGGAAACAGCCCTCAAAAAGGTACTAGTCTTAATGTAAATGGAAATTGTTCTTACTCTAGCAGTTTTGTTTCTGGAGGATCATGAAGCAGAGAATGACTGGTAGATGTGTGTGCAGCATTTTAGTTGCTGAGCAACCTGTTTCTTCTTTCAGCCTCTTAGCAAAAGAATCCAATTTCAAATAAGATATTTGGGACCCTGGCTGACTTAATGATAGTTAGTGTAATCTGCAAAGACTACTTGGACAGGAAAACAAAATGGCTTTCTTGGAAAACAAGAAGCTTTGCAAGAATTTTCACCATAAAGGACCATAAATCTGCACTGTTGCTTTCTAATTCCCATGTACTGGTTTTTGTGTTTGGGCTCTCGGGTAGACCTTAAATCCTTGTTCTAGATAAAGCATGCCCAGAAGGAGTGGTTCTTATCTACAGCTCAACAAAGCCAACATTATCTTTCTCAATGCTTGTAAACTTCACGTGGTTTTATTTATAGCATCCCGAGAACTTGGGCAACCAGATGATGTTTGCTCCTTTTCTCCTCACAATCTTGTTTTCGCCTGCTTTAATAAAATAACAGCTTTGGCAAGAAGGCAAAATAATCTTTCTTGTTGGTGGAAGAGAAGAATATAATTTCTAATATCAAAAAAGCCCAGCTCCCTGTAAGTGTCTAGTGATAAGACTCATCAGCTTGAATGATCATGTTCAGGCTTTTGGGGTTTTGTTCTTGTTTTGGTTGTTTGTCTCTTTTTTTTTCCCCTTTTTTTTAGAATTGTTTTTTTTTAGAATTGCCACCACCCAAAAGGAGTTGGATTTTGTTCTTTTTGTAGTAGATTTTCTCACAATTTTCATGTCTGACTATCTCCTGAACTTTTTGTCATCATTCACAGGAATTAACTGTTGATACTTGCCTATATTCATCCACCCAAGTACCATTTCCTCCTTTCCTCAGCAGTAGCTTATCTGCAGGCACAAAGGAGTAATAGCAGTCACACTGAATGGGAAAACAGGGGAATGGAGCCCAGATCCTGCCAGAAGCAACAAAGGGATTTTTTTGCTATGGTCTGGCCTTAAGGACCAGCTTTGCAGAGCCTGAAGAAGGTATAGTTCAGAGAGCAGGGTGGAGAAGGTTGAGCTCTGGTATGCTCCAGCAAAAGCTGACAGTGTACAGGTATCCAAGTTGTGTCACTCATACAAGCTGCTTCCTCCAGATTATGTAGTGTGAAATAAAGGTTTTAAACTTTAATTTCCAGATAACCTTCATAAACCAAGTAAAATCCAAGTTTGGATCCAATCTTGGAAAGCATTTCTTTTTTTTTAATGTTGGTAGGAATGACTGGCTGCTGGCAAGGCTGTGTATTTGAGGGCAGAAGATGTCTTCCTGTGCCTTGTGTAGCTGTGTGAGGAAGGGGTTGCATGTGCAGATACCAAGACTCTCTTCACCGTCTCTTCATACTTTAGATTGAGTACTTTTTGTACACGAGAAGTGTTTTACAGGATTTTTGGGGCTGTGACAGTAGGCAGCAGATGCAGGAAGTTGTCTCCTGGCTGCTGGGCTTCATGTGGTTGATCCAGCTTATTTCTGCATCTTTTAGCAGCTAATTGTTCCAAAGTCACAAATTCAATTGTCCTGTGAGAGTTTGCTTTGGAACATCTTTCCTGAATAATCATTGCTGATTTTTGCATGTTATTCCTTAATCTAATTTAGAAAGGACAGGGTGTTTTTAAGGATCAGGACAATAGTTACGCAGCTCCAGTGGCTTAATTTTCCTGGGTGGAAATCGGTGGCACATTCATTATAGGACTGGCACTGCTGTTTTGTGCACACTGGCAGTTAAGCTTAAAGCCCCCCTGGTAGGTATTTAAGAGTCATTTGTTATGGAAAACTTCAGCCTTTTATGTTAGGGGCACGAAATACTTAGTATGCAAATCCAGTACTGCTGTTTATGGATAACATATTAAGAGTCACCAACACTGTGGTTGCAATTAGGGACTTGAGACAAGTGTGCAGCCAGCCAGATAGGTGGAAAATAACCATAAAGGGGAAAAGAAGAAAAGACAAGAAGCAACTGCTTTAAATTTTTGCAAGGAAAATTCAGATTAGACATTAGGAAAACTTAAACAGTTTGAGGAGTTAGTCACTGAAATAAATGACCCATGGAGAGGAAGGAACCTCCAGGAGAATTGGACCAACTCTGTCCAGGAATCATGTGGGCAATGTTGGTCCTGCCCTTGATGCATCAGAGGAGCAGACAGCCTCCCCAGGTCCCCTTCACTCCTCTGGTTGGCAGCACAGTTTATCTTAATCCAGTTTCTTATCCCTAATAAATCAAAAAAGTCCTCTGGCTCTTGTTACACTATCGGCTTGTTCTGTACTAAATATATCCTCCTGCCTTGTAGCTGGGGTTTGCACACCAAGGCTCGTGCTGCTTGCAGTGTGCTCCAGGCTCAGCAGTGAGCCAGGTGGCCTTTTCATCAGGTTTCTTGAAAATGCATGTAACTGGGTCTTGCTGGTTTGCTTTTCATGCCAATATTTGGCACAAAAAGTTCTTACACTCTTCACAATACTAAGGATCTCATCAGATGCTGACGTTGAAAAAAAACCAGCATCTTGCTTATAATTTCCTGAGTGTGTTTTTTTTTTCCCCTCTGTTTTCAAATTTCCATTCAATCCAGTAAATTGGCTAATTTTAGCATCATGCCACATGTTTTGTTGCTATTGTCTGTGTATCTTTAAACTGGTCTGTCAACCAACTGGAATTAGATTTTTGGGGTTTGTTTCTGCCTTACCCCTGGCCAAAATTGGTGCTGCTCCTTGCCAAAATGAATGCCATTCCTTCATGCAAAGTACAGGGGATGCAAAGCTGATCTAATGTGGTGTGGTGCCATACATCCTAAGTGAACACCCAGCAGGCTTTGTGAAGAGAATAGAATCCAGACCTTGAAGACCTTATCTTGTGAGGTGAATATTAATTCCTGACAGTGACTGAACTATGTGACTGTTTTGCAGGAAAAGAGAGTACAGGTCTCCCCGCCGTTGACAAGAGGACCAAGTGCCTTTATACCAGAGAATGAAGTAAGTTTGCCGTTAGCTGGGTTTGGGTGATAGTTCTGAAAATAATGACACTGAAGGATGGTTCTATGACCCTGCTTGTTCCATGGTACCTGGATGAGCTCCCTTGAAAGCAAAAGCAATGGTTTCTGTGGAGCAGGTTCCAGTGGGTAATGGTTTCTCTCCAGCAGGTTCCAGTTCCAACCCATCCTTTCACACAAGTGGTACTGTTTGACATCTTTTCTGTTACCAGCTTTCCCAGAGACAGCCATGAGTGACAGCTCTGCTCTTCTTGGGTGGGTGTGAACACATTATTTATAATGCCAGACCTGAGGGGAGGCCTGTCCAGTATTGCAGCAGTGTGATTATGCAGCTCTCAGAGCAGTGCCTGACCTTCAGTTTGAGTGAACCTGCAAATATGACTTCACTGCTTAGACTGTAGCTGTGGCTCTTGAGAGAATTTATGGCTGAAAGGTAGGAGTGGATTTCAGACTGGAGATTTCTACCATGACAAATGCCGACTGTGGTTTGTTGAACAAACGACTGCCTCTGTCCCTCATTCCTTGTCATGAAATAGTACAGTGAATAGAGAGGGTTTAGTGACAGAATAGTAACACACTGAAGTGATAATAACACTACTGGTGTTAAAGGCTGCTTTATTGTTGCAATGGAAAGAATATGGGCAGAGAATAATGACTTAATTGTAAAGGTTCCTATTAACACGCCACAAGGTTTTGAAAGCAGAATTTAACAAAAAATGTCTGCGGATGGAAATAAATCAGGAGGAAGTATATGCACAGTATGAAGAGGATCATAATAGAGATGAAGATAAAGCTTAGAAATAATCATATGGCATATTGCTGTGCCTAACATAGCAACAGCACAGTCCTACAGGATTATATTTTGATTCTGTCAGCAGAATTTCTTTCTGTAACTTGCACTATTACAAGGAAAATTCCTGACAAGCTGGAGAAGATTAGAAACCTTACCAGAGACACAAAAAATATGATTTCCACAAGAAACCACTAAATGAGACAAGAATATCTTAAATACATGGGAGATACACTTGCTGAAGAATAAGGGGGACTCCTAGGAATGGAGTGAGATATATACAGGGAGATAAATGATCTCTAATGTGTGAATAAAATTCTGATGGTAAAAACATTATTAAGGACAACTGAGAAGGCATTGGTTTGGGTATAAGACACAGAAAATCTGCCATAGTGAAGATACACATGTAAAAAAGATGGAGCTGCCTAACTGTGTAGCTGCTTCTCCCCCTTCTTTCTGGGCCCACAGATTAAACTAAGAAAGTACAGTGGTGAGAAATGAAGATGTAATATGGTGTTTTGCTTCTTTGCATGTGACTTCTATATAAGTTCTGATAGAAAAATATTTGAGACATGGTCCACTCATCAGCACATCATAAATAAGAAAACATATTTTAAATGGAATATTTCAGCAAAAGCATTTTGCTTCTTGGTTTTAGGCACTTTCTACCTTCATGTGCAGTAAAACAACTGAAATATATTCTCATTTCATGGTGTCTGCAATAGTAAGCTGGCTGGTTTATTACTGCACAGTGTCAGAATAAATAGTGGGTTTTCTAGTCTTGTGCTTGTAACTTCAGTGGTGAACATGTTGAGAATGGCTGTTCCTGGTGATAAACACTGAGTAATAGCACTCATACTGTGTCAGGGCTTGCAATGCAAGAGCTACTTACTCTTCTGCTGTTTCATTTCATCTTGTGCCCAAGGTTTGGATTGGTTGGAATAATTAAAGAACAGCTTTTGTTTAAAGAAGGCATTAAATTCCTATTCTAAATAATACCTGAATGTTATGGACAAATTAGCATTTGATCTCCTCTTCAATTATACAAGCACAGAAAGGGTAGATTGCCAGGCTGTTTCTATAATTTGGTTACATAATCCAGTTCCTCTCCATTAATTTTGAAATTGATTTTAGGGCTGAGCACTCAGGTGGTGTGTGTCTAAACAGGTTGTCTTCCATAAAGAATTTACTTTCCCTTTAGCTCTTACTTACTTTCAGCTCTCTGTACAGGTTTGATTTCAGCATCTGCGACTTCCTCTGTTTCAAGATGTATAGAAAAATGGTTTTGGGTTTTTAGAAATGTATAAAAAATAACAGGTTCAGTGTAAAGTGCTCTTCAGTTCTCAGTATACAAGCAGGATCTGTGTGTGTGTATTTGCATTCATGCAGGCATGTATGTTTGCAAATACACATCCAGAACTCCATCATTGTCTTTAAGTCTGGACACAGATGAACCTTTCATGCCGCAGTGTGTTTCTCCCCAAGGCTAAAGCTAGAGAAAATCTCCCCCTCTGTTAACATTTCTCCATCTGATTTTCAAGGTTATGCAAGCAAACGGTTTGGATGAACGTACTAATCTTCTTGTGGAAGAATATTCTACGTCTGGTCGCCTGGACAACATCACCCAGGTCATGAGCATCCACACTCAGTATCTGGAGTCTTTCCTCCGCAGCCAGTTCTACATGCTGCGCATGGATGGGCCCCTTCCTCTGCCCTACAGGCACTACATTGCTATCATGGTACGTACCAGCAGGCTGTGCCTCCTCTCCTGCAACTCTGACTTCTGTATTTAAGAAAGGACAAAACCAGGAAGAATTTAGAAAGGAGAAATTAGGGTGGTATTTTGACAGAGGCTGAATTTTTGTTGTAAATTTTAATCACAACATGCCTAGCCAGAAGTTTTTCAGTGAGAGGGGAGAATTGGCAACCTACATCATACCCTCTTTCCCGCATTGATGCTCCTCTCACATGCCCGCATCACTGTGCAGCAGTAGGATGAGATGCAGTGGACTTGAGTGGACTCAAGTCACAAGAAATTCCAGAGGGACACTAGGAAAACAATTCTCTCTCTGAGT
>NW_005054302.1:9878764-9882652 GCF_000277835.1 Geospiza fortis
GAAGATCTTGTCTGGACAAGGCTCTGAGCAACAAGTTCTAAGTCAGCTCTGTGAGGGTTCTCTTCTAGTGATCACTTCCAACCAAAATTATATTTTGCAATCCAGAGTAATCAAATATATTTTTGTTGGAGAATCCTCTATATTGTATAGATGTGCATTGCAATGCATTTGCACAAGGCCTTTTGGAATGACATTTGAACTTTTGTTATGTGTTATTAACCTGTCTCCCACCCGCAGCAAAACCAGATCACACCCTAATGTGCTGCACTGTTCACTCTGTGTTTAATTATTCCAGGCTGCTGCCAGACATCAGTGTTCCTACCTAATAAATATGCACGTTGATGAGTTTCTGAAGACTGGTGGGATTGCAGAGTGGTTGAATGGTTTAGAATACATTCCCCAAAGACTGAAAAACCTGAATGAAATAAACAAACTTCTTGCACACCGGCCCTGGCTGATCACGAAAGAGCACATCCAGGTACCTTTTCAGTCATGCCCTGCAAATACCAGTAAATGTCTGCTGGAAAGATCTGCCTAGAATTGTGCAAGTTAGGCTTGGAACTACAGGCAGAACTCTGCCTGGTTAGGCTTCATTACCCTGAATTAAAAAGTTCAGGGAAGTACTAGTGCACCAAACAAGCTGATTCTCCTGTGTGACAAAGCCAGTAAGATTTTCTTTTTAGGAATAGCATTGGCTAAAATAGCCCAAAAGAAAAGAAAGAATATATTAGATGTCTCTTTTTTTATCCAGTGAGAGTTTGTGTACAAGGGGAATATGGTATTATTGGAAGAAAGAATTGATCCCTTTTTGAAATGTGTAGTGTTTTATAGAAAATCTGGGGACCAAAAGAAATTTTATATTTACACTTTTTTTATTCTCATTTCAGAAACTTGTCAAGACTGGAGAAAATAATTGGTCTCTTCCTGAACTGGTTCATGCTGTTGTCCTGTTGGCCCATTATCATGCCTTGGCAAGTTTTGTGTTTGGTAGTGGCATTAATCCAGAGAGAGATCCGGATACATCCAATGGAGTCAGACTTATAGCAGTCAACAACTTCTGTGTCTGTGATCTTGCCAATGACAACAACATAGAAAATGCATCCCTCACAAGTAGCAACTTTGGGGTTAGTGTTGCAAGAAAATTCTTTTGCTTGCCTCTGCTTTGCATTAGAACTTACTTCCATTCTGTCCTGTTTAAATTTTAGTTTGAATATTTTGTCTACTTTACAGGAATGCTTGAGTCCAACAACTCTTACATACACTCTGGCAATTTCAAGTGCAATCTGTTGAAAACCACACTGTAACAGTGGATGGTAGTCAGAGCAGTGTGATTTTAAAAGTTAATCTCACCACCCATCGGGCAAGACTAAAACTTTGCTTTCAGCAGAAAACTCAAAGTCCCAGTTTCTTCAGACAGTGTGGCATTGACTGGAGCATTGTTCCATTCATGTTCCTAACATAGGGATTGAAAAGAGAAATGGAAAAAAAATAGAAGTAGTAGTGGTAGATAATAATAATTATTATTTTTACTTCAAGGCCTACAGTCACAAAACAGTTTGAAACACTTCCATGTAGATGGGAGGAAATATCTGAAATAAAATTACTTAATTCTTCATGCTGGCATTCCAGTCTTGAATCAACAGAGAACTTTGATTACTAAGTTAATGAACTTGATTAATTTGATTACCAGTTAATCAACTGGACATTTTTTCCTGGAAGGTGCTCTAGAATGCTTTTGAAGACGTGCCCTTGAATTAATGCCGACAGATGAATTAGCCTCATTGCCTTTGATGGAAAACCAGGATTATGAGCAGAGTTGCTAGATACAATTTTTACAATTACCAGTAGAATGTAAACATGTCATCACTCAGTTCAATCACCGTGTATTAAATTTCTGGGCTGTAAAACATGCCAGCTCATGCCATGGAGGTCCCTTATTCCCCATTTGTAGTGGGCAGAGCATTGCTGCTGACTGTGCTTATTGCTGAGCAGTGAGGAGTCTGCTTGAAACAATTGTAACTATGGGCAAAAGAACAGACTCAAAAAGATGGAAAAGAAAAACCAAATTATTTATCTTATGAAAAACCTGAATAATAGGTACAGGGCACCTGAACTTTGATGCATTTCTAGTAAAAAGAGGTCTTTTTTCCTCACAAAAGTAAGAAAAAGGATCAACATAGTGGCTGTTTTGGTTACACATAATGAAAGAAAAGTACTGATTTGCCATCTCAGGTTGTGTTTCTGTAAGGCAGTGTTGCACTGCATCTCTTCAGAAGCATATTTTCCATTGCCAATGGACTGAATATAGTTCCCTTCGTATGAAAAGTTGTTTATGGGAGACTAGGGCACGCAGATGGATTTTCCTGAGCTGTCTATGTGGTGGAATATGAGTGACTGTGGTTTCCACACTCAAACACCACCTCTTCACTGTTAATCCCACTGCAGTAAATTACTGCAGCGGGCCCCATTAACACTTCCCAGCTCCTGTCCCCCTGCTGTGTGAAAGCTGTTTGTCTATGATGTATGTGGCAAAATGCATTCCAGCTTGAGTTTTTGTGTTTGCTGCTGCTGGCTGGTTTTAAGAACGTTTACTGTCAAGCATGAAATCTGAAGATGACATAGGTTGTCTTATCTTCTAATTTTGCATAATGTCATGGTGTTTTTTGCAGATTGCAGATTCTTTAAGTGAGCTGGAGGCCCTGATGGAAAGGATGAAGAGACTACAAGAAGATAAAGAGGACGAAGAAGCCTCTCAGGAAGAAATGGCAACTCGCTTTGAGAAGGAGAAGAAGGAGAGTCTGCTAGTAATTAGTGGAGGTATTTGGATTTTTGCAGTTCAATTTTTTTTGCGCTTTTTAAGAAAAAAATGCGTGAGGCTAGTTCAGTGACTGAAACTTTTTCTGTCCATTTCTTTATTCTAGCTCTTCATGTAGGAGATGTGTAGTAAGGGTGGTCTTACCTTTTGCTTCATCACCTTAGGATTTCTTGATTGGCAAATATCATCCTTTTTACTACTTGAAATTTAGTTTTTGTATATTAAGGGGAAAAAAGGCCTGTAGGCTTCCTTAAAAAGTAGGGTATACATTTTTCTTTCTTTTTATGTTCTGTATCATCAAAATAATTAATTTATTAATAATTATTAATTATTATAATTAATATTTAATTAATTGTAATTAATACATTAGTAATAAATATTCAGTAATGTTTCATAGGTGTAGGTTCTGTGGTGCTTAGAACTTCAATGACATTTATAAGCAGCTTTCAGATATGACATTTAGTATAGGAATAAGATGATGAGACTCAACTACTTTAGCATGTACTGCCCACCTGGAAAGGACATTTCCAACTTGCTGCTCTGACTGATCATACTGCTGTGCTGTTCCACTTCCTATCTTGTGATAGAGATTGATAGCATTTTTTTATTCTCAAATGATTTTCCAAATTTTGAGCTGAAACCTTCTTTTCCCATATTCTTCATATGCTCTGGAGGCCTTCATCTCTAACGAACTACTGAATGAAGCCTGCTTCGTACAGACAGAAAGGTGTTTTTTCCCCCAAGAAAGTATTGGAAGAAAGATTATTAAGACAATCAGAATCTCTAGCTATTTCCTCATAGTAGAAGCTACTTGAAGGTGATTGCTTGTGTCTTTTTTAAAAGTAACCACTAAAATGCTTCACATTTTAGGGCACTGTTCTTAGTGAATTTAGGTCTCCACAGCTTCAGAACCAAATGTGTTTCAAGGAATCAATGGGTTTGTGCAAGGAGCCCCAAAGGGAGGAAGAATGTACTGAGGATCAGCAGAGAGATTATTCTGTGGCTCTCTAGGAACATGGAAAAATTTGTGAAAGAAGATACATCCAGCAACATCAAGCTGGATTTTTTGAAAT
>NW_005054302.1:9882679-9902799 GCF_000277835.1 Geospiza fortis
TAAATGGACACTCATTGCAATTTCATTATCAAATCAGGACTTCCATGAGTCTGTGCAACTTCAGGTGTTTAAGGAAAAGGGGTCATTCAAGGCAGGAGAGGTTTTTGAGTAGGGTTGCTGATAGTTTTGTTGACTTTCTTTCCTCTTTACCATTTGCTGATTTTATTTGAGGAGTCTGTGTGTGTTGGGCCTTTACCCTTTCATGAAATCCAGTCCTTGTCAGGGCAGAGGAGTGTTATGTGTACAGGTTTTTTATTCTTTGCTGAGAATTTACTGTAGCAGATGTTGTCCAGTCTTCTTCCTACACGGTTATGTTTTGATTGTTTAATGAGGCAAAGAGGAGATAAAGCACTTCTGCAATTCTTAGATTAACAGACTTTTCAAGGTACTAACAGTGGACATATGGCAACTGTTCTACCAATGGATGTGGAAGCAAGCCATGATTTTAACATCAGGGTCAAATGCAGTCAGCTATGCAGTGGTCAACTTCTGCAGAGGTAGTTACACAATCAAGCCACCTGTTTATTCGGGAGGGAAAGATTGACTCCTGATAGAGAACCTGCATGTGCTTAGTGATGTGTTTTGGAGCTCTTTGAAGATGCTTAGTTACTACAGCTTCTGGCAGAATTTCACCCTGATGTACTGTAGAGCTCTTTGCTTTCATATAATCTTCAGCTTATATTTACCAGTGGAGTGTTGTGTTGCTGTCTGGTGCTCATACTCCAGCTTACAGACCGAGCCGGTGTGATTCCTGACACAAAGGCTCATCAGTACAACATTCCTGCTGTCAAGGATCCATTATTTTGTTTCTTATGCTAACACAGTGACTTTGCTAATGATGTTCATCTTCCTGACTTAAGACAATTAGCCTCCCTCAGAAGTCAACAGAGAGAAAAGGAAACCTCCAGACAGAAGTATAGCCCATCCCTTCTCTTTTTGTAGAAGTACATTAGATGTCTGGTGTAGGCTGACATTTAATGGGCTCAATTAAAGCAATGTATCCAATACAAGCAGATGAGAATTGAAATGTTTCTTTCCTTTGTACCACTCTTCTCCTTTGCATAACTTCTAAAGTTGTCCTCTAGTCCTGCAGTAGAGTGGTAGTTGGAAGTCAGCATTAACTCATGTTCTTGCCTAAAGCAAAGCATTTTGCTGTTTTATTCCCAGCATTTGATGATGAAATAGTTTCTACAGATGTCTCCCGTTATGTTGAAGATCCTGGGTTTGGGTACAAAGACTTTGCAAGGCGAGGAGAAGACCATCTGCCAACATTCAGAGCTCAGGTACCATCTCTTAAAAGCACATTCAACTCAAAGAATGTTTATATATCTCACTACAGAGCATAAAGTGATTATAGTGGTTACATGCTCCTTTTCTTGTCCTTGTTCATTAAATAACTCACAACCTCGCATAAATCTCCCTGAGATGGAGTCTTTCACTATTTGTCAATCTCTGGCAAGGCAGTACTTGGCTTTCCACCTTACTTCAGTTATTACCAGTATTATTGTTTGAAAACTGTAAAGCATATCTGAAATAAAAGGGAAAGGTAGAAAAGCAAGAATTTCTTTTCCATCCCTTCAGATGTTGTAGAAAAAAATCCACTGGAGCAACTCTTTATTCCTGTCACTTTACCAAGTACTCTGTCCAGTGGCTTTCAATACCTGGATACATACAGGTCTGTGAGAGTGATTTGGGGAGTATTGTTCTCATATGTGCACCAAATCTCTGGACTTGGAATGCTGTGAAAGAAAAGGAATTTGTAAATATGATTACTGAGGTTTTTGTTGTATTTTAATACGTATTTCTCAGTGCTGTTGGAAGAACAGAATATACATTTTATGTGTAGATTGTCTTATATACTGACATCTTTGCCATGACCAGAATCATGAGGTTCATATTATATATAGCAGGAGGGACATTCTGGGTGGTTCTGTTCTATCTTACAGAGCACATTCATAAGCAGTCTAGAAGTAAATGGAAAGCAATGGAAGAAATCTTCAACCAAATCAGAGAACTTCAATTAAAATGACAGTGGGTGCAGGAAAACTCCATGGTCAGAAGATGTATCTGAGACTTTAAAATACAGAATCCATGATCGCTCTCAGGAAATGTATTTAGCTTTATAGCAGTCTCTGCAGAACTGGATAATTTATTCTGTGGTCTTTATATGAGCCTGAAGTAGGTTATTACTGCCAAAAAGAGTAAGGCATAGTCAGTGCCTATATATCAAACAATCTGCCTAACTACTTTAGGAGCAGCAGGCTCCCTTGGAAAAAAGCTCCAAAGAAGCTGAAATTGGAACTGAAACATCTCTGCTCTTAAATAAACAGGACAGCTTCTGGCTTACATTCAAAGGAGTCACCTTGATAATTTAACTTTATTATGTCCTACTCTTAGCAGTTGGATGTATATACCCACAGCCTCCAAAATTTTCTGCTATTAATGATATTTTAAATTTTAAATTTTAAGCATCCCAGACACCTGCAATAAGTCTAATTCTTACTCTGATAAACCAAAACTGCCTTTGTCTCTATGGTTTTAAATTTATTAATAGAAAAAGATATTCTATACACAGCAGAATGTCTTTAAGCTTGTTTTTGGGGGGAAGGTTTCACTGATAATAGGGATCAATTGCTATTAGTCAACGGCATTTTCCCCTCTCTGGGCCTTCTGGCTCTTAGAGGCTTTTGTGATGTCCTGGACACCTTTCCAGGGCTGTATGGGTATGGCATATTTCTCACAAGCCTTATAGTCTTTTGTGCTGGCAGCCAGAGGCCAAACGTGATGGTGTGACATGTTTTAGATGTTTTATTGATGCCTCCGTGAGACAACAGAGCACTATTCTGCCCTTCCCTGCTGTCCTACTTGGGGGACAGGACAGTGGACATGTTCAAGGTGCCCAGGTGAGGGCCCTGGTCTGGCAGTACCTTTGAAAAGCAGCGAGAAACAGGAAGGACATGGAGATGATGCCCTCAGTTGTTAAGATGCCATCAGTGGTGGGATGATAGAACACTTGACAAGGATGTGGGCACACTCTCACTTTCCGTGTGACAGCAGTGAGGAGTGCCCTTGCTCCCTGCTCTGGAGCAGGATGGTTCTTCCTGCTGTGCCACCTCTCTGCAAAGATTCCCCATTCCTCATATAAGCAGGCAGGCTTTTATCTTGCAATCCAGGTGCTTGTCTAAGACCAAAGCAGCCTGGATTTTATCCGTTTTTTCAGGGATGGTTCAGTACTTTACGCAATGATTGTACATCCTCGCTGGAAGTAGACTCCATCTCTGCTTGGAGCTAAGCACCAAAGCCTCCAAGAGGAGCAAGTTTTTAAACTTAAAAGCCAATCCCACATGGAATGATACTGGTCAGAGTGGCAAAGCAGAAGAAGATTCCCTAAGCACTTCAGGAGAAGCTTGGGGTTTTTCACCTGTAGGCTAATGATATCCAGTGTTGGAGTGTCACAATGTGATATTCATTGCCAAGAATTCTGGGTAAATGGAGCAGGTGATGTGGATGAAGGATTCAAAATGCAAACTCTTGGAAGAGAATAAAATCATAACTATCAGAGAACAAAAACTGTTGAGTTGTAAAGATGACATAAGGAATTCACTTCATTTGTGCCTTTATATATTTTCGTCTCTTCCTGCAGGACTATACTTGGGAAAATCATGGCTTTTCCCTTGTAAACAGGCTTTATTCTGATATTGGGCATCTCCTGGATGAGAAGTTTCGGATGGTGTATAACCTCACATATAACACTATGGCAACACATGAAGATGTTGATACAACTACACTAAGAAGAGCTTTATTTAACTATGTCCACTGTATGTATGGAATCAGGTATGGACAAAAATTCCATGGCTTAGGAATACATGTTAAAAATATGTAAACAGAAAAATAAACTATGTGTAAAGCATCATTTTAGGTTGGGTGTTTAAAGTGGAGATGGTACCTCTGTCTGGAAGTTAGAGTGGTTTTGCTGGCATATCAGTATAATTTCTCCTTCCAGTGCAGAAAATGAGACAGGATGAAAATTTTTACAGAAATGTCTTCTCTGAAGCCAGCCTGTATCCTTCATTTAGGAAAAACACCCCCCCTAAGCAAGTTCACAGACAATGCCCAGTTGGACAGGAGTGTTGATTTGCTGGAAGGAGCTAGGAAGGCCCTACAGAGGGCTCTGGATAAAGGCCCTACAGAGAGCTTGGATAGGCTGGATCAGTGGGCCAAGGCCAATTATGTGAGGTTCAGTGATGCCAAGTGCCGAGTCCTGCACTTGGGTCACAACAACCCCAGGCAGCACTACAGGCTGGGGGCAGTGGCTGGGAAGCTGCTCAGTGCTGCTGGGGGTGCTGGACAACAGCAGCTGAACATGAGCCAGAGTGTGCCCAGGTGGCCAAGAAGGCCGATGGCATCCTGGCACTGGTGTGGCCAGCAGGAGCAGGGCAGTGACTGTCCCCCTGTACTGGGCACTGGTGAGGCCACACCTTGAATCCTGTGTTCAGCTTTGGGTCCCTCACTACAGGGAGATTGAAGGGCTGGAGCATGTCCAGAGAAGGGCAGTGGTGCTGGGGAAGGGTCTGAAACACAAGTCCTAAGAGGAGCAGATGAGGCAGCTGGGGGTGTTTAGTCTGGAGGCTCAGGGGGCACCATATCGCTGTCTACAACAACCTGAGAGGAGACTGTAGCCAGGTGGGGGTCAGCCTCTTCTCCCAGGTAACAAGTGACAGGATGAGAACAAATGGCTTCAAGTAGCACCAGGGGAGGTTTAGTTTGGATATTAGGGAAAATTTTTTCACAGAAAGATTTGTAAAGCTGGAACAGCCCACAGAAGTGGGAGAGCAACCATACCTGGAAGTGTTCATAAAATGGTGGATAGGTCACGTGGTTTAATGGGCCACATGATTGTGGTTTAGGGTTAACCATTGGATTTGATGATCTTAAAGGTCTTTTCCAGCCTTAAAATTCTATGATCCTACTAAGCATTTCAGATCCTCTCTTACGTGGTTTTTGGTCATGTATGATAAATGTTCCAGTTCCCAAGCTTAAGAGCATGATGCTGCAAAAGACAGTGCTTTTAGAAAGTTACATCAAGCAGAATGATTGCTTGTGTTGTGTAGGTATGATGACTATGATTATGGAGAAGTGAATCAGCTACTTGAACGCAGCCTGAAGGTTTACATAAAGACAGTGACCTGCTACCCAGAGAGAACCACCAAGCGCATGTACGACAGCTACTGGCGCCAGTTCAAGCACTCGGAGAAGGTATGTGCTCCAAAGCCAAAGTGGCTTCACAGAGACTCCTGTGCTGTTTGAAAATTAAAATATGAGGACACCTAAAACAGCAGCATCTGTCACATGAACTGTTTTAAATCAGAGGAAAACAAATGAGACTCATTCCTTGAGTGTTAGATACCAGTTTGACAAAAATACTTCTTAGTGTGCTGGAGATAATTTTTATTGTTATTATTTTGAGTTACTTCTCCATAAAATTGAATGGACAACTGTAAAAGAAAAGTAAAGATACTTTACTTTTATAAGGTTTTAAAGATAAACTTGAGAATGCAGAAGTGATCAACTATACCAATACTTGGGATTTGGAGATAAAAAAATACCTAAATATATATATATATATGTATACTTTATAGTGTTCTTTCAGCAATAAAAATGTCAACATGCTTTCAGATATCACATTAAATGCTTCCTGAGAAGGGTTCAGTGCATGAGTCCCTGCTAGCTTATCTGGCATGGAAACTGTTCCTTATTCTGTTCTCCTATATAATGGTCACAGGTAGTAGTAAAGATAACCAAATATAATTTATTGGTTAGAACTAATAGTTCTAACTTTAGTTAGAACTAAAGAGCTAATGCCATTAGGATGCAAAAAAAGGTTTAAGGGTGGCTTCTCAGATGGAAGATTGCTTAAAGCAGCAGTTGAGGCTAGTTCCTTGCAGTCCTGGGATATTGTCCATATTGGCATCACTACACAGCTGTTTCTAGAGGAACTGTAGTCCTGCAGCAGGGTACAGGGAGAAATGACAAAGTTTTCTTGCAGTGATACTTCACTAAAGAATAGAATTTTCAGCCTGAATGAATAAACCATGTTGCATTCAGAGGTGAGCTAAATGGCTGATGTAATTCTTTACAGGTTCATGTCAATCTACTTCTGATGGAAGCTCGGATGCAAGCCGAACTTCTGTATGCCCTTCGTGCCATAACTCGTCACTTAACCTGAAGCACTCGCTGGCCAGGAGTACAGGGGCTTTTACTGAGTATGTAAAGACCTTTCGAAATAGATACACACCAGAAGCTGTTTGTGATGTAGCATCAGGTTATTCAATTCTCTAGTGTCAAAGTTTAGCCGTGCTTCTTGGCGGCTGTAATGTGCAATGACGTGTTTTATTTTCTTGATGCTTAACATTACTAATGATAACAAAAGTAACACTGAGGAGCGCTACTCTGCATTGTTTCCGGCTGGATTTCTGCACAGCGGTCAGGATCCTGGAACTGGTTTTATTGTATCCAATCCTTGTGCTTTGTTCTTTAGGCACTGAAGTGCTTAGAGACTTCTTTTTCCAAGCAATCATTTTTCAGATGAGTGGAGTCCAGCAGAAGATCAGTTCTGCCTGTCCTGAGAACGTCCCACCACGTCGTGACTCGCAACAGAGACACGCGAGCTGTGCTGCATCGAATTGCCCACTGGATTCTCCTGTGTGTCCTGGAGACTGCTGCCAGTCACTGTCTTACTACAGCAATTGGAGGTGATGCAAGATGTGGATGCAAACATCGAGCACACTTTAATGTGAAATTAATCTTGATAAATCCTACAGCATGCTACTGAAGTGCAAAATTCATTCACGCTTTGTCATGCCCCTTTGCAAGGAGAAGAAGCCTCACGAGTTGCCATTTCAGCCACACTTACTGTGTTTCAATCACGCATAGTCTTGTTTTACTGACAGTCACCCTCAGTTGTCCTGACAACATCCACGCTCATCACGTGTTGCAATTTGTTTAGTTGGCACCTATAAAATTAATACACAGGCTGACCAAAAATAGGGTTGTGGGGTTTTTTGCACTCTCTTCTTTATCAATGTTTTAACTAAGGAAAGTAAAGGAAGGCTAGTATATCTATTCTTTCATATTGGATGTATGGAAAGTATTTCCCATAACTTTTTCATAGCATGAAATTGTAATATTCAAAGTTTTAAAAGTTTCTATGCATTAGTGTGAGTGAACAAAAGAAAAGTGCAATATTTAAAAAGAAAGCAAGCTTTTTTCCCTGACATGCCACTGCTAAAGTGTCCTTCTTATATAGCCATAAAGAAATTGTAAAACCAAATTTCTTTATTGTCCAAGGCCTAGCAGTTTTGTTTTAGCTTTTGTGGCTTAAGACAACCTGATACTGAGATGCCAAAGCATCCCCAAAACAAAGCATTTTTGGACAAGCAGTAATATTGGGGAAGGGAAGAAATAAGCTGCCAAAAATGTCACAATTTTGTGCTGTTTTCTGTTGCTTTTGACTAATTTTTGAAAGCACAAAATGTTGATATTTATAGCTTTATTTTGTATTGCATTTAAGGAACCAGTGAAGTGCCTAAAGAGATACTTAAACTTACCCAGTAGAACACAAGTTAATTGCTTCAAATTTGTCTGTTGGTTTGGACTTTTCATATTTCTTTTGAGGAGCATGACCTTTATTTCTGTGGTATACATTCAAAACTAACTGGACAGGTTTATTTTTAACGTTCTGTTGGATTGTAGTAGTTAATGCAGGACTTTTTTTTTCATTGGTGATTGCAGAATAGTTAGGAAAAAAATACTACCAGTCATATTTTGACACTTTCCATTTACAAAACCATGGACCAGTACTCTACTAAAGTTAGTTTTCTCTTTTCTTCCTTTTCTTGATCCTTGCTTTGACTTTGCATGTTGTTTTTTCTGCTTTATCTGTCCGTTCCAGATTGGAAAGCCCAATGATTGTACACTTTTCTGCACTTTCAGACTGCAGACTCTGCATGTGAAAACCTTTTGAAGAAAAAAATCAGTAATTTTTTTTTTAAGTGTCATGTTGGCTATTTAGAAAACCACCCAACAGACAGCACTGGTCTGTCTGCTAGAGAGCATTGGGTAGAACATCAGATTTATTTATCTTGTATACCTAACTGCAAAGATTTCTCAGAAATACTGAGATGCTCTTATGTGTGAACTTAGATTTGCTTTCTAAATTATTATGATCCTTTTCCCCCCCTCTTGTGATTGTAGTGGCCATACCTAATGGCTTCTGCTGAGAGAAGTTTTTATACAATACTTCTGGGTTTTTTTCAAGTGATGGGAACTGTTCAGTACTACTTTAAATTTCTGTGCATTGAAAAGTTAAGTAGTCCTCAAGAAGCACAGCTGAGCTCTGGAAAGGAGGTGAAACTAGATTGGGGTAACTAATATGATGGCTTAAATTCCCCTCAGAAATGCAAAGACTTCTGGAGTAGGTTGAGTTTTACATTTGGAAACATGAGTGCCTTTACTTCTTTCCTTATGAAATATACTCGCCAGCTCAAATGCCTTCATGAGCAAAGTACATGAGCAGATTTGAAATACAGAAACCATAAATGGATTGCTTCATAAAACTTGTAGTAAACCAGTGTTTTGTTTTGGTTTTTTTAAGTGCCATATCAAGTCCCATATGGCCTGCAAGACATTCCATCACAGGAAATGTCACTGTACAACTAGTTTGCTATTTCTCTCTTTTTTTTTTCTTTGATATTACATGCAAACTTGAAACATCTGGAAATGTTTTCCACGTGGCATTTTTTTGAAAGTATTGCATTTACAGTGCAACAATTTATAGCCTAGTTTTTATACACAACTTTGGGATTTTTAATAGATGTTTGCTCAGAATAGGTGTTTAAAGTCAGACAACACTGACATACACTTTATGTGTGCTTTAGGTTCACACTCTGCCAGCTTTCAATGTGCAAGTGTTCTTGGAAATTTTTTTGCATTTTTAAAGCATGCATGAATGTGAATCTTCACACTTTGTTCATTAATCTTTTTCTTAAGGGTACCATAATGATTGGAAGTGTAGATCCTCTCCCTCCGTGTTCCTTCATCGGAATTGGTAATTACCAGCATTCATGTTAGTCCACAAAATCCCAGCTGTGACCAACATAAAAACAAAGTGTACAGTCTCCTGTCTGCTGAGGAGAAAGCCTGATAGGTACAAATTAACCAGCTAGCACAGGGAACACTGTGAGTAGGGAACAGAGCTTTTGAGCATGAACAGCTTCTTATCATTGCAGAGTCACTTAAAATGTGTGTTGCTGTAGAGTGTGTCCTTGCTCTATTTTTTTTGGTAATGAAGAGAAGTGAAAAAGGTGCCAATTGGAGAAAGCATTTGCATTTCCCAGAACACTCTACCCACAGCTGAATTTCATGAGACCATCATTATACAAGAACAGAAATAATTGTTTAAACAGAAATAATAATTTTAAATTTGGGTGCAGTTTGTGCAGATAGCTACTACAGCTAGTGCTGTGGTGTCCTATGAGAATTTTGGTGAGCTGTAGATGGATTTATTTTCATCAAGACTGAATTGAAACATATATCCTTTGTCCTAAAGTCTTCATTAAAATGAAAATCACAGAATCATAAAATCTCCTGAGTTGGAAGAGCCCGCAAGAGGCCCAACTCCTGACCCTGCACAGGACAGACCCAAGAGTCACACCATATGCTTAGAGCATTGTCCAAACACTTCTTGAACTCTGTCAGGCTTCTCTGGGGAGCCTGTTCCAGTGCCCAACTACCCTCTGGGGGAAGAAACTTTTCCTAATATCCAATACAAGTTCAGGCCATTCTCTCCAGTCCTGTCACTGGTCACCAAAGAGATCAGTGCCCTCTCAAAGACGGTGCAGACTGCAGTGAGCTCTGCCCTCAGTCTCCTCCAGGCTGAACAGACTGAGTGCCCTCAGCCACTCCTCATGTGGCTTCCCCTCAAGGCCCTTCACCATCCTTGTGGCCCTTCGTTGGATGCTCCCTAATAGTTTCATGTCTTGCATATTGTGGCACCCCAAGCAGCACATAGCACAGTGGGACAATCCCCTCCCTTGCCCAACACCTTGATCCTTGAAAAGGATTTACTTCAGCTGTAAGAGTTAAAGAATTGCCACTATCAGCTCTTCCTACATATTAAAAAAAAGCTTTAAGGACAGGAAAGTCAGTGCTTATAAACAATTACAAATGTAAGTATAGATTTAGAACAGATCAGAAGAGAACAAAAGGGAAAACATTTTGTTGCTCTATTACTTGAGTTCAGAAAGTCAAAGCACCAGATTTTTCAAGTGTATTTTTGTTTGTAGTGCTACTGATATTTTCATGGGATTTGAAAAAAACAGCTAGCTGCCTAAATTTCAATGGGGATTTAAGCACCCAGGCACTGAGCAAAATCCTAGAAGATGCCCACTTGAATGTTTGAGTCAGATTTTTAAAGAAACTGAATCACCTAAATAAAATAGATTAAAATTAATTTCCATAGAGACTAAAGGAATAATATGCACCAGATCTATGTGATTCACAGTGATTGTTAATGAAATGAGTTGTTTTGGGCACCTAATGTAGACTTAGAGAAATCTCTCCTAAAGCAGTCAAACTGTAAGCCACTGCTCTTGCAGAACAGGTTCTCAATGTTTCTCATGCATGTGTGTTTTCCGTGAACATAGGCTTACATTTCAGGCTCATGATCCAGAATTTGGACTCCCTTTCAGAAGAGCCAGATTGTTTAGTTTCTACTTGCAGAAAACATTCATTGGTGGGAGTAAGTGGATAGCATGTGCCTGAACCGAAAATTTTTGGATCAAAAGAAATACCCCAAATCTTCTTGATCTCAAGTGATGTTCTTTCAGTTACTTTCTGTAGATGTTTGGATCCTTCTCCCATAAATAAGGGGTGATGTTGCACAAAAGAAAGGAAGAGGGAGTGGATTTGTTGTAAATGAACTTTGCCAGAGCAGGTCTGACTATAAAGCTGTAAGATTTAGTTGCTGTTAGCAGTCATTCCAAGAGTTGGACAAAATGTCAGTTTTCATTACCTGAACTGCAGGTTTACTGTTCCTCATGTCCCCCAGCACTATGTTTGTCTGAAAAGATGCATCCACCAGCTTTCCTATATGTGGGAATTGTAAGTGAAACATTTTATCTCCAAATGAAAATTAATATAGTATTTCATACCTACTGCATAGATTACAGGTGTGAGAGATGGAGAGAGCACAGTAGTATGAGGAAACTTCGGGAGCATCTTGATCAGTGTTAATTTATTCCTTAGAGCACATTTCCTGGCAGGTGGTCATGCTGCTGCTCCCTCAGTCTGCATCAGGTCTCTCTTGCAGATATTTAATCCTTTGCTGCTCATCAGGGGAAAAATTGTCATTTTCCAACCTGCCACCACCCCTGTCCTGCATCAAGTGCTTCCTGTTTTCCCAATTCCCACCCCCAAGCAGCCTCCCAGCTGCAGGGACAACCTCCCAGCCTTAACCTTGAAAACAAGGTTCCTCTGTCACTGCCTGTTGGTAAGGGCAGAGGCTCTTTCTTGCATTTAGAAACACTTAATTGCTGTAGTAGAATATTTCTGGACAGGAAAATGCTAAATGTGGTTCAAAAGGATGAAACTCAGTATTTGCTTAGTAGTGTGTCAAAGAGTTACAGAGTCAAAGAGTGTCTGGAGTTACAGTAAAAATGCAGTGGATTCACTAAGGAAATTCTTCTTTGGTGAAATGCCCCATGCTTGAGCTATCAGCTGTGCAGGTTTCTCAGAGGGACATCTAACAGGGAATTTGAGGTCCCCTTCTGCCAGGCAGGCTTACAGGGCCACCAGGCTGGCAGTCCCTGGGGTGCCTTGCAGCCAGGCAGACTGCATCCAGCCTCTGGAACAAGTGGATCTGGGTTTTTCATTTATCTATAGGAAAAAATCCAAATGCACATTGTGGAGCAGCTGCTGGAGACAGAGTTGGGTGTTCCTAGGGTACTGATTATCATCAGGCTTGTGGAAAATGGAAACCTTGTTCCTGACAGTAGCTAGAGGTACTGGAGATGCCAATTGTTACAGTAACTGTGGGGAGCAAGGCAGTCTGTTGGCATCGGGAGGCACAGACCACAGGTGCTCCCAAGGGGACACAGCCAATGCAGGAGGAATTGAGGGATTGGTCAGCTGAAGAAACTTCCCTGATGTGTCTGGGAGGTTATTTTGTGTGCCTGTGCATAGGGGAGGTGGTGGAGGATGCCTCCTTCCATGGTGTCCGGAAGGCTTCTTTGGGAGCAGAGCTGGGACCCTTCCCTTACTCCAGAGATGGAGTAGGGGAAGGGAACCATTCTGCCCAAGAAAAACTTGCTGCTGTTGAGTTGCATTTTCTCATCCCCATCAGCCCTTTGAAGGGAGTTTTGAGGCAAAATGGGTCAATCACTAAGCATTGTGTCTCCAGCTGAGGAGTCTGGGGGAGCAGCAGCAGCAGCAGCAGCAGCTCCAAACACCGACAGTCCAAAACTGTGTCTCATTCCTCACTTCATGCTCATGTCGTGCCACCAGACCAAAACCTCTTCCCTCCAGCCCAGCTGCCATGTGCCCAGGTGGCTGCAGGAGCAGCCTGCTCATGGTGGTGGGTGACGTGGCCACTTTTAGGGGGAAAATAATAAAATATAGGCTACAACCCTTGGACTCTGATAGGCAGTGCAGTCAGAGGTCTTTTCACGACTGTGACCAGAACTGGATATGAACTGTAGCTTAAAAAAATAGGAATTTTGCAAACTTGAAATCTCTGGATTTTACCCTTTTCTCCTTTTGCTGGAAAGCCACACGATGAATGTATATGCTTTACCTTTCTATCCGACATAACTGAAAATCAGACTGCCAACTCCTTGTTTTGTATTAGCCTTTTTTTTTTTTAAAAAAAAAAGGAAAGTTTGTGAGCAATATATGTAGCATGCTGTGAACGTCTGTTTTGACCTTTATAGTTACTCTTTAATCCATCAGTATTAACACCAGTTCTTTTTTGTGTTCCCCTTGGTACTTCGTATGCAGTGTAAGCAGAAGCTGTGATTGGCTTTGCAGTCCTGTGCCATGTTACTGTAACTCCTTGATTTTTTAGGAAGCACCTGACTGTGGGCCACCCTGGGGCAGGTAGCGTGCCCGTACACGACTGCCACTTCTCTTGTACCATGTATAGTTCTAAGTAGAATAAGCTTTTTAACAGAATATTGATGCGGTTATTGATGAGTCACGCAGGCTGCAAGTGTCTGGTGTGTGAGAGTCTTTGTATTTATAGTTGTTGGGGTTTGGTTTTTTTTGTTTTGTTGTTTTGTTTTGTTTTTTTTTTAATTCATAAAGTAGCAAACTTGATAAACATAGCCACTTTAAACTGCTCTTGCTAAACAGACCCTGCTGTAGATAAAATACCACTGTAGATACAGGGAGAAGCACCAGCCGACCTCTCTCGACTGTGGGAGCCAAGCCCCTCTCTGCACAAAGCACGAGCCACACAACCCCCTGTGTGTGACCCAAACACAGCCAGGGCTGGGGCCTGGTGTCTGTTTCAGCCCCTGTGCCCGTAAGCCTGCTGCAGCTGCCTCCCACACTCTGCTCACCAGTGCACGGGGCACGCACAAGCTCGCTGGCGTTGAGAGGGATGGACTGACCAGCTGCTGGACCACGAACATGGTCATAGCACTTCTGCAGCCAAAAAGCTTCCAAGCCTCTCTCGAGTGCAAAAATTAGCCCCTGATTTGCTGACTGCAGAGCCTGGCACATGGGGGCAAGAAGCAGCACTGGCTCCCTGTTGGCAGCCGTGGGTCTGAGCCCCCTTGGCTGGGGCAGCAGGCAGGGCAGCGCCGTGCCCAGAGAGGGGCATTTCCTTGCATCTCCCACCTCTGACCCTCTGGACAGGGGGTGAATTGTACCCAGCCCAGCCCAGCAGCTGTCAGCTCCTGCCTCCCTGTGCTACGGCCGCGCGGGCGTTTGGGAGGGTTAAGGACAGAGCTCTGATACTGTAGCTCCCTGCCACCACCAGGAAGGGAGGAAGTGTGGCAGCTCTGTGGGTCCCACAGTCCCTACAGCATCCTGTGGGCAGTGGCACATCTCCTGTCCTGCCTCCCAGGTCACCACCTGTCCTGAGCCCCAGGGATAGGCCACGGGCTCCATGCTTTCATGGGAGGTTTGCCTGCAAGGTGAGGCAGCTGCTAGGAGCTCACTGTGGGTTCCCACAGCAGCTTTTATAATTTCTTTCCTGTTGTTGCTGGTTGGGTTTGTTGTTTTTTTTTCTTTTTTTTTTTGAAAGGACAGACTGACCTAGTGGGATGGAATTTTGTGTGTGTGACTTTTGTTAGTTTTTAAGTTACCCGACTTGAATTTATCTGAACAGATGCAGAAGGAACTTTCTTTTTTTGTGAGTTAAGAGACAAAAACACATTTTTAAACAAAGGAATCGTGTATTAACATTTTAACAGCAATTCATAAATCTGCACTTTTTATGAGGTTTTGAAAAATCTATTTATAGGTACGGAACAATGGGGTTTGTTTAAAACTGTATCGCATTTATACTTGCTGAAATTACTTTCATTGTTATCAGTAGGAATTTCATTGGTTAAATAAAATTGATAAAACCTGACTCCTGCTTGAGCCATCATTTGCCACATGCTGGGGAACACATCTCTAGAGCAGAACATCCTGTGTTTTGGGACAAATCCAGTCCTCAAAGTGTCCTTCCTCTCCATGCCTTTGTAGTGGGTTTTAATTTATGTATCATTCAATACAGAGATTATTTAATCCCTCTTCCAGGGAGACCTGGGCAAGCCCCAGGGCAGAAGTGGGTGAGAGCCATAAAAACAGGAAGGGCAAGCAAAGATGAGAGGAAATGTGTGCTGAGGGTGCTGGCTCAGGTCAGTGCCAAGCTTACCTGGTGGTCAAATTGTCCCCAAGTCCCCAAACCCTGCCCCCTGCCCCATCTATCCCCAGAGAAGGGTGACTTAGTGCTGAGGGATCACCAGGTCAGTTTGTCCTGGGGGAGATGATCATTTCCCCTCAGAAAGACTAAACTAGTTAACACAAGCTGCAGACTTGGGATATTTCGAGTGTAGCTTTGCCTCCAGCTGCAGGATGCACAGATCACAATAAGATAAATACATGTATGTATGTAAATATCTGCACATATATAAAGTGCTTATTTATTTGCTTTCAGTGGGAGTTCCAAAACTCTGAGAATATCTGTTGTCTTAGGTCCAGGTCCCTTGGTACAGGTGGTGTGGCTGTCACCTCCAGTCACCAGAGCAGCTCGGGACTGGGAGGGGCACCATGTCACCTGCACCACGATGAAAAAGATAAAAATCTTGTAGCATTCCTCAAAGCCAAGGGCTGCTGTGGAATTCCTGCTTTAGCCCTTAGAAGTCCCAGAGCATGGATGATCAGCAGGACAGGATACTGCCACCCTCAAGTGAGCCCTGCCCTGATTCTGGTCCCTGCTCACACTCAGTGTGTGGTGTGAGTGCTCAGAGGGGGGTACCCAGCCCAGGAGAGGACAGCCTTGCTCCCCCACACCCCATCCTCACCTCTCCAGCTGGTTTCCCACTGCAAATTCAGAGCCAAAAACCTTTGTATGTTGGTCATTCCCCAAGACCTCTTTGCCCATCCTCCTGGGCCACCACTCTGCTGTTGTCTATCCCCTGCCCCCTGTGCCCACTCTGGACACCACAGGGTGGTGGCAGACCAGGGACTGTGTCACAGGGATTCTCATGTGCCCACACACCGAGTTGCTGTGGGACAATCTCCCTGCAGCCCATGGTGACAGCTGTGGGATGTCCCTGGGACCTGGCAAAGGGCCACGGCTGAGATAAAGGTAGCACATCCCTGGGGAGACACCTGGCAGTGCTGACCCCAAGCCTCACCAGGTTCCTCCCTCCTCATGGAGCACAGGGGGATGCCCTGGTGTGCCCCATGGCCATCAGCCTGGAGTGTGGGCACCCCCAGCCTCCCGGCTGGAGCCAAGAAGCCATGAGCATTCCAGGGTGGCTGGCAGAGTGGTGTGCCACTGCCCATGGATACTGGCTGCCCACTCCTGGCCCAAGCAAGCCCACAGCTGTAGGGCTGGATTTCCACTTCTGCTGGGGTCTCCTTTGCTTCTTCCCAGCTCCTCGTGCCATAGCATGGAGGAGAAAGGGTGACCAGCCCCAGACCCTGTACAGAGCCATCAGTGGATCTGCTCTCCCAGGTGTGCATTAACTGAAGTGCACCCACCTGCACCACTTCATTTCAGCACTACACGCTTAATTAGACCAAATTTTAGGCAATGTGGGAACTCCCCCCAAAAGCTTTTAGTTGGATCATGATGGAGTTATCTGGTGAGGCACCTGGGCAGAGAACCAGAAGCTCTACAAACCCAAGCAGGAATTACATAGATTTTAAATAACATCATTCATCATGCCAATGAGCTCATGTAAACATTACTGATTTTTTTGTAGGCTTTTCGATGTATAAGGAAGATGATTACTGCACTAGTATTCCCTGCTAAATTAAAACCCTCCTCATCTTCCATGTGTGGTTTTTTTTTCCTCAGGCTTTTCTAAGGCCCTTGGAGCAAAACTGGAATCTTTCTGATTCTTTCTGACATGTGGGACAGTGCTTTTGCAGAAGGGAAGCCCTCATTCTCCTCCTCCTCCTTCTCCTCCTTCTCCTGCCTGGGGCTGGTGTTCAGATAATGAGTATATCCAGGCAATAAAACATAGCCAAAATCTAGATACAGCAAATGCAACAAAACGTGATTACAGTCAAAACAGAAGTGTTTTAGCAGTGGTGAGCTGCAACACTCAGTGCTGACTTGCTCAGGAAGGAATTCCCAGCAGTTTGCTGCCATAAGGTGCAGCCCCGTGGAGGAGGGCTTAGCTTCAGCCCAGACCCCCTCCGCCCTGCTGATTTATGTCCCTGAAAGCTCCAGAAGGGCTGGGCTGGGCAGGTGGTGCTGCCTGAACACAGGCGTTTAATTTGCCTTGCAAAATTACCTAGCTACTCTCTCTAGGCTCACTCTGCAATGCATGGAGAGAGTCAGAGACTCCACCAGAGGGTGGCATCTGCCCTGAATCTCCTGGGGGACTCTGATCCGCCTCCACCCTCCACGTCAGGGGAAACGCGGCTGGGATGCAGCGTTCAGCTCGCAGAAGGTGAAACTGCAGCTCACATCTGCAATACAGCACAGTGATGCTGAAAATATCAGCTGAAAACATGGTATTAGAGTTAAGCTAACTCCTAGGCTTTTTCTTTTTTTTTTTTCTGATGAAAAAACAAAACAACAAAAATACATTTTTTGTGAAAAACGGGAACAGGAACAGTTCCATTGGAGGCATCATTACCAGCTCTAATTAGCAGACCTGAGTGCAAATCCCCACAACCACAGAGGTCCAAAGCCTCAGTGCTGTGTCCACAGGAGCCCCAGCAGTGCCAGCAGGACACGTTGTGGGAATGTGCTCAATGGTGAACACCTGCATCTGTTCACAGCTGGAAATGGGGGACGGAGAAAGAATGAGATGCTGAATAAATTCCTCAGAGAAATAAAGAACAGAGACCAGGTTCCCATATAGATCCTACACCACCAAACTGCCCTTGGGTTGGGAATGGGGGCATGAGCTGAAGTATTACAGGATCCGGGAATGGACAAAATTATCCTTCATCACTGGAGCCTGAGAGCCTGTTCATTGTCTTTGATCACACATGAAAGTTGATTGTAGCCAGGAGCAGATCAGTCTCTTCTCCCAGGTAGCAAGTGACAGGACAAGAGAAATGGCCCCAGTTTGCACCACGGGAAGTTTAGTTTGGAGATTAGGAAAAATTTGTTTACTAAAAAAATGGTCAGGCATCGGAGCAGACTACTTAGGGAATTGGTGAATCACCACCTTGGAAGAGTTCAAGGAACACATGGATGTGGCACTTGGGGACACAGTTTAGTGGTGCATTTGGTAGTGCTGTATAGGACTCGATGATCTTAGAGGTCTCTTCCAACCTTAATGATTCTGTCTGAGTAGTCATCCTCAGCTGCTGTGGTGATAAGCCTCAGATTTGCACCCCTCTGACACCAGGACAGCCACTGTTACCATACAAGCCTCTTCTGCAGCCATGGGCTCTGTGCCCTCACAGATCCCTGGGAAGGCAGCCCCTTGCCCTACATCAGACACTCATCTCATTTTTGCAGGGTGTAGTGGTGTTTTCAAGTGCAGGCTGTCACCTCCACTGCAAAGGTGTACCTCCTACAGATGCCTGAGGGTGAGGGATGAACTCATCCAACCCACAAATGCGCATGTTTTCCATGAACTCAAAAAAACTGGGCCAAGTTCTTTGGGAGCTGGATTCATTCCACACAGGTCAGGCCAAGCTGTGTGGTTGAGGTACACACTGTGGTTAATCCCATCTGTTTCAACAGGGCCACACACAACCCCCACCACCACCCAAACGTGGCTGTGAGCACTGCAGGTCATGTCCAGCAGCACTCAGGAGGCATCAGGCCCTGATATTAGTCCTACCTGCATGGAAAGATTTAGTAACCCCTTCCAAGGGGCTGTGGGAAACACCATCCCACCTGTACCATCATCTGGGTGAGCCATGTCAATGGACACCTCAAAGGTCTTCAAGGGTGATGGGACAAGCCCCATCAGCCCCCAACCCCAGCCAAGCTTCATTGGTCCCAAGTGAGGTGTCCAGGTAAAAGTCAGGTGACATATTTACACTGAACACAGGGACCTCTGTGCCTGCAGAGAAGAAAATTTAAATGGGTACATTTAGATAGCATAAATCCAGAAAGAGATGTCTCCATGAGTCTATTGTGTCATCCCTCTGGAGCTGCTTCACTCACATCGGCAGCTGGTCAATGTTGGATCAAGCAGAGACCATTTCTCAGCCCTTACTGTTCTCTGTTTAGCTACTGGCCATTTGGTTTCACAGAGTCATGGAATGCTTGGGTTGGAAGGGACCTTTAAGGGCCACATAGCTCAACCTGGGACATCTTCAACCACAACAGGTTGCTCAGAGTCCCACCCAGCCCAACCTTGAAGGTTTCCAGGGCTTTGGCACCTACTACCTCTCTGGGCAAATTATACCAGGGTTTTACTCATTGTAATTTACCTCAATTTAAAAGGAAATTTCTTCCTTTTATTTAGTCTGATGTTCTTCTCCCATATATCCTCCCCTGCTCACCAGCACAGCCCTGCTGCAGGTCCTGGCATTGGTCCATAACCATCTCCTACCAGCATGTACTGGGGATTTGGAAAAGTCACACAGTGACATCTGCTCCAGATGTCCATTCTTCACCACGTTAAATTAGATTAAAACATCAACTTATTAATAAAGATGATACTGCAGAAGATTTTGAAGCCTGTGCTTCAGTTTTGCAGGCAACTTTGCTGCTGGCTTAGTAGAAAATGGCTTCTACCTCCCAGGAACACTGTCACTATTTCAGTATTTTTGGAAAGGAGACAAGGTTTTTTCACCCTTACAAATGGAGAAAATCACACATGTGCTAAGATGGGCCATGGCTGAAGGATATGCCTCTGAGACAGAAAGAGCCACATTCACATGCCAAACCTGCTGTTAGGCAGGAGTGGGTGCTGAATGTTGACATCCAAACTGCTAATCCAGACCCTGGGCTGCTCTTGGATGTTTCCTGTCCTTGTTCCAACCTGGACTCGAAAACTGTTTTCCACTAAAAATGGTCTATTGCCATGAAAAGAGCCCTGTATGATAAATCACCCCATTCTGACAGAATATAATTCCTTGGAGATTTTCCAACCAGCTGTAACACTAACACCACTGGAAAGTCTTTAGGCGTTTCTGCCTGGCTGGAAACACCAGTTGTGTGGAAATCAATAGCAGATGTTACCCAGTGTGAGATCCACCGAAGTGAGTCCAAGACCCCAGGAGTCTGCGCAGCCAAGAGAAATCATCCCATGCCAAACCCACAGTATTGCAACCTCACTAATACACACACACCCTGGACACACCTCACACTCCTTGCTCCCAGACAATCCCTCCTGGCCAAACGAGTTACACTGGTATTTATTATCCAATACCTTTTCCATTTTCTGGCACTGGCTACACTGGAGAGATAACCTGTGAGC
>NW_005054302.1:9902849-9928070 GCF_000277835.1 Geospiza fortis
CTGATGGAACTCCATGCAAGGTGAGCAGCTTCAAAACGTGCAGTGGTAGCAGAGGTGTGACCCAGAGGGCCTGAGGGGCTGTCCTGCAGGGTTACTGAGTCCCTCTGCCTTTATGGGTGCCCAACCCCAAGGTGGATGCAGCAGAGACAAGGGGCACCTCGAGGTGCAGAGACCCCTGTGTCAAAGCTCAGGGTGATCTGGTTAAGGCAGGGACATCTTCCACTAAACCACCTTGATCAAAGCCCCATCCAACCTGCCAACTTGACCTTGACCATTTCCAGTGATGGGGCATCCACAGCTTCTCCAGGCAACCTGTACCAGTGCCTCACCAGTCCCTGCAGACTTGAGACAGATACACTCAGCTGCAGGGGTTCATCTGCCCAAAGAGAGGTACCTGCAAAATGGAGGTGCCAACATCTGGTTTACTCATCACAGGACCTCCATACCTTCAGTGGAAGATAATTAGCCCTGTTAGAGAGGTAAGGAAGTTGTGACAAAGCCAGTCCAGGGACCAGCACTGCACAAGAGGGAGTTTCTCCCTGTGAGCTGAGAAAAACTGTGCTGCTGTGCTGTGATTTCTGTATGAAACTGGCTATCATGCTGCACTCCAGGTGTGTCTCACTGCATCTCACAAGAATAAAACAATCTCCTCTCCTGGCACACACACAGTCATACTGCCTGCAACACCTCAGCTTTTACCTACTTATTCTGCAGCTTAATTAATTGAGTCTTAGAGTGCTTTGAGAGAGGAAAGGTGTTTAAAAAGCACAAAAGAGCCATCAATATCAGATATCAAGCTGTTACAAGGAAAAACTGTGCTACTGTTTTCTTGATTAGTCAGGACACCCTAGGTTGTTATCTCATTTGCATTTCTGTGACAGAAAATGATACCAGCCCCTCTTAGGAAAAGTCATTTTATTTTGTTGAAGCCATATGTTTCCAAGGATAGAGTAAAGCTCAGGAGCCATAAATCATGCCTAGATAAGAAGAATTTCAAACAGTGGTTTTTTGCAGGATGTTGCTTGTTCTGTGATAATTGCTCAAAGTTCAAGGCAGATTTCCCACTGCCTGCTCAGACACGCAGCACAGAAGAGAAATGCCCCATGCCAGTTACTGTTCTTAGCATTTGAAATCTGAGCATGTTAAGACAATTTTAATAATACTGTTGCACCTCTGCCCAAATCCTAAAGAGCTGCAGCGCCTTGGATTTCAAGGACTGTCCACTTGCTGTCAGCAGTCATGGCTGCAGCAGAGACATGCTGGCCTGAGCTAGGTGGGGTAGCAGTGGTGGTGGCAAATTGTCAGTGCAGACCTCCTGAGGGGCCTCAGCTCTGCTGCTTGTCAGCCCACGAGCCCCCATGTCACTGTGACTGCAGAGCTGCCCTGGAGATGCTGGCAGACCTGGGATGCAGGGGCTGCTGGGTTCAGGTGCAGGGAAGCTGCTCTCGGTACAGAGCCCCAGGAAGTGCATGGCTGGCTGCTGTGCAGTGCCATGCAGCTAAGATGGGCCAGAGATAAGGTCACACAGAAGGTGCAAGACAGCTGTGGAGAGCAGCTACCCCTTCTCCCCAGTGCTTGGGCTGCAATTGAGAGCTGCCACCATCACACCTGCCTTCAGAGGCTGCTGGGGCCCCTGTCACCCCAGCCTGGCATCCCCTGGGGCTTGAGCTGGCTTCTTTCCTGCCTTGACAGCTGCAATGTAGCCCTTGAGGAGCACCAGGATTAAGACAGGGTCTCATCTCTTTGGAGATGCTTGAGCGTGTCCAAAGAAGAGCAACGAGGCTGGGGAGGAGCTTGGAACACAAGCTGTATGAAGAACGACTGAGGGAGCTGGGGTTGTTCAGCCTGGACAAAAGGAGACTCAGAGGTGACCTTATCACTCTCTACAACTTCCTGAGGGGTGGCTGGGGTGAGCTGGGGGTCGGTCTCTTTCTCCAGGCAACAACAGACAGAACAAGAGGACACAGTCTCAAGCTGCGCCAAGGGAGATACAGGCTAGAATTGGGGAGGGTTTTCACAGAAAGAGTGATCAAATACTGGAATCATCTACCCAGGGAGGTGGTGGAGTCACCATTCCTCGATGTGTTTAAAGAAAGACTGGGTCTGGCACTTGGCGCCATGATCTAGTTGAGGTGTTAGAACATGGGTTGGACTCGATGATCTTAAAGGTCTCTTCCAACCTAGAAATTCTGTGTGATTCTGTGTGATTCATGAAGGAGTGGGAAATCAGCTCCACATCTGTCTTGACAGTAGACCAGGCATGTTTGAGTGGGCAGACATGCAAAGTTCAGTTTGGAGAGCATCCACTGGCTGCTCTCTGCCTGTTAGGAGCTGTGACCTTGCCCCTTGCACCCAACATTCCTATAGCAAAATGCCACTGACTTTACCCAACTGCAACCCATACTGGCACCCAAAAGCTGCTTTTCCTTTTGAACAAAGCCAGTTCTGCTTGCAGACAGCCTCTCTTTCTCCATAAAACAGCAGTCACCCATGAAGGATGAGGCAAGGAGTCATCCTCTCTTTCCACTCATGCCACTGCTTCCCCACTTCATCACCATTGTTGGCATCCCCAGCTTTGCCATTTGCATCACTGCTGAACAGGGTGTGCTGGGCTGGGATGTGCACACACATCTGGTTGCATTGAACACAGCCCCTGAGCTAAAGAAACAACTCTGTCCCACCATGAAGCAGGCAAATCTCCTTTTCCCTCTGAATCCATCCATGCCAGCTCAGCCTTGCTGCACGATGCAGAGAGGCAAAGCTGCCGTGTTAGTAACTGAGTTCTCTTCAACCCAGGACAGGCCACCACCAACACAGCACTACTGGGATGGCAGCACCAGCTTGCTCACTCCTGGGACTCATTATGGGATGCTACAGTAGATGAGGGGTCCACACCAAGCTGGTGCTGGAGGGAGAGACACAGATGGATGTGAAAGGAAGGAACCATGCATGTAGGACTCCCAAACACCTCATGGAGTCCTACCAAAGTAAATGCTGCTGAGACAGGAAGCCTCCCTCCTGCAGGCAACTGCACCAAGAGATCCAAAGCCCCTTGGTGAGCCCCAGGGAAGGGCAGCACTCTTGTGCCCTTCTCTAGCAGTGGCAGATGTCTCTGTGCCCCTCATCTGGCTGCAAACACTTGCTGATCCCCTGCAAAGCCCTGACATGTGCCCCAGCTCCAATTTCACAGATGTTGGGAGACATGACCCATGCTGGCAGAGGGAAGAAGGGGTGAAGAGCGAGCAGAGAGGATGTGCAGCGCAGAAGAGGAGTTGGTTCTGCCTCTGACATTAAGGTGTCTCTTTGTGTGTGGACCTTCACCCAGCAAAACAAGCGCTGCAGCCCGGGATCCCTCCTGCCTCTCCTCCCACCTGATAGTCATAGTCCCCTGTGTGCTTCAGGAGCAGTCAGCTCTCAAGGGAGACAAGGCAGTTTGCAACAGATTTGAATCCAAAAGTGTGGCTCCCAGATCTGCTGAGCATTGGAGCAGACATGAGGACTTCAGGGCTAAGGTATTAGTGGGTTTAGACCTTCAGAGAACACCACACCTTGAAGATTCAGGGCTCAGACCTTCAGTGGTCACCAGACAGCAAGGAAGGGTTGGAGGAAGATGACCTTGGTATGGCTAAGGAAAAATTCTTTCCCACCATGCAAAAAAAATGGGCAGTGGGTCTTTCCTTGCAGCAAGATCCATGCAATTTCAGATGTCTGGAAAAGCCTGAAGACTATGAGATATACCTAGCTGCATCCCTTCCACCAGTGGGACACCAGAGAAATGAGCAATGCAGTCAATAGCAGGACCTTGCCCCCATTCCACTCTGCTTCCTGCTGTTTCCCACCCCAAGTCCTTGCACTCTTGCCTCCCTCTCCTGTCATCAAGTCCCAGTAACCCTCTGTAACTCATGTCCTCCCCTAACCACCACCGCCTGCTCCTTGGAAGGGCTGGGTTTCTGCAGAGCTCACTGCCACTGCATAAGTCTCAGTGTCATCATAGCCAGAAAGAAATTACCTCATACCACATTTAGTGTGCATTTCCCAGAGGAAGCCTCTTGACACCTGCAAATCACAGAAACTTTGTGGCCTGAACCAATAAAACCCGAACATTTGACAACAGACAGAACTCTAGTTAGAGTGGTGGCGGCCCCGAGCGACATCACCTTGGCCCTCCTTGTTATTCCCCAGTCAGTTCATTATTATTAATGTCACTACAATAAATACCAGAATGAAATTGACAGCGTTTGGCCACGTATCTTAAAGCATTGCCCTGCTCCTCCTTTATTCCATGTATCTGCAGCCTTGGTTTCTGTTCCTCTCAGTCCCCAGAAGAGCCTTTAGGCACAAACCGTTTGAGGATGTGCCAAGCCAGGTAATAAAAGCCATGCAGAACCGCGGCTGTGGCATCGATGACCAGCGAGAAGGTGCCCATGATCCCAGCGGCCATGTCCTGAAGGACAGAGGGAATGGCACAGATGGAGCGGTAAGGGAAAGCAGCAAGGTGAAGGACGAATCCCACGGGGATGCTCAGGATCCTGTAGGTGAGGGACATCACGTCTTGAACAATTTGCAGGAAGCCCAGGAAGATGTTGATGATGACCCTCCCAACATCATAGGGGATGCTGATGAGCACCATGCTGATGGCTTTCAGGTAGGACACCATCCCATTCCACAGGCTGCAGACTCCACCCAGAATTGTGCCAACAACTCGCTTTACAACAAGCCACAGAAAATAAAACACAAATTTCACCAGTTCCACAAAGATGTAGATGAGGAGTTCCAGAAGTTTGATGAAAGGGGTAGCAATGATGCCAGCCACTCTTCTCACCAAGCCATTCTCTTTGGTCTCCTGGTCGTTATTTGTTCCTACTTGCTCTCCAGAGCGGATCTGACTGACAGCTTGCAATACTGCTTCTCTTTTCTTCTGGCTTTGTTTGTCTTTCCCACAGTTGCCCTTGAACAAGTGAACTCCTGGTAGAAGCTGCTTCTCCAGCTCTCCCACCATGAGGTCTGCCAAGCTGTTTTCATCATTGGTTTTTTTCACCAGTCCCAGGGACCATCCCTCTGGAGCATCACAGCAGGCTGCCAGCCAGAGGCTCTCTGGCACTGTCACCTTGCCTTTAACTTGGACACGGGAAGGAACTGCACCTGCAAGGAGATACAGATGATCCATCTTGGAACAGTGAGGGATCAGAGCTTGCTCCACTACCTTCCCAATGTCTCTGTGCCAGCTTTTGCTCAGAGCCGGGTTCAGAGGGACAGCATTCGTGAGTGTGTAAGTGGCCACCTGGAAATCCTTCTCATTGAGCAAACTGGGATTGAGAAGGCCTCTCTCGTAGCCAGAGCCCACGTAGTCTGAGGTCAGGGCTTGATTTGCACCAAGGTTGGCCACAGCGCCACCAATATCAGCTTCATGCACCATTTCATGCAAGTCATTTTCTGGATCGTCTATCTGAAAGAGCAGAGAGAAGCATTACTGCATGCAATTCACCTTCCTAGAAAACAACGTGTAAAATGAACCCTCACATATACTTTTCATTAGCACTACTAGTACATGCCATGCCTATATCCTGCATCCTCTCATTACTTTCCTTGAAGTGCTTCAGAGGAGTGTATTCTCTACTCAGCTTCTCTGGCAAACACCTTGGTTTAGGCTCCAAAGGATATTTGCAGCTCTCCAGTATGGTACACAGCACAGAACAGACTTCAAAGTCTCACCAGGCACCACATACCAAACCTCTGACTTGTAATTTGTCCTAGAAGAGATTTTTAAGACCAATACATGGCTAGATTTAGGGTCATGTTTTCACCTCCTACTGTGATGGTACCTGCAGTTCACTTAAGAACTTAACCATGGTTTAACTTAAGCCCCTCTGAACTATCAAATCCAACTAATGGGGAAAGAAAAACAAAAAAACAAACAAGCCATGGTGTATAAGATGAGAATAGATGTATAGAGAAGGCATTTACCCCTCACTGCTGATTGTGTAAGAAGCAAAAATGAAGCCAGACATCATGTCAGATGACCTGAACTACCCCACCTTGAACAGGAGACACCACAGCAGTGAGCTCCTAGGGCTGTTTCAGGGCTGGTCATCAGTAACCTGATTCTCATGTCATTAACAGTCTGAACCTCATCCTTAATGACCACCTGGCATAACATGGATGAGGGTGCCATCACCCAAGGTCCTCGATGGAATCTGTGCTACCTGCTTGTGTCTGTGTCTCCCATGCAGTGGAGCCAGAGGTAGCAATTACTGCAGTGGGAATTTGTCCTGGAGCCACACGCGAGGGAAGGGAGCGGGCAGGGGAGGTAAAGAGCAGTGGTAGGAGAAGCACTAAATGTCAGGGTGTGTTCAGGTCCTTCTCAGGTGACCACAGCTCTGTCTGATCCATACTCATTGCTATTGACACTGCCTGCAGCTGCTCCAGAGGGCTGTGCCAAATCGTCATTTTGTTCCTCAAATTAGAGGGTGAACATGTTGCTAGAAGTCCAGGGGTGGCAGATGATCTCTGGCAGTCACTGCCTTCTGTAGTCTCTGTTCCAGAGTGTGTGGCCCTCAGGTCCCCGCACTGTGCTGGCCCAGTTAAACCTTCTGCCTTTGCCCCTGGCCCATAAATTGTTTACTGCACTATATAATATGCACTTTGGAGACACCTATGACAGACAGCTCACAGTCTACCTTGAATCACTGCCAGGTCATCCATCCTTGTCTCTTGACCACCCTGCAGTGCACTTGGACAGATACCCAACTATGTCCTTGCAACCTTACAAAGAGTTTGCATCCTCTTAATGGCACATCACCTCCTCACAGCTCTGCACAAGCCTGTCAGGGTGAAAGAGCCAGTGTCAGCAGCTGTCCATCACCCTCCCCTGGGAGCTGAGCTCTGGCTGGCCTCCTGCACCAGCCAAACCCCTGCAGTCAAGGCACAGGGCTTCCTCTGCACCAAGCCTGGTCACAGTGCCAAGCCTGACCACTGCAGAGGGCTGCATTACCCCACCTCCTGCCAAGGAGGTTTCTCGCTCTTTTTTTTGAAGTATTTGGTGCTTATTGCTTCAGGACTGGGAGGATCATGGTGAGTCCCATGTGCTGATGCACAAGTCACAGCTTTTTCTTAATGCACCGCTTAAAAAGACTTATTCTGCACTTTTACTGCCTTATTCTGCTCCTCTTGCTCCAGACATTTGGACTACACAACATCACTGTCTCTTCCTTTCCCCCCTTCCCTTGCCATTCTCCCCTTCTGATGAGATGATGGTGTGCCATGGGACAAGGGATGCGCCCAGTGTGTTTAATAGCCCAGAAGAGGTGAGGAAGATTTGGCATAGATGTGAGGCTGTGTCCAGGAACTGTCCTCAGTGCTATGACCCTTTGGAGTTTGACACCCTCTCAGAGACACTCATCCCATCTCACTCCCATGGTGAGTGCTGCCAATCTACAAGGACACACAGACCTAAAATGGATCAGCTCTGCCTCCTGGCAGAAATTATCAACCTACACGAAGCAAAACAAACTCTCCCTATGAGCTGCTGCATGCAAACCTTGAGGATCCTATCAAGAAAATATGTCCCTGGTTACCTGTCCAGTTGCAGGCCTTTGCATTTACCATCAAGATTCTTTGGGTGCAATTAAAAAAGAATATGACAAAAATGCAACTGTGTGCTGCTCATGTGTCAGGTTCTGACATCACCTAATTATCCTTATAATAACTCCTATTATGGTTTGTCATAACTAATGTGCACTTGAGGTTTCCATGCCTCCTCCAGCTCAATCCCAAAGCCAGGCTGTCTCAGCACTGCATCTAATCTGAATTGCAAGATACCTTTCCTCCCTGCTTCAAAAAGCTTCTGGCTTGCGTCACCCCAAAACATACCTGTATTCATGGAGTCAGCCATGAAGCCACCTGTCCAAACAACCTGGAAGAGCTCAGGGCAAAATCCAAGCAGACAGGTAAACTCCCTATCATAGAATGGGGGTTTAAAAATAACTAATGTGCCTGCAGCCTGTATGGATGTTAGGACATAACAATATTGATGTGTGTCACTAAGTGGAGGGTGCAGTTTGACAGAAGGGACACAGGCAGAGGGGGATTAGAAGTATGGCAACACACAGTTATTAGGGCAGGCAGCTTCCACTGAGTTTGGTCATTTAACAAGGCAGGACGCTGCCACCCCCCACCTTCCCCACCCTGCTATGTAGGATCCCTGAACTTCAGCTTCCCTCTCCCACCACTACTTCCTCAGCTACCCTTACACCTTTGATTGAAGTGTAAATGTTTGATCCAACCTTAGCTGGGATTCATACCTCAGGGAAGAGGCACACTGCACCTTACACTGAAGTTTCTGCAGTAGGACATTCTCGAGTGGCTCTAGAAGTGCCTGTTCTCTTGACTCTCTACCAAGAGAGATTGCAGGAGCAGCTCAGAGGTAGCTGCACTCTAGCTGGGCAAGAATCCCACCTCGGTTGTCTGCCTGGTGGTAGCCATTAACCAAATGAAAACACAAGGTAATTCTTCCAGCCCCTCATAAATTAGGATGGAAAAAGCAACTCCGGAGTTTTCCGTCTCTCTCTAAGCTACAGAAAGAATCAAGAGATTTTCAGACAACCAAAATGGAGTGAGGTAAAAGACACCTGAGTGACTTGCTCACAACCCCTAGGAAATCTGTGGCAGAGCAGGTTTTCAGACCTGTGCCTGGGGGAGTCCCATCAGTACCCTGCTCATCAGCCTACCCTTCCTGCTCTCTAATTTTTCACTAATTGCTGAATTAATTCATTGTTTCCAGCTGCCAATCTGCGGTGGGTGGCACTGACATTCCTCACACTTCTCACCCAACTACTGCCTCTGTGCTACATTTGGCATTTGTTTCTCTGGCAGACATTCCTGAGGAGGGAGTGAGATGGTGCCCTCACTGCTTACATCATTATCCAAAAAAAAAGCATATGATAACTCTGAGGCCCTCACTGGAGTGCTGAGAGTGTTTTTATAGTGATTTCTTTCCGTTTGCTGTGTGTCTGCATCTCCATGAGCAAGCACATGCCACTGTGCAGCTGAGCCAGCTCCTACCCAGCTATGCCTGTCTTGGCAAGGAGATCACCCAGAAAATCGGTGATTTGAGCTCACTGGGCTGTGCTGCAGAGCAGGTGCTGCTAAGGGCTCCCTTCAGCAGCCATCTGACCTAGCCTGGGTAGAACACACACAATGGGTGTGAAAGCTCTTCCCCACTCTCTCCTCCAAGTGGCAGTGTCTGAGAGGGCTGTATGCACTTATTTCTTGAGTTATAGGAATTTTTCATATTCTTGATTTCTTCCCATTACATATTCTTCTGCAGGTTTGTTTTTTTTTTTTGTCCTAGTACTTTTCTGTCTCAGTCAGAGGTTACTCCAGGGAAATGCAGAGTTGCTAACTCCTGCCTCTGAGACATCTGCATTTCACTTCTGGATGAAGGAGATCCATTAGTGTCAACTATGAACTACTGTAAACCTGTGAGGCTGCTCTGGAGAAGCCAGATCAAATAAAGGCAGCACCTGCCCTATTATTTCTGAGGCTGCAGAAGGTTGTGGTGACAGGACACGCAAGGTTTGGGACTCTGGAGTGCTGGCAGGAACCAAGACAAGATGAGGGGTCAAAAGGATGGAGCAGGAAGGGCAGAGAAGCCAGCTCAAGGGAGGTCCAGGGGAACCAAAGTTACAGGGTGATGGGGAGGAGCTGGCCAATGCTCCACGGCAGGAACAGCTCCTGAGCCTACCTAGGTAGGCTGGGAGAGCTGGACCACAAGAAGCAGGAGGAGATATGGGCGCTAGAGGTCATGAAGGGTGTCACTGGCCAAGGCAAATGGGAAAGGATCTCGTCTCTGCTGCTTTGCCTTGCTGTCTCCATGGCACTGACCAAAGATTCTGCCAGCCTAGGTCCCCTTTGCACTTTAAAAATTTGCCACCCTTCCACAACTCAGTAATGACAGATTCTGCAAAAAGTTTCCTCTGTTTTAAAAGGGCTTACCAGTGAAGTGGAAGGAGCTCAGATCAAAAGGCTCTTAGAAACTCCTGCAACTCAAAACCCAGCCCAGAGAGCCAGAAGGCAGTCCAGTCTAAGATAACCACTTAATATCTCCTGTCTTCAATACCGGTGGCCTTGTGGCCTTAGTATCTCATCACCACACATGAGAGAAATAAGCACAGCATTCTCCTGGCAGAGGGGTGAGCTTCACCCCACTGGATTGTGGCAACATCCAGTAGCTGAGGGCCAGACTCCCAACACACTGCCCTGACTCTGCAGCCATTCCTGCCCTAACAAAGCACATTGCACACTGATAATCTCTCCTGAGCTCAACAGATGGGGTAGCCTGATGTTGCTACAATATTCGTCATTATCACTGCTGAAAAATCTAAAACATGGAGAGGGGGGAGAAGAGCTAAAGTTTTCTTACAGCACCACCAGTTTTTAAAGGATTTCCATTAAATTGAACAGCCTGAAGGCCTTGCTTAAACATGCCAAGTGCCAGGGGAGACAAAAATCATTGAGGCTCTGGAAAAATTAATTTTCTACTGCATATTTCGGACCTGACTGAAACCTGCATGTCCCACAACACAGCAACTCATTTTCCTACCTCAGTCTGCAACCCTGGGACACACTGAAAAGCTGCAGCATCAACTTGGTGAGCCACAAATGGATGCTTTATCTCTGCTCAGTGAAGCTAAAGAGCCCCTATCAACACTGTGATCATACTGGCAGCAGAACAAACTTGAACTTGACACTGCGATGTTTAACCCACCAGCAGCGCTCCCTGCCCACAAGAGCTGGCTGGGCAGGACAAACACATCACTGGTGTCAGAGAGGGCTTTCCTCTCCCCTGGCACTGCACTTTCATGCAGCAGCCTCTCCGTTTTCATTACAAGATCCCTGGGACAAGAAAATATTTGTTTGCTCAGTTCCAAGCACAAAAATAAGTTGTGCTCATGCTAAATTCATACCAACAGAAGTTCAACAATTAAGAGTTCCTGCCTCCCCTGCCAAATTCTAGCCCCAAGCTTCACCCCAGAGGAAATGTTCTCCAGGAAGAGTCGCTTTTCAGCAAAGGAAAAGCTGCCTTACCTGCGGTTCAACCAGCCAGTTCTCCTCCTCACTTTGAGCGGGCTTTGTAAACTTAAAAGCCGAATAAAGAGGAATTTTGTCCTTAGTACTGTAGAGGGTTGCAAAGCGTGGCTCTTTGTTGTACTGCTGACAGATTTTCACATGGAACGGCTCCGTAAATCCTTCGGGTGGGACTTGTCCAGAGAAGAACACGTTACACTCGGCAAAACCAGTTTCATCCTCTCTAACAACTCTGCCCTGGGAAAAGCCTGCGAAAACCGAGATGCAAAGCAAGAACACAATTGACGCCTTCATGGTGCACTCCCTGGAGCCGAGGGAAGCGCCGTCTGCCTCCGCTGGGTACGGCAAGGCACCTGCGCTCAGAGTCCATGCAGCAGCGAAACCAGAGAGCGTCTGGAATTGGGGTGTAGCGTGCGAGGGGAATGAAATCCGAAACCGCGGCCGATCCCCGCGGGCGGCAGCGCGTTCTGCAGGCGGCGCGTTGGGACACGGAACGTGCGCGAGGCGCTCTGACACACGCTGCGGACGGACGGACGGCGGCTGCCCGCGGGACGGGATGCCCAGTGCATTGCAGTAGTCCCCGGCAGGAATTTTGGCTGACACAGCCAGAAATGTTCCTGAGGCTGTCAGAGGGGATGCTGCAAAGTCAGATTCCACCACCCCAAAGAAGGTATTAGCTGTCCTCTCTCCAGCTGTGAGCCTGGCCAAGGCAGAGGGAGAGAAAGAAGAGAGGTGGCAACATTGGAGCTGCTGGGAGCCCCCTTTGTCCCTTTTTGGGGTGTCTGTCATCACTATCGCTGCCAGCCAAGTGCTGCTTAGATGCTTGGGAAAGGCATTCAGCTCCCATCTCTCCTGGCACTGTATGGGGAATTCAGAACCCTCCAGCATCACCCCGTCTTGGGAGACCCTGTTTCAGAAGAGATTAACAACAGGCAGAAGGCTGAGGACCCTCAGAACATGTACCCCTAATCAGCATCCACCACAGAAAGTTTTGGTCAAACCTTGGAACTGGTAAAAAAAAGGAAATTAAGTTGCTCCTCCGGGTTTATGTTCAGCAGAGTAACCCAATAAGCAGCTGCCTCTGATACCTTGGCTACAGCTGGGTAAAAGCAGTATTCCTTCAGTGACTGGGAAAATTAATGTTTTCAAAATAGTAGAGATGGAAAGGAGATTACAGAGCAGTACCTTGGAGTCAAGAAAAGGTAGCATTTTCCCACCTAAGGAGTGAGATGTCATCAGCCGTGTTGCCAACAATTTTAAAAAATCCTAGATGCCATTAGGGCACAAGTCCCTTTTATAATACAATTTCCAAGCTAAAAAACCTCCCAAGTGCTACCATCCCACAAGTACTTTGCAGACAAGGTAGGATTATGTCCATACTGAAAATGATGAGGTGGAATGGTGAGTGGTTAAAGGTGGTGAGCCTGCCCAAGGGCAGAGAAGGATTCTGTGAAAGGCTAAAAATAGACCACACTGTATGACTATCATTCCTCTGCTCAGGGATGACTTCTGGAAGTATCAAGACAAGGAAATACGTCAACGCCTCTTGGTGTGGTGATATCAGCTAGGGGAGACAGAGGCAGGCTGGACAGGCTGGGGAACAACAGGAAATGTAGTAAGTGGGCTTGGGTTTGGTCCAGGCAGATGACTGGTCACCCAGCCCTGCCAGAAAGAGTTAGTCATGTTCAGGAAAGGTGATGGAAAGGAAAGAACAGACATAAAATTTCATTTTCCTGGATGTAAAAAGGCTCCTGGAAAATCAAGAACTGAAGCTGAACCTTTGCTGTTAGGTGCTTTTTTGATCCCAGACTTGCAATTACCTGGGCAGCAGAAGAAAATATTTTCATAAGCCTGGTAAGCTCTACTACCAGGCAAAGCTAGGTCAGACAATGAATTTGAACACCCCACTTCAAGGCTGACATGCATTACCTCAGGATGGGCATGGTCCCAGTCCAACAAAAAAGCAGCATGAGGTGCCTCAAGGTGTGCATGACAGCAGGCACTAGCACACTGAACAGATCAATGATTTCCACCAGGAAACATCCTGCCTCTGTCCTACACCTGTGAATCAACCCCTTGCCTCAAAGCAGCAACTCTGACTCATCAGATGTACAGCCCCAAATTGTCTTCTGAGCCTGAAGGGCTTTTATGGGCTTTTGGGAAACTCTGAGGAGTTCTTTCCTTTCAGGGTGTGAGGCTGGGGTCTGTCTGCCAATTCAGCTCTGCATTTACCAGCAAACAGATAAACCTGACTCATCCTGAAGAGCAGGAGCTTCAGGTTCTCACCTCCCATGAGGAGCATCAGTTGAAAGCCAGCATGGAGTTCCACTCCTCTGCTCCCAGTTCAATTTTCTGTCCAAACAAAGTGCCTGTCCAGTTTATATCTAATTTAAGATAGCTGTTGTGACCCTTGAACACTGAGCTGTGTAATTTTTCTCTTGCTAACAACACTGTTACTAAAGGGACTCGTGTGCCATCATCATGCTGTGGCACTCATCATGCTGAAAAGATAAAGACCAAAGGACTGCCCTGCCCTAGGAAGGTTACATTCTCAGCCAAGGGACCACAGACAGAGGGCTCAAACACAGCGAGATGGAGTTGGCCAGAGTTTTGATGACCTGGTGCTGCAGTAGCTTATCTGCTATCAGACACTTTTATAGGCATCATAGGGAGTGATGTCTATAGGCTGTCATAGCAGTGATGCCTACAGGAGCTGATGCCAAAAGGACTATTAAGATCAGATTCAAAACAGCCCTAAGGCTTTTGATGTGAGCAGAAGGACTCTGGCAAAATACACATTGGGTTGGCAATGGGCAGTGTGAGCTGGTGGTGTCAGCAGTGTGGCCCTGGGACCTGGGGCTGCCTTCTCCAAACCCATCAAGGAGTGGCAGTGCAATAAACTGAGCAGTGCTCACAGTGCAGGCAAGAACCTGATGTGTTTCATGTGATGGAGCAGAGGGAACCCAGGGAGGATGCAGAGTGATGTGGCCAAAGGGACACATGAGAAAAGTGATCATAGAATTCCAGAGTATCTCCAGTTGGAAGGGACGCACAGGATCATCAAGTGCAACTCCTGGCCCTGCACAGTACGCCCCAAGAGTCACACCATGTGCCTGAGAGCATTGTCGAAACACTTCTTGAACTCTGTCAGGCTGGTGCTGTGACCACTTCCCTGTGGAGCCAGTTCCAGTGTCCAACTACCCTCTGAGTGAAGAGCCTTTTCCTGATATCTAACCTAAACCTCCCCTGACACAGCTTCAGGCCATTTCCCTGGGTCCTGTCACTGGTCACCACAGAGAAGAGATCAGTGCCTGCCCCTCCTCTTCCCCTCATAAGGCAGCTGATCACTCAGTGGCAGGCAGAGGCTGTGGGAGACAAGAGAGGCTGTAGACAACAAACTGTATAGACACAGAGTTTGCAAGGCATGACAGAGGTAGAGTGTCGGGGAAAATGAAGAGAGTCTGGAGAGAAGGAAGGGAAGAAAAGAGGTAAGGATCCACAAAATGGTATTGACCAGCAGGAAAAGGAAGATATTGGGCAAAAATTAGAGTAGGAGGATCTGCATTCCTGAAAATCTAGGGTGCTAAGAAAAGGTGAAGAAGGAAAAGAAATGGAAATAGGTGTGAGGAAACCCAGGAGGCAGGTTTGTGACAAGTCAGGTGAGATGAAGAGAGATATCTGAGGAAAGTCTCTTGTGATAAGAAAATTAAGAAAAAATATGAGGAGGAATAGGGGGAAAGGAAAATTAAAGGTTTACATCCATCTCATTGACCTGCCTTAGATGAGCAGTGTTCCTGTTCTCCAAGGGTCAAGAGCAGGACCAAGAACAAGCATCAAGAGCAATGTCTCAAAAGGAAGAATACCTCCCTGCAAAACAAACCTGAAAAGCATGTCAGCATACAAACTCTCTAGCCATTAAGAAGCTGCCAGGCTTGTCTGTCTGCTTTCCCACACTGCTTCTCCAGCTCTGTCTCTGTTCACACGATTGACACTGGATTTGCTACAAATAGAAAATCTATCCACTCACATGCTTGACCCCTCTACCCTAGCCTTTCAAAACATTCTTGACTCCAAATATTTTTCCAGGCTGGATCTCCAGTCTCCTATCATGGCCTCTGTGAGACTCAAGTGTTGTATGTGACTGTCTCTTTCTCCCGAGAAGAAAAGGAAGAAGACAGTGTCTCCAAGGGCAAGCAGTCTCATCAGAGAGACACCATTTGTTTCAGTAGGCATACCAAGCTTGGACTTGGAGCACAGCAGTGCCAGCAGACATGCCATGGCATGTCAGAGAGCACATCTGCCTCCTCACTGTCTCATGGGGAAACAGTCTCTTTTTTAAATCAGTTTAAAAACTCGCTCTGGGAAGGGAGCCCAGTGCTGAGCTACAGGGAAAAGCGAGAGGGAAACAATTTTCCTGTTGTAACTAAGAGATTCAAGGGCAAGGGGAGGGGGTGGGCAGAAGGACAACAAACTAGGAAGAGCTTAAAAACACATTTTTGGGATTTTGAATCCCACCTAAACTGAGGTTTTAATGCCAATCTCTGCTGCCTTTTGTCTTCACACCTTCCCCACAGTGTCCCTGGTGCTGGTGAGGAATGGCCCTCCACTGGCAGTGCTGCTTTGCTGCTCAGCTCTGCCATGATGCTCAATAGCAAGGGTGGCCTGGGAGAGGCCACGAACTCCCTCAGACTGCCTAGGATGCTGATCTGGCTCCTCTGCTTCTTTACTTGCATTTTCTCCTGTCCAGACTCAGTGTCCACTCACAGCAGACAGTGGATGCCCTGAAGTGGTGTCACAGTTGAATTCAGAAAAGAAAAAGAACGTGAAGTTTTAAACAAAGCATTATAGAGGAGGTTGTCCATAGTGTACAATCAGAGGAAAAGGTGACAACTGGGAAGAGTAAAGCACCCACATTGCTCTACAGATGGTAACACCACTAGGACAGAGACATATTCTCATTTTGTACAAAAACTTGTACAGTGGAAGTCTGACAGGCACTTTGTAAAGTATAAATGAACCATGCATCATGAAGTATAAATACATTGCATAAATACTGAATAAAATTAATAAAATCCAAATGCTGCTTCCTTTGGCATTTTATCACAGTCTTCATACCCGAGAGATCTCTGTTAATCTTCAGACTGTCTAAAAGAAGCACAATGACAATCCCATGCTAGACAGCAAAAGCAGGATGGATGTAGATTAGCAGTATAAGGCAATGTTTTTAATAGTGCAAATGATTATCTGTCAAAATGAGCTGTTTAGAGACGTGCTGAAAGCTCCAGTATGTCCATTCTTTAAATTAGGAGGTGCTTTTTAACAAGATAACAGCTAAAAAAAAAAGAGATGCTGTTTCAACTGTAATGGCCTTTGTTTTACAGATTGTCAATTAGTCAGAGCCACAACAGTTCTTCCACACTTTAAATCTGTGATATCCACTTACATGCTTTTCTTCTAGGTATTAATATTGATTTTTTTACTATGTTTTTTATTTTATATTTTCAAAAGTGCAGTGTGATTCATTCAACGCTGAGAGCTTGCTGTGCTGCATGCTGCCCAAAACAAGGCATGAGAGAGCTTCTGACAGTCTGCATTGACAAAAGACTGGTGAGTGGGAAGAAAATTAGAGGTACAGGTTTGTTAGGCTTGCATCATCTTCAGAAGAGGGAAGGAGAAAGCCATAACCCTTGAGAAAGCTAAACCTGCTGGCGGGATCCAGAACCTCTAATCAAGAGGCAAGATAGCAGCCACACCCAGGACTGCCTGTCTCCAGAAACAGCGCTCTGTTTTGGAACCAAGGAGTAGTAGGAGGAGTGAGGTGTTCTGCACTAAAGGTTTGGCCAGACCTGATAGATGGATATGAGGTTTCAGCTGCTCCCCAGCTCCAGCACCCTCTGTGCCACTCAGATTGGCAGTGGAGATGCCCCTATGGAGCCCACTCATCCCAGCAGCCAAAGCAGAGAGGCAGGCACCACCAGGCTCTGACTTGCATCACTCTACATGGCCAGGCAAGGATGAGGTGGCACCTCCAGATGTGCCTCTGACTCTGAACCAGCTTTAAAGTGAACCCAGGATCTACACAGCTGGTCAGAAAAACCTCAGGCAGGATCTAATGTACTCCTGCCACCACAGAGACTTAGCTAATGAAAAATTAAGTGTGTTGGCTATGTGAGAGAACAGTGAGCAGCTTTCTCCATTCTTGTTTCAGGCCTTGGCTTGTTACTGAAATATATATTGCAACTTCTCTAGGCATAAATGTAATATCATATTTTCCACATATGTTGCTTCTTGGCCAGTACTGCCTAGGGAAAAATTCAGATGTGAAAAACACAATCACCAGTCCCAGGATCCTGTCACTACCATGAATATAGGGCTCAGATTCTGCCCTTAGAGTTCACAGAATAGCATCAGTGCTTACGACAGCCAGGACAGGGTATTTCCTCTAAAATAAAAAAGCAGCAGTGCTTTTAGTCACACTGACAGCAGGGTGGGAGGAAGTACTGGCCTCAAATTAGACCTCTAAACAAACAGGTGGCTGTTGGGATTGCAGGTAAATTACAAGTGCAAAGCCCAAAGCCCCTGAGGAAAGGTAACTTTGTCTGTCTCTCTCAAGCTCAAGGTAACTTTGTCTGTCTCTCTCAAGCTAGTTCAGCATCTAGGAAATTGAGGTTTAGATCTTATTTCCATCAGGAGGCAGAAGAGGTTTGGCCTCAAGCGTCTCACTTCTGCAAGAGCCAGTGACAGGAGTCACTGTTCTGCTGCCCTGGGCTGCTTGCCACTGAACTTTGCACAAATAGTCAGAAGGAGAATCACCTTCGGCCCTTTAGTTCTGTAGTGAAAGCACAAGAGCAAGAGTCTGACATTGCAGCCTGGACCACTCTGCTTACAGTCCCTCTGAGCAGCAGCCCCTGTGCCTGTGCCAGGACATGGTGCTCTCAATCTCCTCTGTGCAGCAGCCAAAGGAGCCAGAACTCCCTTGAGAGCACCACAGCCTTCTAACCTCCCTCCAGCACAAGGCCTGTGTAACCACTCCTCGTGTTCCTAACTGAGCATTCTTACACCTGATGGGAAGTGCTTTGAAGCAGGGACTACCAAGCTCATAGCTGGTAAACACTGCAGGAGCTGGAGTTGCTGGAGTAGGCAGGGTCCAGCACAAAGAAAACTTGAAGGGGGGAGAGATGTAAACAGTGAGGCACATTCATCACACGCCAAACATTCCTGTGCAAGCCCTACCCCCACAGGCACCAGCTCTTTCGGTCTTCCCTCCACAGCTGCTCACAAGCTGCTGTGCTCTGGTGGGTGGGACTCCCCACCAGCAGGATGCAGCACCTTGCACAGGACCAGGACCCCTCCCTCTATTCCTGCTTAAATTTTTACCTCCAAAGCCAAGTCATTAGGGGAACAGTAAGATAGTTCTGGATAGGAGCAATGAGGTCAAGCTGCTCAATGTGCGTGTTTTTGCGGGGACAGAGATGTGGCTGCTTTCACCGTGCTCATGACAGGCAACTGGACAAGGAGATCAGGAAAAGGGAGGGAAATGCAAAGCTTGGATGCAATTCCTAATCCTCAATAGCAATGATACAGAAACAGGCAGTGTCTTGCCAAGATGAAACACGTCTGCAGAGGCGTTTGCAGCACACACACCTCCTTGGTGTGCCCCAAGTCTTCAGGGGAGCATGCAACACCCTGTTCAAAAGGCCTCCTGCTTAAACCCAAGGTGGAGCTCCATGTTCAGCTGAAGGAACTGGCCACCAGAAATCCTGAACCAACCAATTCTGCTAATCATGTTTTTATACTCCTAAGCAGTATTAACCACTTGAACTTAACTGAACCCCTCCTGTCTTTCTGCACAAATCAGAAAACAGAGATTAAAACCCAGAAAGGGAACAAGGTTTGCCAGGCTGGTGTAATCTGTAAGTGGCTTCAGTCAGGGTTACTGATCTTGTAGGAGAAGCCTGCTTTATCCTTCGTCTGAGTCCCACAACAGGACCCAGTTCACAAGTCTTGCTCAAATAGAGGTGATGGGTTGGATGGTAAAATTAAAGGTCAAAGCCCTATGGGCTTTGCAATGTGGGAAATCAAATTTCAGAGCCTGCACTTAAATGGGACATTACATCCACAAGTTGCAGAACAAAAGCCCTTGGTCCGTTATTTGTGATTTTACAAAGAGGGAAATGCACAAGACTTGGGGAGAGGGGGTGACTTTATCAAGGTCTCCTGGCTAGTGGCAGTGCTAGGAAGAAAATAAGAGTTTCCTGAGTGCCAGCCCTCTGCACTGACTTAATTCCACAAAAGCAAAAGGCTCCCTTGAGGCCCCAGCAGCTAAAATACTGTGAATTTGCAATCAAGAACTAAAAGAAAAACAACCTGGTTGATCCCACTTGTGGGGATTTCATTGTTTTTCAAGCTCTTGTTCTTTGTTTCCATCTGAATCAGAATAAACTCACTTCTGCCCACGCTGGAAAGAAACAATGTGGCTGATTAAAACTCTTTCAAAGCCCGAGAGGCCTCATTACTGGCCAAACCCTTTACTCAGTGTGCTAGTTCAGTAAATAAAGGATAACTAAGAATAACTAAAGGTTATCACAGTGGTTAAAAGAACTCACTGCTGGCTGATACCAGCTAGAATCCTCTTAGGGAGGAACACATATTATATTCGTGTGGTATCTTTGCAGGTAGTAGAAATTGATCCTATGGCTGACCTTTCAATTGGTTTGAGGACTGCACTACTGAGATGTTGCTGGAAAGAAACCTGAATTGTGTTTTAACTTGGTCAGGAGAACATAGAGCTGTTTCACTTTTCTTATAAACTCTTCCTTGTATTCCTGGTTTGGAGAATGGAGATAAATTAGAAGATTCTGTGCTTCCACACTGGGTTCTCTATTCCTTAGAGCCCTGTTTACAAGAAGTACTTACCTGCATCTTGAAGCTTTCAGTAACTGAAATTTTGAATCCAGAAGGATCTCATTTAACTTAACCTCATCTTTTTAGATAGTTTTACATTGTAAACTCCACATCTTCTGGTTGCTTTGTAAATTACTAATGAAATATAGGGCAGGATTTTCTGGGATTGCTCAAGCAAGGGAGTGAATCACCTCCCAAGGGAACCTGTCACTGTCCACTGAACAGATAAAGGGCCCTATCTAGACTAGGTATCTCACTTACCTGGAGTTGTATGAGAGTAATCCTAAAGCTAAGGGAGAGATGCACATAAACTGAGGACTGATTCAGACAGAAAATATTGACAAAGCATTAAAATATTAAAAAACTTCCAGAGAAGTATGTGTACCAGCTCCTGATGCTATTGCTAAAAGTTACAGCTGCAGCTGACTCTTACAGAGACAAGGTCATCTCCACTCCACCCTGCCTAACAAACTCACTTGTGAATTACTTCACTGGTTCCTTTATTCCACACCTACACAAAGGGAGAGGTGAAGTGAGCAGGTTCAAAGCCAGAGCCACTGTGGAACATGGACAGCCAGCCCCTCTCTCCTATAACACCGGTTTTCAAAATCTGAACACCGTGCTACTGAGACTCCTCCCAGCCAGACTGAGTCATCATCAGCCAGCATTAAGGAAAGGATAAAATTAGCTTGGCTATTAGAAATGTTTGGTTAATAAATAAAACAGTAGGACACTTTTGCTTAACAGTGGATGCAACCATAGACAGAGGTATGTCCTGGCTGCTTGCCTGGATGTAAATAGTGCATGGCTAAAATTATTTGCTTTGTCCAAGCTAAAATAATCCCTTCAGTAGAAACAAGAGAGCTTCCATGGAGCTGAGCATGCATCCAAGACTGTGAGTCCAGGAAGCATTAGCTGTGTGTGTCTTGGGGCGCCACTCCTTCCTGCAGCACCCTCCCTTCCCCAAGTCCCTGAGTGCCTTTTGGCTGACATCACGTCTCACGTTGGAAAAGCACTGGGATCTCAGCAGAGAGCCATGCTGTGGGGAAGCAGACAAAGAAGAAACAATTGACAGAAGATGTATTCAAAACCCAGTGTGTTGGACCTGCAGCACTGGTCTGGCTTGTTTAATGGCTGGCTGAGGAACCACAATCTGCGGTGTTTGATGCAGGTCATCACTGCCTTGGGAGGATCCAGATCAGCTCCTCATCCTGTGTCTTTTCTTCCAGGGAATTCCTGCTCATTCCTGGGATTTTTCCCTCTGTGGTGAATAGGTCACAGTCTGTCTCTGTTGATGCAAAGCAAGAGTCTGCAGCTGCTAAATGCACCCATGACTGGAGTACTGAAGGCACAAAAATCCCAGCAGCCCAGGGAATGGAATGGAATGGAGCGCAGAAGCAGAGCGTTGGAGAGATGGTGCAGTGGGAGGAGTCAGGGCAGAGGTTACAGGCTGGGATGACTTTGTGAGCAAAGAGAAGCAGTAGTAAATGGCCTTTGCTGTCCCATGGCAGGCAGCAGGGAAGGTGTGGCGGAGACCAAAAGAACACAACATCGGAAAGCAGCCCCTGCTGACTCACTGGCTGAGTCACAGCCTTGCCCAGCTTCTATTCTTTTTCCAATCAAGGAAACAGCAACTTCCCACGGACTTCTTTTAACAATCCCCTGTGCCCTTCTGTATCTGTTTCCTAGCAGGAGACACAAACCTTCAAAGCACACAGCGTCCTGAGGGAGGAAACGGTGCTGCGGTGCTGTGGCCACTCCAAAGCAGAAACAGGATTTACAATTTACTGCTGATCGGCCATGCAAGCTGTGCCTCAGATGGCCAAAAACAGGCTCTCTCAAGAAAGGGGAGGGAAGGGAAAAATTCAAGCTGGGAGATTTCCATTCCAGCACTGAACCTCTGCCCTGCTGGGGAAAATGCTCACCTTCAGAGCACTGCTTTGAAAGAGCAGATTGCACATTGTCCTGCTGTACTTTAAGGGTGGGAAGAAGACAGACTACAGTGGGAGACATGAAAACTCAGGAATTACAATTGCTTCAACTAAATGCCTTTATGGATCCAGGAAAAAATCAGTGAAGATCAATAAGTAAGAGGAATGCTAGAGATGGAAGAAAGAGGAACCAAAACCCAAAGAATATACATTGAAAGATTTCAGGAACAGAAAAATTACACCGGAAACAGGAAAAAATCCCTACACTGGCAAGGCTAAAAGGGAGTTTTTAAGGTCCATTAGGAACATAAACAATCTTCATAACACTACAGGCCAAGAAGTAGATGAGAAAAACATTAACAAAGCTCCAGACAGGCACAAGGTTTTTAGAAATGTTTTTGTTCTCTTTCAGGACACTATGTCTTTTTCAGTCTTGCCATGATCTCAGAGAAGGACCAGCACACTTTGGTGAGACCTACATCCTAAAGCACTGGGATAAGCAAAGAATGTTGGTCTCCTGGTGTGATCCACAAGCAAATACAAAATTGTACTGAGAATGTGTACAGATACCAGAAAGGATTTGGGACACTAAGAGGCTATGCCAGTGACACCAGCAAAGGATTTATTTTTAAGACTGATGCCTGTAACACAACCAAATATGCTTATTTGTTGCAGCTCAAAGACTACATGGAATTTTCTAATCCAGAAAATGACATCTCTGAGAAGGATTCAAGAGTCACCATGGACATGTACCTGGATTCAAGCCCCCAGTGCAGTGGTGTGGGTAAAAAGGCTCAGATAAACAACCACATAGAAAGCTGTGGTAGGAAAGTGATTACATCTCTCTAGCTCACATTGATGGAGCTGATGCTGAAACAGTTTTTACATTTTTGTTGTTGACAGATTAGATAGAGAGCAAGAAAAAGCCCTCAAATAATTGGTGTGAGGAAGAAAACAATCCCAAGACTAGAAGAGCCCAGGCAGCAGCAAGACTAGATTACAAAGTAGAAATATCTAGTGAGAACACAGGCTTTTAAAATTACCACAGAAAGGCACAAAAGGCACCCGTGGTTGGAAACAAAGACAACTGAAATTAAAAATAATGTGCAGTTTTAAACTGTGAGGATAATTAATCACTGGAGGAAATGATCAAGAGAAGTGGTGACTTCTGCTTTTCATGTTTTCCATGAAGCACACAATAGCTTTCTAAGCACTGCCACAGACAAATTGCTCAGCAAAGATTGGAGCAGCCATGGGAAGGGGGAAGATCTGGGGGTTTGTTATTGTCTACTTGTTTACATTATCTGATGACATTTCGGTGCAGAATCCAGGAACACAGGAATTCACACTTGCCACCTTTACCACTGAACTTGAGTGGTGTTCCCTTCTACATCCCTGCACTTTGGTGGATCCTTAATCCCTCTCCTTATGCTTGGCTAGTCAAAAACACCTGGAGAATGTCCCTAAATGTCAAAGCCTGCCTGGTGGGGCAATAATTCTCCATGTGTGGGGTGAGCCCTGCTTGGGAAAGAGCTCTGTGATGTGACCCAGAGGGACTGAGAAGCTGATGGTGATATTGATGAGCATGGATGTGCTCTGGGAATAATTACTGGGTGAAGGCTGTCTGAGCACTTGAGCTAGGGAACAGACTAACTATTATTGTTAGGCCCTGGAGACAATATGTTGCTGAACTTCTTACTCCTAAACTAAACCCAAACAAGTTCAAGATTGGGAAAAACTCTGTGTGACTTGAGATCTTTAAACCCAGAAGTTGTGGACCTGTGAAGGTTAGGTGCTTCTGCAACAAAACTGAGTTTGTATTTTTAGGAGTCTGGGCTCAGGCACCTCCACTTCACCAATATCCTTCTTTAGTGCTCAAGTCTTCTAAGGAAATCAAGCCCTTGACCATAAAACACATCTTGGTACACACAATCTGGGGGAAGGGAAGCTCCCTGAGGAACAATTTTGGCCAAAGACACAAAGCCATTCCTTTACTGTTTGAAGACTCTTCCAATCTGTTCAGAGCAGGGACTGTGCTAGTTTTTAACTCACAATGGAATGCTCACCTTTTCTTCTAACTCAAGAGCAGGAGAGGTCCCTTCAGTTCTGGAGGTCTTTAATCAAGACTTGATACCTTCTGCCAGATGGATATTACAACTGAACAGTAGGCACTGCCTTCAGGACATGTGACTGAGCAAAACATGACATTCTGCTGCCCCACGACAGTCAAATCAGCATAACAGTCAGTGCCTCTTGATTTAAAATCCACAGGTCTATAATCTAGGAGTAACACCCACCACTGCAGAATGATGTGCTCAGTTCAGGCTGCTGTGAGCTGCAGCTCAGCAACACCAATTTCCCAAAGCCAGACTTCTCTGCAAGGTTTGATCTTGAGTTTAAATTGCCTGTAGTGGCAAAAATCATAAACTCATTTCACAGGGTGCTGATAGAGGCCTGCAGATGAGAAAATGCAATGCTGGATACTTGGTTACTGACAGGTGTAGCTCTGAGGATGTGACACAGTAATTACTGCCACTATTTATTCCATTTCAGAGCAAAGCTTAACTTGCTTAAAGTATTTGGTTTCTTTCTGTACCAAAGGCCCAGTTCTTCCAAGTGCTTTCTCTGATGGCTCGTTGAGGCAAAAGGTGTAATTGCCTTTGTTGCTGCGGCTCCCTGGACAGCAATATCCGTGGGACCTCTTGTGGACTCTCTTCTAAACTGCATTTTGGGTGTCCAGCACTCGGGAAAATGTTTCTGTGCTCATTTGTAGGTACATCAGAGAGCCTTTTACTTCACATGCCGAAGTGTGGATTCGCAGGAGCTTGACAATAAAGTGCATCTAAAAGGAGCAATAAACACAAGGAAGGAGCTGCATTTTAAGAGAGGGAACTTAATTCCTTAGTCATCTCGTTTGTGCTTTGGCTCCTTTACACAGACAGCAATGATTATAGAATCACAGAACACTTTGGGTTGGAAGGGACCTTAAAGAGCATCTGGTTCTAACCCCCAGTCGAATTGCTCAAAGCCCCGTCCAGCCTGGCCCTGGACACTTCCAGGGATGGAGCATCCTCGGCTTCCCTGTGCGCCCTGTTCCAGCGCCTCAACACCGTCACAGTAAAAGACGTCTTCCTTACAGCCAATCTCAATCTATCGCATAAACATCTACACCATGTAAAGGACTTCTTTGCAAGGAGGGCAGGGACAAGTCAGACGAGGCTTGCTACCTTATACTCAGGCAGATGTTCCTAATACACCCCATCGCATAAAGAGAATGCCTAAGGTACTCCTCCTCCGCCTG
>NW_005054302.1:9928265-9946452 GCF_000277835.1 Geospiza fortis
GGGGAGGCTGCGGGAGGGGTCGGAGGGCGGAAAGGCGGCTCCGGGGCAGGGGGTGTCGGGGGGGCGGCGGGCCCGGCCTGACGCTGCGATTTGGATTCCCCTGGTCAGGGCTCAGCCCGGCAAGGCCAAGGCAATCCAGCTGCAGGCCGAGCTCGGTCATTCCCTTTTGGCCGACAACTCCTGGTACTGCTAAAGAGGCTTCTTCAGGTATTGCTGAAATCTGAGAGGTTTAGGATTGAGTCTGGGTCTTTGAAGGCCAAGCTGAATCCAGACTGAGTTAGTCCTGTGAGGAGCTGCGGTTGTTTATCCTGGAGCAGAGGAGGCTCAGGGGAACCTTATCGCTTTCTACAAGTGCCTGGAAGGAGGTTGGGGCCAGTTGTTTGGGATCTTTTCCCAGGACGTGACCTGAAGTCGTGCCAGTGGGGGTTTAGGTTGGGCATTAGGAAGAGTTTCTTCACTGAAGGGGTGATTGGACATTGGAATGAGCTGCCCAAGGATAGTGGAGCCGTTATCCCTCGAAGTGTTTAAGAATGGACTGGATTTTGGCACTTACTGCCCTGGTCTAGTTGACAAGGCTATATTCAGTCACAGGTTGAACTCAACTCAGAGGTCTTTTCCAACCTGGTTAATTCTGTAAATAAAGAGAAGCAGGGATGCTTTCCAGATGCTTTCTGAAGCTACTGCAGCCCCACCAGATCTTGTTCTTTACCTGATTTCATGGATCCCCCTGTTACACATAATTAGCACAGATAAGTTATGGGAACAAGTGACTTTCTTGGATCATGGGTCTGGCAGAATGTGTGCCAAGAGATCTAAAATGGCTCACTGATCTTCAGCTGACTGGTACAGTATCACTGAAAAGTGTCAGCCAATGCTAGTTACCATCTCGCTTCTTTTTAAAGGTGTTTCCCTCTGTTAATTTTGGTTTTTTGAGTAGTAGTTCAGTGGCAGTAACTGTTCTGCCTGATGGGGTGTTACTTTGAGCCACAGAATATATTATCATTTTGATGCTGAAGTTGGGTATTATGTGCTCTCATTCAAAGTGACAAACTAACAAAATAAGCTTGGTTTGGGCTTGCAGGGTCTCCAGGTCCTGTCAGGCAGTGCTGAACACGGTGTGTGCTCCCAGGGTGGCTGAGGCTGTTTGGAGCCTGTTTCACTCTTAGGCACAGAAGAGCTGATAGTAGAAATTTGGGCATCTGCCAGTTTGGTTTTTAGGACATGCTGGGTTCCTGCAGTTTCTGGGGGAGAGTTGGTGACAATTTTTCCCTTTATCCAAGCTTTTTTCCTTGCACTTTGTTTGTGTTGCCTGGTGTTCATGAGTGATTAATGATCATGCTGTGGTCTCTGTGCGCCAGCGTTCCTGGTGGTGGCACCAGCAGTGCTCTGGGGAGTGATGAAGGGCTCAGCCCAGCAGGCAGTCATTCTTGAGGGTGGTTTTTCAGGAGGGGAAGGAGTTTAGTTACCAGACTGTACTGCTTGCTTTAAGGATGGGAGATCAGTTCCTGGCTGGTGTTATTTACTTTACAAACGTAGCTTCATACTTAATTAGAGTCCATGTATCATTTCCCAAGCATATTGGAAAAGACTCTGTTGTGTGAAACCTGAATAGATTCTCTCAATGAAATGCTACTTAAATTTTCAGGATCATGAGCTGAGTGACAGCTGGTATACCAGCTGTATGCTACCACTGGGGCTTGTCACTGCTTCTGCAGTTCCAGGAGCAGAGTAGCTCCTAAGGATGTCTTACCCTGTGAATTGTAGTAACAACTTGTTTCATCCCTTGATTCTGTAGGAGTGAAGATGACGACAGCAGCCAGGCCGACGTTTGAACCTGCAAGAGGAGGAAGAGGAAAAGGTGAAGGAGACTTAAGCCAGCTATCCAAACAATATTCTAGCAGAGATCTTCCTTCTCATACTAAAATCAAATACAGGTTAGTATAATTTTTTGATTGTCAGGGCAAAGCAGGCTGGGAATGACTGTTTTGTTGTGAGTGGCACTCTAAAATTTTCTCAGTATGTATTGATGTGCTTGACACCGAGCAAGGTCCAGAGATTGTGCAGGAGTGCTGAACAGATGGGCTAAAAGTGAAAGTCTCTAAAGCAGAGCTGGGAATTCAAATGCATTGCAGGTGATTTGAGTAGGTTTAATTTTAGTGATAATTTGTTGCTGTTTATGTACATGAATTATCAGAAGATGAACTTTGGAGATGAACTTCTTGGGCAGTGAAGTGGAAAGTAAGTTGGCACTGTGGGTGAGCCGCAGGGAGTACTGTCACTTGCAGAGCAGGTTGGGATCAGAGAAATGAAGTTGAGCGCATCTTGAAAGTTGGAAAACCATCATGTATTTGGCAAAGGACCACTGTGTAAGGGCATTGAGGGGAGGCAGGGGAGCTATGGAATAGCACTCAGGTAGTGGGATATGTTGGAAGAGCTGATGTTAACCTGCAGGTAGTTTACACAGGTCCTGGGAGAAGAAATTTCTTTAACCAGTGAGAAAGATAATGTGATCTCAGGAATATTTTCCTATGTTTGAAATGCATAATATTTTTTTTTCTTTTTGAAAGAGTAAATAAAACCTGGAGTCAGTATGATAAAATTTAAAGTAAATGTGTCAATCTAAAAATGCTCGTTTTATCTAATTGATGTTACTCTTGTCAGTGAAATTACTGTTAAGGTTTTGCTTTTGCACTTTTTTGTGTAGACATTTACCCTGCCACCTCTTCCCTCCTGCCCCTCTGGTTTTCAAGAATATGTATTCATAAGGGAGCTGAGTGTTTTGGAGGATACCAAAACAAACAACACAAAAAGTGCTGCCAAATGGGGAAAATTTCTGGTGGTTTGTTTTGTAAAAAAAAAGTGGGGTTTGGAGCACCAGTCTGTTGCTTTGGAAGATGTCACTGGGGACAGGAATATACAATATATGTTTTAAATCCCTCCTTTTGTGTGAGAGGGAGAGATGGAGGGAGCATCAAGTGTCTTCTCTTCTTCCTCCCAAGTAGCTAATAAAACGTTGTCTTTGTTAAATTGCCAGGACTGCATCACTGCAGGAAAAGTCCAGTGTTTCAATCCCACTCATGTTTGCTTGCATAGCACAGGGTTTGGGGAGATTTTGCAGCTCTAACAATGACACCAAATTAATTTTTTTAATTACAAAAGCAAATTAAAGGCTTCATCATAAAGACGGGCTGTGCACACAATGTGTTTATAATGGCTCGCATGTGGGTTTCTTCTAGACACTCTTAGTAGTTCCACTGGGTTCACAGAGAGCTGAAAGCAATTGCTGCTTGTTTTTATTCACTAGTTCTTTTCAAGATATCCACAAAAATTTCAGCAGTGTCTAGATGGAATTTAATCTGGCTCAGATATGTAGTTCACTGGTGTGTTGTTGTATAAAAGAGGGGTGATATGTATTACAAGGTGTTTTGCCTGTTGTCCTAACTTTTTTATTATTGGTCATGCTCGGTGCTCCTGGAGAAGAAAAGGTTCATGGAGTGGATGTTCTAGTCTTGGTCTTACCTGTAAGCCTTAGAGGTTGGGTTTGCAGCAGCAGCTTGGGGTGGTAAAACAATGGAGAAAGGTGACCATGATGTTTGTAGATGTCTACTAGGACACTGGGGTTGGACTGCTGGAGAGCAGAATATTTCAACCTATTGAAATACAGATGTTACCATGCTGTTTTGTAGGAATTTAAGCAGGGTCTTTTCATCCATTCAAGAGCCACAGCCACCGGAAGGAGCAGGGGTGTGTGGTTTGGCAGGTCTGTGTGTGCAATACACACACAGGAAGGCTCTGCTGAAGAGAGAATAAACGTGTGTATGTGGAACCCTGTTCTTGTTCCCTGTCCTTACCCGTTCAGCCCAGGATTTACTGGCCTCCATGAAAAATTTGTCCCCAGCTGCAGAGTGTCAAACTCCAGGCTTTTTCCCTGTTTGTTGTTTTAGACAGACCACTCAGGATGCTCCTGAAGAGGTGCGTAACCGGGATTTCAGAAGGGAGCTGGAGGAGAGAGAACGAGTTGCTGCCAGAGAAAAGAACAGAGACAGACCAACCAGAGGTAAAAACCAAGAAACAAAAATCTTAACTCCTTTGTGAAACATTGCTCTTGCATGAAATTTGGTGTTGTAAGTAGTTTGCAGTTGCAGACAGCATGTCATGAGAGTAGAATTTAAGGTATTGGCCTGATAGTTCAGAGCTGTTGACCTGCAAGGGAATGTCCATTGGCTTTCACGCTGGCTTCATGCTAGCAGAAATCTAGAAAAGCATGCCCAGCTAATACAGTATAATTGTAATGAATTGGCAACAAGCGTGTACAGCTAATAAAGGGCTTTTTTTGTACTTGGACCAGCAAGACAGGAAGGAGAAAGAGTAATGACTCATCTTCTGCTGTTATAGCACCAGTGTAACAAGAAATCTGTTTGAAAGTATGCTTTCAATTCTTTTCACATATGGTGAAGTAATAACAAAATCGAAGAGCCTTTTGAGAAATACTCATTTTTAGTATTTAAGTACAGCCTCTTGTATTTTAGGTTTAGCTGTGAAGCTATTGCATGGCTTTCAAGTTCACAGAAGAAAGTAGATGTGGTTTGGACCAAACTAGCCAACAGTAATGCTTTGGGATCATCCTAAATGGGAACCCTCCAGTTGGATATATGTAATAAGAATGTTTTTCCACTTCTGTTTTTTATGGCTTTTTTTCTGATTAATAATAATGTCAATAATAATGACTTAAAAAAAACTTCTGGAGGCCAAACTGTAAGTGTGGGATGTTATTGCTGCTCTTGAGGCTTCCTAGTGGGAGGAATTAACATGGACATTAAAACTGAGAAGTGAGGGGAAAGTAAGCATAAGCTTGTTTCTCTTACTGTAATGCAAGACAAATTGTGAAGATTTTTGCTTTCTGACACTAGATGCTGTTAAATGACATGACTTAAACGCCTTTTTTTTTTTTCTCTTACACCACAGAACATACAACATCATCTTCTGTGTCTAAGAAGCCTCGGCTAGACCAGATTCCTGCGGCAAATCTTGATGCAGATGATCCTCTTACTGATGTATGTATCTTCTTTTCTGTCTTCTTTCCTTTTGTTACCCTGCCTTAAGGATTTGCTGTTAATACTATATGTACTTCTAGGTTCTCTAAAGATTTCAGACAGGTTCCAATGTATTTTCCTTTTACAGCTTCTGTACTGTGGTGAAAGTCCAGAGTGGTTCGGAGGATTCTGGTCCATGCTGTAATGGTATTCTTGGAAAGCACAAAAATCTAGGAAACTGAAAATACCACTTACAGTATGGGAAATTACCACTGGCTTAGTAAGAATTCCCCAAGAGTAGAACAGTTGAGGTACCTCCAAATGACTGTCTGCAGGAGCCACCAGTGCTTGCCTTTGACTGTGCTTCTTATTGCTGACATCTAGGGAGTTAAGTCAAAGGCTTGACAGTAAGCTCTGGGCTTTTTAATTTGGTGGTTTTTGGTCCCAGCAGTACTGGACAGGTTAATCAGGCACACAGAATGACTTGTATCACAATGATTGGAGAGTGACAGCCATTCTCTAGAGTCTGTCAGTTACATAGCATTTTTAATTGCAGTCATCCCAAAAGCATAAACATTTTTGTCTCTTGACTTTACTATAAAAGAGCAAAAACCCTATTTGTATTGTATTTGTTGCTACCCAAGTATTTCAGAAATCAGCCACCAGCAAAATTGTAGCCTTAGTTGGGCAGCCTGGGGCCATTTTTTATTAAATGAAATGAGCAAGCTGATTCTTGCTTTCCATTTGTTACTTTTAGGAAGATGATGAAGATGAAGACTTGGAAGACAGTGATGATGATGACACTGCAGCCCTTCTGGCTGAACTGGAAAAAATCAAGAAAGAACGAGCTGAAGAACAAGCTCGAAAGGTAAAATCTACACATTAAAAAGCACTTGGTTTTTTGTGAACTGATATCTATTAAAACTGATGTGCCTTAAGTACTTGGGATGAGTGAGAACTGGTAAACAAAGTTCAAACCTCCTCTCAGATATGATAGAGAAAGTTCAAACCTCCTCTCAGATATGATGGATTTGTTTTTCTGTCCAATAATTATCGGGTTTTTTTCCTATATAAGACATATTGGATGTTTTACTCACTGAAACATTTTATTCCCTTTTCCTACACTTTGTACATGCAGTGAGTCAAGATAATATTGATTTCATGTCTAAGTCCTCTGCACCCAGCTATCATACCAAAGGATGTAGTAGCATTAGTGAGCTGCATGCAATCCAGTGTAATTTAGTTTGCTAACTAGCTTTAATGAAACAAGAAATACTATTTTAATTTATGAAATAAAAATGCATGCTTTTTGGTGCTGCTTCTTATGGCTGCAGGTTTTATACAGTAGTTGTCCTTTTACAGCTTTGGTGCTGCAAGGAGCTCCAATTTGAACTGTAAGACCAGAACTATTTTCATGTGATTATACACAGGCAAATTCATTTGAAAGTTGTCTCTGCAAAAGCAAATAACAATACAGCAGTCTTTTCAGAACTGGGAAACTCCATTCACATGCAGCTTTCATACCTCTCTATAATCTCGCTCTCTACATCAGCTTCTGCCCTTGAAAGGGGGGGAAAGTCCCTGTAGTTACAGATGTTTTCCTGTGGGTGGGACTCAATCCTATGCTAGTGGTCCTTGGTGTAAGAGGGATTGTTGTGTGAAGTGCATTAGAAAAATTCCTAACTATTGATTGGACTTGTAGGTACTGGGAGTTCGGACTAGTTTCTGGGAGTGGTTCGTGTTGTCAAACTTATCAGGTTTTAAGTTTATATTGGGTACTGGTTCTAATATTATATTGCAACAGAATTTAGAGTCCAGATATTTAATCTGCACTGCTGAAACGCTCTGGTGGTGCAACAGAAGTAGTGGGTATGTGCAGCATTCCCTCATCTGCTTTTACTAAGAGCTTTCTGGTTTTAAATAGGGCTTAAATAATTTTAGTACTTTTGTGAAACTTTGGTTCCTTCACCTGGAGTGGTTTTGTATGTTTTTATAAGTATACTTTCCATTTGTGTAAATCAAAACAAATACCCCAAACCATCAAAAAGTCTGTCAGAAAACCAACCCACCTGTCACCTGTGTATAAACTTATCTGAGGTATTTTTTAGAACATGCTAAATAAACACATTAGATGCTGATCAGGAGACTAATCAAAAGCTGCTCTGACAACATAATGCTTTAGTGCTTCTGTACTTGTAACTTTTCCTGTAGCTTAACATACACATTCATAGTTCAGTGTTTTTCATGAATGCTTAGCTGGCAGTGAACAGGGCTGAGCTTCCAGCAGACACTAGGAACAGCTAGGAGAGGATAATGTTTTAGCTGCTGTTGGCAGCATTGTAGTTGTGAGCCTGTTCTTGCCTAACAATATAAAAATTTACCTTTAGAATCAACAAGGCCTGTAAAACAAGTGAGCTCTGCGGTTTTGCACTTAAATAGTACACAAGGCTAAAAGCTGTACCATGCTGCTTCATTGCAGAAATTGTGCTGTACAAGACTGTTGCTACTTGACTGCCCATCTCGCCTGTGAGAATCTTCTGCATTAAAGGATGTCTGAAAGCATCTCTTGTGTCTTTATCTAGGCATTTAAGGCACATCATGAATTTGTCTTTTGTAGTAACAACTTGGTGAAAATTACTTAAAAACACTGCCAACAATTTGGCCATGTATTCCTAGGTGAAATGTACTAAACTACAAATTAAGTTTAGCCATGTGTAGGAAAGATTTTAAGTTCACTTGTCCTTGCACAGTGCTTAAAATGAAATTGTAGGTCTGTGTGGATTTTCCACTTTGTTTGATAATTCTAAGTTATGCATTAAGATTAAACAGCATAACTAGTCACATTTCAGTGTAGAAAACTTGCATTAGGAAAGTAATAGTAAATTGCAGCTCAGATAACCAAGTGCTTGCTTCTTTTATCCTGTGTGGAAAGTAGGAATATCATAACCTCTCTGAAATTCTCATTTTGTCACTAGATGGTGCTAAAAGCCACAAAGTATTTGGGATAGCACTTGTTTTGCTGTCTCTTACAGGTATTATATGTTACTTTCATGGATGTTCTCCTAACCCAGCAGCAGGGCTTGTAATGTCCAGTGCTGCATGCATAGTGAATAAAATTGTGTTATTTATTTGCAATAGTGCCCACTATTGCACAGTCAGAATCTAGTCCTACAGTGTTCATCCTTTCACTGGTTGGTGGTAGGTAGTCTCTCTTTAAAATTGACATCTTCAATAAATAGAGGTGCTCTACAGGTACCTGGATTTTTATTTTCTTGTGGTTTTTTTGGGAATAGGAAGCTAAGACTATTTTGATGGAAAAAGTAAAAGCCAAAATGGGCCACAGCCTTGGTAAGAGTCTTTAGGAGTAAGGGTCATCTTTGGAAAGAAATCTTCTGTTTGTTGGCTTTAGTGTGCAATCTGTTTAGGTTATGCCTTGTTTTCCACACCTTTGGAATAAGGTGTTACTGGCTAAGCATTTCAGAGTTATTCTATATAAAATAAAATCCTTTTCCTTTAAGGTGCATGTTATTTCATGTTACTATGTACTGCAAGCCATGATTTAGACCTAATTTTGTAGGTAACCTTGTATTAATAATTCAGATGACTTCAGGATGGCATCTCATGTAAAGTCTTAGCTGTGCAGTTGCTGTTAATCCAAATCCATGTACAGGAATGCTTTACCTGCTGAAATGCTGCTGTCCACAGTAGACAATGTGGATAAGCCAGTGGCCAGGCAAAGAGAAACTGTAGAGTGAATACCTGTTCTCTCTTCACACTGATCATCATTCTCTGACCCCATTGTTACACAGATTAACGTGTCTCTTCTTGTCATCTTCTTGGAACATCCCAGGGTCTTAACAAGATTAAGTGGGTAAACTACTGCAATACATCCTAAACCTGTGCCATATGTAGATTTTTCCCTGATACTTTAGTTACTTTGATTTATTAAAATGCTGGTCCAATTACTTCTAAGATTTCATTTAGAGTAAACTGTATTTTTGTTAATAGTCTTCACTCATCACTTTGGTGTCCATTATTTAAGTTGCCATTAAAGGAGAATGGCTTCTTTCCAAATGCATCTGTGCTGAAACAGCAGTTAAAAACAAAATATGAGAATCTGCTTTTTATGGGGCGTCCTGTTCTCTGTTAACTACCCTTATGGGTAACACCAATTTCCATAGAAATCCTCTAAATCTAATTTTGACAATATTAATATTAAGAGGTTCTAATAGTTTGTCAGTCAAACAGTTCCTCTCAAAGCTTGTTAACTTCTCAAAATGCTTAGTTCCCTGAAGTTATGTAGAATCATTAAATAAATACTATGAATGTTTTTAAAAAATTGTTTGAGCATGGGAGTCCTCTTGATGTTTCCTTTACAATTGTAATCTCAGATTGTTTCTGGTAGACACTAAACTGACCAGGAAATTCTAGTTTTGAAAGCCCTTTCTGTGGGATTATTCTAGGTCTGTATAAAACTGTACAAACACTAAATCAGTGTCTGTGTTTACCATCCACGGATAGGTTTCAGGAAACATTTCAATATTCTAAATTAAGCTTTACAATGCTCTTGTTTTTCAGTTTTCAAGTGCTTCCTTAGAAAGTAAGTTGAAATAATTAAAAAGAAACTTCAAACTAGTGAGCAGCTGAATGTATGTGTGCAGTTCTGGCAAACTTGTTTTAATATCTAATTTTTCTTTGCTTAGCTTAGAGCAGAAAAAAATTTCAATTTGTTTTCTAACAGTTTTATTTCACCAAGTTTCTCTATAACTGAATATATTACTTTACCAGTGATCAGAGTAAATCTTAGCTCTGCCCCTGTTTTAGCCATGTCACAGGCTTTCAAATAAAACATCAGAAAATGAGTCTTGATAGCTTTTAACATTTTCACTTAAATCTCAAGGGTCTGACTAAAACTAGAAGATCAAATCAGTGATTAAGAAAATTTCAGTAAAGAGGCAAAAGCACATGGCAGAGTATGTTTCTTCATTCAGTGTTTGAGACATGCCAGGAATACTTAAACCTTGACAAGAACTAGCGGTAACATCCCTTTCCTTGTGGACAAAATCACAACAAAGCTGCGTGTGGACGCTGCCATTGTGATTACTTGGTGCTCTTTGTTTTTGAAGTTCCAATTAATTTTTTCAATCTCTGTGTTGCACAGTTAGTAACTTGCACAGGGTCAGATTACAGGGGTGTGTCTGTGCATTCTTGAATTTCATTTCCTGCTGCTAAAGGCAGTGCTGTCATAGTTTGTCATTCAAAAATTACCATTGAAATCAGGTTATGCAATTTATATTTTTAAACTTTTTCTAGCCTTTGGTGAAATTGGGTATTTCACGTTTTTTTCAGCTGCTCAACATCTATAAAAGCTGAGTAGGATAACTGACTTTTATACAATGGAGTCATTTGGGGAATTTCAGCACTTTCTGTAAAAGTAATCTTGCTCTGTGCTAAGGGTAGGAACTATGCTCAAAATAAACATGGTAACAATGTTTTTCTTTCCTTTGCAGTCAGAAACAGATGGGCCAAGAAAAGAAATTCCCAAGATTGCCTCTACCAATTATTTTATCTGCCACTTCTCAGTCCTCTGCAACTGTAGTTGACTTAAGTCAATGCAGTTTTTTTGCTAGCAATAATTCTGTAGACAGAATTTACTTGAGCCCAAAAAGCCAAATTACTGGGGCCCGTGTACAAGTTGTGTCTCATAGCCTGCATGGTGGTGCAGTGGAGATGCAGTCAGTAGAGCCTGGAGTGTGGTTGGTCTCCTTTGTCATAATTTAGTGTGAGCAGTAATTTATTGTGAGCTCTAAAAGCAGCCTTGGCTCCCTCTTGTATCCTCTAGGTTTCTGCCAAGGTGTGAGCTCAGGTGCCTATGGGACCATGTCCAGCTGTTGGTGTCTTAACCCAGAGCTAAATCCCTCTTTTAGTCTTACACTAGTGCTTGTAGTATAACACTTCTTAAAAGTGTTATTTCAGCTTTGATTTTTTTTTCTATCACCACATTTTGTCACTTAATGCTTTTCTTTGTTACTAGAAATTGAACTATGTCAGGCTGATTGAAGCTGAAGGATATTATATGGGTTATGTCAAAGCAGATAAAGGTTAGGGTGAGGTGTAATTTCAATTTATTTTTAAATAAGAAATCTTAGTATAGAAGATGTGTAATTTTATTATGTGTAATTTCAATTTATTTTTAAATAAGAAATCTTAATATAGAAAATTAGAATGTGTATTATGTGTAATTTCAATTTATTTTTAAATAAGAAATCTTAATATAGAAAATTAGAATGTGCATCTGTGTGTAGGAAGTACATGGGAGTACTGTATGCCTGTTTTTTATGATTCTTAATATTGGCTTTATCTTTCTCTTGTGATTTTGAATATTTGCCGTTCAAATGACTGAGTGCTTTTTGCTTCTCTTCATGCATGGTGGAGAGTGCTGTAGTGCATCAGTTTTGTAGGAATTGATGAGATTAAATCTGAAATGGGGAAAGGGAAGGAAGAGGAACTGCAATTCCTCCTGAAGAGGTGCTGGCTGACTCCAGTCGATTTTTGACCACTAAAAAAATCGTATGTGAAGTGCATTGTAGTGTATGTCAGTGGTGTGTGGATGCATTTTCATGCATCATAAAAACCCAAACCAAAATAGTAATGTCTGCCTCAGATAAGGTAATGCATGATGCACAGGTTCAGTGACTTTGGAGCATGGCTGCAGTTAATATCTTAGAGGATGAGACTGTGCCATGCTCTACCTGCCACCTTCAGAAGAGTTCACCTGGACTCCAGCTCTAAAATGAGAAACTGCTGCATCTGTTTGCATATAGATGCTTGGAACAAGTTCTCTCCACAGAGCCATTTTTCAATAGAGGACTATTTATTTCTTACAATGGTCTTAGTAGTGCTGCCTTCTCTTGATTAGGAATTTTTGGTTTGTAGCCTTTTCATTTGCTCTCAGTGTTTTTTCCTGGCCTGTTGTGTTTTCAAAGCCTCACTTTTAGTGGAGCATTGGAGATTAAAGTTAGTGATGCAGAGCCCACCTCATTTTGGACAACACTGAGAAAACTTCACATGCTTGAATCCAGCTGTAAATTTGCTGATGGTCATAAGCAGTACCTGATCACCTCCTGGGAGGTACCTGAAGATCAGTACTGGGTTTTTGCTTGTTCCAGTGCCCAAGATTTTGTTTGGTTTGAAAGCAGTGCTTTGCATGCATGTGCTGTACAACAGTCTGAGGGCTGCTGGACTTCTGGTGGGAGCACATGGCAACAGACTGCAGTAAATGGGATTTCATGGCTCTTGGCTGTTCCATGTTATGTGGAAGGAAGATGGTAAATCAAAGGTTGGCATTCTGTGCTTAAGCAGCTGCATACATTTCTTGTCTCTGATCCACAGTGAAAAGTATAATTTGAGTTTATATTTCTAACATGGGAGGAACTTGCTGTTCCATATGAAATATTTTTGTTCTCCATGTTACCTTACTTACTGGGGTGATAATAACAGAAGCTGGACTGCAAATGTTAGATTTAGAGCTGTTTGAAAATTCAAAACCTCAGTTGATTTGTGTTAATAACTTCTAATTGTTGTGGTTTGTGTTAAAGCTCCATGGATACAGTAGCAGGAAAGAGCAAGTGTTTCCAAGGCATATATTCCAAGGCATATATTTTAATAAGGGCATTACAGGGCTTGTCCTGAAGCTGTGCTTTGTTTTTGAGCAATGTGCCCTTCTGGGGAGCTTTTCCCATCCCACTGGCAATTCATTGCAGCTGGTTCTACATTTTGTAAGAAGCAGTGTAATGGTAGGTGTTTTTTCATAACTAAAACTTGAGTAGATTTTGAAAAGTAAAATCTTTACCAGTGATCCTGCATCATCTGCTATTTGTGTGTACATTAAATCCATGTTCTTAAGAAAGCTGAGGTATTTTAAAAGAAAATTTAATAGAACCACAGGATGGTTTGGGTTGGAAGGGACCTTAAAGGTCATCTCCTTCCAAACCCCTTGCTATGGGCATGGACACCTTCCACTAGACCAGGTTCCTCAGAGCTCCATCCAGCCTGGCCCTAAACACTTCCAGGGATAGGGCATCCATCCAAAATGTCACATATCTGATCAATTTAATGGAAAAATATAGTAAATTTAAGGTAATAATAAATAACTTAGTATTGATTAAATGTTTGAAGCTAGGGAACTCTGGCTAGCATCAGCATCAAGTTTAACATTTAAACCTTGTAAACTCCAGCAGCAAGGAAACGGCTTCCTCTCTTGACATCCTGTAGAAGTTTTCAGCAATTAATTTTCTGCAGGTTTTTTTTTCCCCAGCTTGGAGAAAAACCCTGACCTCATGATCTCTTTAGTTTATATAATTTTTAAAAGCCGTGGTTTGATTCTCCTGCAGTGCTAATGAAGCTTCCATTTATTTTTTAACCAGTGTCTTCACGCCATGCTTCAGAGTAGGAAACCTACTTAGTCATCCTAATTTAAAGAATTACTTTTTTTTCCTACTAGTTCTTTCATCAAAGAACACTCTTTTCAATATTTGTGGAAGCTTGTGGAAAAATATGTAAAAATAATATTAAACATTCATTTTGAAGTCTGAAAACATTTAAGTCACTAGATGTGCTAATAGAGCTTGAAAGTGTGGGCAGTGAAATTACTTTGTGCAGTGCATTGCTTCACTTAGGTTTGAGTTATATGCATTTGACAGTACAAGGACAAGAAAATTTGTCTGCTTCTTAATATTGAAACTCTTAAATAGTCTTATGACATCCTCTGTTCATTTCACTGTGGTGAGATTCTCAATATTCTTTTTAATTGGTCCCTAGGGAAGTTGTAGTTGTAAAATCCAAACAGCTGCTGAAAATAGGGAAGTTTTAATATGCTGTATGTTTTCTTCTGCCTACTGAATATTGTATGATGTACTGTCTTTTCTCATGAGGATAAAGAAAACCTTTTAATGTGTATACAGTTTTTAATATAATAAATATGTATATGGCAAAGCTAGAATTTACCTGAATATTTGATGGCACATCAGAGCTAAGTAGAGCCGATATGAGTCTTGCTAGTTAGACAGTTTATTAGCAAAATCAAGCTCTGTAGAGTATCTCTGCTTCTGTCCTTAATCTCCTCATATGCAAGTGCCAAACACTCTGAAAAATCTGAGCTAAGAATTAAAGCTCCATCTGTGTGAATGTTCAAAGCTAAATAGTGTGTATCTCTACCAACTAGAGGAGAAAAGTGGCCTAGAAAAATAATATATCCATTTCTGGTTCTCAGGAACAAGAGCAAAAGGCTGAAGAAGAGAGAATTCGGATGGAGAACATCCTGAGTGGTAACCCACTGCTGCACCTCACTGGGCCAGCACAGCCTCAGGCACACTTCAAAGTTAAAAGGAGGTACTGTGCAGTCTGTTCAGTGACACCCATCCCCTTGCTGACTCTCACTGTTCAGAGTCAGAAAGTGTTATCACAGTAGCTGGTTTCTGTTTCCTTCATCAGATCTTGTCACAAGTGTGTAGGAGATAGCTTGGGGTAGAAAAATAGATCATCTTAATGACTAGTTGTTCTGTAAGAGGGTCAAACTCCATTTATATGTTTTTGTATATCGCACCTAATTTTCATACAAGCTTACTGAAATTAAAAACTTCTGTTTTCAGGTGGGATGATGATGTTGTCTTCAAGAACTGTGCCAAGGGGATAGACGAAACGAAAAAGGACAAAAGATTCGTCAATGATACTCTGCGATCAGAGTTTCACAAGAAGTTCATGGAAAAATATATCAAGTAGTACAGTTTTATGTGCAGTAGTGCAGAAGGACTTGGTAGGTCGTGGCCGTTCCCTCCCTTTCCTTCAGAATTTAAGGCTGAATGTTTGGTCATGGATTCACAAATGCTTTTCCAAGATCAGCAACAGCTTCATAATCAATAAGTGCTATGTATCTGGAGTTTTTATTCCTGCATATTGTTTTCCTTTACAGTTTTAATTAAACCAGTTTGTGTCTCATGGATGTGTTTTTTTCTTCATGTGTGTTTAGTTTTACTGTCCACCTGTAAATCGTAAAAGAGGGAAGCTGATTTGCAATAAATACTGCTGATCATTTAAATTGCTTTCCAAAATGCCCTCTGTTTGTAGTGATGATGGTTTGTAACTTACACAACTTAGATAGATGTCAGTATTAATCAAGGGTGAGGAAGAGCTGAGTATGGGAAGCAGTGTGAGCTGAAAAGAACTATACTTTCTGTAGCAAACTGGACTTCTTCTTAAAAGCTAGTTAGAAACTTAGTTAATCTTTGTTTTTAGTGTCTTTTTTCAGTCTGTGTGTGTGTCCTTTAGTGGTGGTAATAGAATTGTCAGAAACTTGCAAGTGCTTTTATCAAACAAGTGATACCAAGATACCATAGTACACTTTGTTTACTCCTCTAATGTCCATGTTAACACTCAGGATGGTATAAAATAGGAATGGCTGCAAAAAAAAAAAAAGAAAATATAAAGGGTTTATTTTTTTTCTGTTCTCCTGTAATCTCAGTTGCATTTGAAATTTTGGGCAAGTGATGCACTGAATAGGAACATAACATTTTCAAAATGGAGCAGTTACCTCTCTGCCTAGGAGGTGACAGTGGCAGAACTCAGATGTATTTATGTAAAATTCTTGCCCTTTTCCTTGCCTATGTTATGCTCAGTTGAGTTCGTTCTCACAGGTGCTGTTTCTTAGTATTATTTTCAATTTCTTAATTTGAAAATTTACCTGATTTTCTTAAGAGAGTAAATGTAGAGCACAACATTTCTGATTTTTGTTTGACTGGTATCCTGTAAAAGCTTTCCTTAGCTTTAGCTGTATTTGCCACCGTTTCACTAAGCCACGCATAGCTTACTAATGCCAGCAGCTCATACCCGCCTTTGCTTGGAAATGAGATTTTCAGCATGCTTGGGGTCATGTGAGCTACTGGAGGAATATGTGTTTGTGTTATTTCTGTTGCCTGCCTCACAGCAGAAATTATTCTTGGGAAGCAGAAAAATGGGTGTAGTTTGTAAGTGTTTAAAAGAAAGTGACTAAAATCTTGGTATATAGGCAACATGTTTAGAAGGTGGGAAGAAAAAAAGTTGAGGGCTGTACTTGTCAGGGCCTGGCAGTAGAGAATCCAGCTGCTGCTTCAGGTCCAACCTAGCAGCACAGTTGTCATGGCAACAGCAAAAAAATACATTGGTCTCACAGTATTCCGAAATCTAATTGCTGTGCCAGAGTGAGCACAGTCTTATTGGATAGAGAGTCAGATGGAATGCCAGTTCAATGCCCTCATGGAAAGTCACACATGCAGAGTGACCACCATTTGTGTTCCTGAAGTAATGTAATTTTTCTTGGAAAAAATAACTTTAGAGAAGTCAGATGGCTGGGGTTGAATGAGGTCTTCCACAGGCGTGCAGGCAGCTGTTCTGCACACCTGCAAGAGCATCCCTTCCTTAAATTGAGGCATGACACAAAGCTGTGCTGGGTCATTTCTCCCAGTAGCTGCCTCCCTCATAGGTTCTGGAGAAAGGTCTGTAGGGACTGTAGAACTCCAGGCTGCAGCTTCATTTGAGATTTTTTGTTGGCCTTGTTTTTCAGCTCCACCACAGAATTTGCAGACCCCGTCTCTGATGTTCTCCCTCAAAGCTTTTGTATTTTAGCCTCCTGGAGTGTAAGCTGACCCACAGTCTGAGGACTCAGCAATACATCAACACAATATGCTAATTAAGGAATCTCAAATCTTACCTTTTGGTGGGTTTTATATCATTAATTACTGAACTTCCTTTACTAATACTGGAAAATCTGAAGTGCTCTGTGATTTTCTGTCAGGGAAGAGCTTTCAATATTGATGCTGTATTGATGTTTAATTTTCTACTGTGCTCCTTGCATGCATCTAGGAAAAATAAGCAGGTCATTTGTTTTTGTAAAACTACAGTGTGACTGTGAGTTCTTAAAAAAATCAGGTTGACATTCTACACCTCTGCTCTCAGCAGAGTTTTTTTCCAGGAACCCCTGTTCAGTATGACAAATAGCTTTCAACAAGCACAGTGGACCTGGCAAAAGCAACTTGTTCCAGGAGGTGAAGTGGAAGAAAGTTAATGTTCAGTATTTCAAGGAAGGCATTATTTTGCAGTTCTGGCAATCAGGATTGTTCAATCCTGTATTTTTGTAAGCAACACCTGAACTTACTGTAACTGGTAGGTATAGACAAAGCCTATCTGCTTTATAAACAGTTTCCCTATTGCTTATGGCTACCTTTGGAATAGCATTGCAACTGAAAACTAGGATCTGTTTTCCATGGGGGCTAACAGTTAAACTTCTAAGGTTTTTTACAAAGCCTCATCTTCCAAATTTTTCTTGGAGTATGTTTTGTAATTCTGAAGGGATTAATAGTATGAGGAATAAAGCCTAATGGTAGTCCTGCAGCTGGAAATAATTGTGCTGTGTGTATACAAGGTTCTAAAACATTTATTATTTGTCTTTCTCAAGTACATGGCTGAATATTACAGCTTCCTACTACAACCAGCAGGATTGCTGTCTGAGTTTTTCAGGATTTCTCATTGTTGCAGGTACCAGGTAAGCATCCTATGAATGCCTGGAAGGAGTTCTTTTTTTTTAAAAACCCATCCAAACAAACCTTTTTTGGTGAGTCCCAGTTTCTCTGTTCACTTGCATTTTGTTTGAAGTAAAGTCCTGGGGCAGGGGTGATCTGGTACTTGCTCTGTTTCCCTTGGGGTGTCTCATGGGCAGCCCAGCTGGTGCCTGATGTGGTGACAGCCCAGTGTCTCTTTTCAGCCAGGCAGGTGTCAATTCCCACTGAGGTGCTGAAATTGCTCCCTACAACTACAAATTACTACAACTACAATTACCTGAAGTCTTTCATGCTGGAGAAGAGATCTGAACACAAGGTCAAAGCATCAAATGCATGGGGGATGTTGCCCTCAAGTGTTTCACTTCAAAGAAATCTAGGATTCAAGCCTTGAAGGGATGTGCTGATGCTCAGAAAGTGCTTCAGACTCAAGTGTTTATTCATATCTGCAGCCAGGGCTAGCTGGAGTGTGCAGCTTTTTTTGTTTTTGTAAGGAAAGTCAGAATCACATGCAGGTGCTTCTCTGATTTTCTTTCTTTCTCATGACGTAGTGCTCTGCAATACAGA
>NW_005054302.1:9946490-9949002 GCF_000277835.1 Geospiza fortis
GTTTTCATTCCATCCTCATTCCGTCTCCTGTCAGCTTCTAGAAAGGAGTTTAATTAGTTGTTATTCAAAAACAAAACTCCCTGTCTAATTTTGTCATGCCTGTTTGGAAGAAAAATTTTGGGCAGCTTCTTCCAAGGAAACAAAGCCTTGTTGTGAGTTTTGTTGTGAGTTCAGCTGTATCTTCCTTACCAAGGCAGATTGACACATCGTATCTAGTGATAGAAGCAATTACAGCCTTGCTACCACACTGTATGTCCCAAGATACAGTGCAAGCAGAACATAAATGGGCACATCTGGAAAATTCATATTCCCTAAGAAAGGCTTCTCTGAGCTCTTTTTTAATTGTTAAGCAGAAAGAAAATTAATGTTTCCATACATGGCCCAGTCACTCAGTTGAAGTAAATGAAAAAAAAAATCAAAAACCAACGAAAACCGCATTGAATTCTTATGTTGTTCAATCACAGATAGATATTACCATTGTGCCGCTTTCCTCCTTGGACTGAGGTCAGACAGGTTGGCTTTTCTGTATCTCAGACTTGACTTTGTTTTCTTGGCATAGGTGGGTGTATCATGGGATGTAACTCAGGAGTGACAATAATATTGTGGCTGGTGGGGAAAAATTAAATAGTGACTATGTCTAGTTTTAAATTGCTTTAGTTCAGAGTTGGAATATACCAAAGGGTTGTGTAGTAGTTTTCTTTCCCCTTTGTAGCATCTGACCAGTAGCTCAGGACCAGAACCTTCATGTCACTGATTTTACCAAAACTTGTCATTTCAAATGGGGAACTTTCATTAATAAACAAAACCAGATGAAAAAGCAAGCACAAAATTGCTTGGAATTCTAATGTGCCTAGTGCAGCTCTAATGAGAAGAAAGGGTCATGTATATCTAAACAAATTTTATGTCTCCTAATCCAACTCCCAGTTTGCCACCAAGCCTAAGAAATACATTCTGCAGTAGAGGGAAGAGGCACTGTACAGTAGGTGAAAGAATGGAACAGACAAATCTGATTGCTCTCTGTTGAAATCGCTATCATCTGCATAGGAAAAGATTATTTCTAAATTGCACACTAGAGTATCATTTGAAAGACCACAATGGGCATCTGTTATGATCAGTTTTATGGAAACGAAGGCTGTAAAGCAGGCTGTATTCTGAAGAGCTTAAATGCTCAGCACTCAGGGTGAAGGGCAGAATGAAAACAGGGTCTTCAGTGCCACAAAAAGCTGTATTTGGATGCTGAGTATTGAGCTCTTCTCCCTTTGGTGGCTGCATTACTTACAAGTCTGCTACTTCAGCTCTTGTCTCAGAAATACTCCTGTTAAGAAATTGGTCTGTTTCTGTTTTTTCTGAGTTGTTTCTAGTGGATGGGATTTCAAGCAGTTGGGCTTTCTCCAGTGAAAAATTGTTATTTTTCCTGCACTGGGAGAACAAGCTGTGAATTTGAGTAGGATGAGGGTGAAGGATACATCTGCCAGTTAGTCTGCTTACTTTCAGATGGGGTCCCTTGTGGCTGGTCTCTTTTTTGGGGCTGCCCAGTTGAAGTTAGTGGCACATGAGTGGCTGGGATTTGTGGTGAAACCAGGCAGCAACAGAGGTTGTCAACACCAAACACGGAGGGGAAGAAATTGGAGTCTTTTGGGAAGAAGTTTGGTTTCTTTGGCAAGAAATTGGGTTTCTTTCTTCTGGTGATAAGAACTGTCACTTACACCCCTAAAAGGACTGTGTTAAACCAACTTCCCCAATTACTCCTCCTAGCAATAGATGGATTCATCACATTTCTCACTGCAACCCTTGTTTTGGGTAGTGCAGCATTATGATTTATTTTAGAAGATAAGACTTCATTGGAACTTCTTTGCAGTTTGAAACTTTGAATGCTGAATTCATTTCATTTGGAGCATAGGTAAGCTGATGGTAACAACAATCATGTTTTGTGAGAACTATAGAAATTATTCGTAGATGTTGAAATCCTAGCTGTTGTATGCCCACCTCATATTTTAATTTTGGCATGCTTTTAAAAATGTATATTCTCTCTTTCAATGCATCCTCTTTTCAGGTGAGAGAATGAATAATTTTATAAAATTCTGGGGCCAAATAATTTTTTTAAAAAGCAAATAAAACTCCTTCTTTATGTAATATACCTTTCTACCATTTGTTCCAATATAGAATAAAAGCCAGATGGTGTCATGTGGACTTTAGAGCAGAGGATTGTAACCAGGGCTCTGGAGTCTCTTTGCAACCAAGATGGTGACCTGGATTTTATTGCTCTTGATGGACTTGTGTTGCAAAATTTGTTATATTCATGGAGTTGGGCATGAAGCAAAGAGATGAGGCAATGATTTTAGCCCTGCTCTGAGATGGGAGGGAAGCAGGGTTCAGGTTTTGGCTCTGCTTCAGCTTTTGTGAATTTACAGGAGTGGCCCAGGCATGTAAACTCTTCCAGTCGCAAGCCTGGATCTGAAGAGAGAACAGGGTGCTGGCATCCCAGCTCTGTTCCTGATGGAACTGGGTGTAA
>NW_005054302.1:9949047-9962455 GCF_000277835.1 Geospiza fortis
GCATAAGGTGGTCACAAGAGAGATGCAGAACCTCAGAGTTAATGCTGCTCAAGGCGGGGGATAGCAGGAGAAGTGCTCAGCATTGGTCACCTGGGGGAAGTTCACGCTTGCCAGGTCAGACTCCTGCAGGAGGATGGAGCTTGGGACATTCCTTTGGCTGCTGAGATGTCTCTTAGCTCAGCTGTAGCTGCAGAGCATGAGAGCATGTCTGGATCCAGAGGGAGAATGCCTTTGGCATGAAGATTTCATTAAAATTCCACATTTTCAAAGTCAGTATTTTTCATCAATTAGCAGTGATATGTATCAGAAATATTTTTAATTTTACTCTTCCTTTTAATAGAAAGCTACTGGCAATTGCTGGTTGCAAATGGGAGCATGCATGGATAAAGTTACTCCATTCCTTACTGCTGTAGCCTTGCTGGCTCCTCTTCAGCAGTTGTTGGTTTGGAGTGGGTTTGTTATTTAATTTCATCCTTTTTTTTCCCCCACAATAATTATTCCCTGCCAAGAGTATCAAATCTGAGAACTGGAGTGAGTGTGTTGCAAGAAAATGGAGACATGCCACAAAGTGCCTTGGTACAAGGGAATGTGAGGAGGGATTTCACAGAAGACCTGGAGGGTGTTTGGACTGCACTTAACTGGAGGGAAACACAGTGCAGAACTGGCAGATGTAGAAAAAAGATAATAAAATGGTGAAATTAGTTAAAGGGAATAGATCTTGAAAGCTATAGGGAATAGATCAGAAGGAGTGTGATGGATAAGCAGGAAAGATGAGCAGAGTAACAAGGACAGAAAGGAGCTCTTCCCACTGCTGCAATGTGCTTTAGGCAGAGAGGTGATAACTCACTAAGTGGGACCAGGTGGACTCTTTGTGTGCTCTCCAGGGCTCAGCAGCACTTCCTTCAGCTGCCCCAAAGAATGAGTTCCAGAGTCAGCACAGACAGTTGCTCCTTAGCCAGCTCAGGGGCCTGCCTTTCAACCAGGCTTTCCAAAGGACTCAGCGTCTGTGGGAAATGCTGAGCAACATCTGAGACTGTGGTCAGTTAAGAGCCATCTGAAAGGGAGCTGGGAGATTTTAAAGCTCTGATTTCTGTCCTAGAATGCTCAAAAAACCAGTGCTCTGAGATGTCAGTCCTATGACTGGCATGGCTCTGGTATTATCCCAGTGTTTTACTGCTGCCTGTGGTGGAGTTAGTCTTGGTCCTTGCTGTTGTAAATGGGAGAGCAAGACCAAGATGTTTCTAAATACCTGGAATTCTTTTTTTTTTTTTTAGTGAAATACAATCTCTAGAGTGAAAGTAACAATAAACTAAAGAGGTTTTTCAATACCCTGGACATCCTAAGAGTCAGCTATGTATTTTCCTGCCAAGTGCAGGGAGTCCAATAGGATAAGCTGCCCCTGGCAGCTGCAGGGACAGCAAATAACTGAGTGTCTGAGAAATCATCTCCAAACCCAAGGCGACAAGCTGGGCATAGGAAAGGTGGTTTGATGCTGAATGGCATCATTATGGACAAACCCAGAAGATGCTCTTCCTAAGAAAAGAGATGTGTCAGGAAGCTGAAAACTCTCCACAAGTTTTCTTGGCCAATGCAGCAGAAACAGAGTGGAGACACTCTGGGGACAGTGGAGTGGGAGCATGAAGGACAAAGTGGGACAAGCACTGGGTCTTCAGCAAAACCAGCTTCTGGGAAATGGAGGAGTGAGTCCAGGGCTTGGTCTTTTTGAAGTTTTTTATCCAGCATTCAGTAGGCCAGAACACATTTTTTTCAATTTCATTTTGTGGCACTTTATTTCCTTTTAATTTAATGAAATAAATGAAATGAAGAATCAAGAAATAGTGAAATAAAATCTTGAAATTTCAGTTAAATAATTTCAATAAATGAAGGATTTTTGTGAAGGAATTAAGTGAAAACAATAGAATGGGATTGGAAGAAAGGAAGTGCATCAAAATGAAGCTAAAATAATGAAATCATTTTCATTGAAATCTCGAGATTTTGTTTACTTTCATGAAATGAAGGGGTTTTGTCACAGCAGGGTACCCAGATTGCTCACTGTACACTATTTGAATCCAGCCATGGTGATGTGGATCTCAGCAGCAGCAATAAGCTGCCATTAGGGCTTGGGTAGGGTTCAGATTGCTGCAGAGCCTGCAGCTCCAGGGACACTGGCACTTGGAAAGGCAGTGCAAGGCATCAGGGCAGGATGCTACACTGCCAGCTCAACACTTTTTAATCTGTACACCTGTGGCAATGAGAACCTCTGCCCCAATGCCAAGCTGCCATTAGGGTTAGGCTCAGGCTTAAGCTTAGGCCTAGAGTTAGGGTTAGGGTTGAGAGAAAAGTCTCTTCTACTTCAAGCACAACTTTAAGCATGTTTTTCACATGGGAAAAATCTTGCTGCTGGTGAAAGATCGAAGGAGAAAGCTGACATGAGTGGGGTGAAGGCTGTTGAGTGCTAGGAAATGTTTACTCTAAAGGGGTGTATGAAATTCCTCTCTAAAACTGAAATGAACCTGGTCAGTGGTAGCTGTTTTGGGTCTGAACAGTTCAACTGGATGATGCACAGAGAACTGTCACACCCAGGGGCTATGTAATAAACTAGTGTTCAAATGCAGACCCAGTTCCCACGATCACACAATCCCATTTTCTTGCTGCAAGCTCAAAGCCCCATGCTTAGGTCGAGCTTTTTTATCTGGAAAGGTCTACATTTGAGCAGGCCTGGCCACAGCCAGGGATCACTGGGGAATAACAGAAAAATTTCCCTTAGCATGAAGGTCTAGCTCACTCTAGAATCAAATTCTTTGTACTCAAACTTTCTTCTGCCACTAGCAATGACCAGATTTCTTTTCCTCCTTCTTGTTCTCCTTCTTCTCTTCTTAATTTTATTGTTCCCTATAATGAACCAAATTTTTTATTGTGCTTATTCCTATTCCTGTTTTTCTTATTTTGTTTTTCTGATTCCTATTCTTATTTTTTATTTATAGCTTTATCATGGGATGATTTGGATTGCAATGGATTTTTGAAGGCCATCTAGTCCAACCCCCATGCAATGACAGTGGACATCTTTACCTAGATCAGGTTCCTCCTAGTCTGGCTTAGTTTTATCCCTCTTGCTCTCTCTCTTCATCTACTACTGCTGCTACTATAATTGCTGTAACTATTATACTACTGGTATTAGCATCTTCATCACATGCTGGACTCACCCTGCAGACCAAAACCCCCATCCCAGAGCCCTTCCAGTTTCAGTGCCAGGTAAGAGCAGGCGGGATGAGCCGGCAGAGGGAGCGGTTCCTACGCAGACGCCTTGTGCCAGCTGGCTTTGCCCAGGAGTTGGCCCATGGCTGCCGGAGAATGGCACAGGAGTGGTGGATGGAGACAGGGATAATGTAGGCTGGTGCTGCAGTCCTGTTTGGGGTCAGGTGAGGCTTCAGAGCCCTGCAGGCAGAAGAGCCAGCACACACAGCCATCTGGGTAACACGATAAGGCACTCATGGCATCTGAAGAGAAAGGCTCAGCCATCTAAAAAAAGCCCTGTGGTGGGGATAAGGCATTATTTAACACCTTAACTGAAAGGGCTCTGAACTGTGCACCAGATTTAGGCTTGAGGAATGTGTACAATGATTTCATTTTAAAAGCAGAGGTGCAAAGAGCTGGCATAATAATAATCTTCAACAAATATTTACAGCTTGAGAGTGTGATTTAGGGCTACCACACATGGCCCCACTGTGCAAGGCACTGTACAAGCACCTAGATGAGAGTAGCTCCTGCCTCTTAAGCTGTTCAGTCTTAAAACTGAACAGTAAAACTGGTGGCACATGAGAACCTGACTGCCTGGGCTTTCACTGCCTGTTTCTGGCAGGGTTGAGCTGGAAAAAGATGTGGGAGGCAGCAGGGTGAGAGGGTGCAGCAGAGCAGGGTAGGATGTGCACTGAGAGGATGAAAGCCTGAGCTACAAGAGGGATGGAAAAGAAAGGCAGAAAGGGAGCTTTTACAAGGGCATGTAGTGATGGGACAAGGGGTAATGGCTTTACAGAAGTTTAGACTGGACATAAGGAAGAAAATCTGTGCCATGAGGGTGGTGAGATAGTGGCACAGGCTGCCCAGAGAAGTTGTGGATGCCCTATTCCTGGAAACCTTCAAGGCCAGGTTGGATGGGGCTTTGAGCAACTTGGTCTCTCAGAAGGTGTCACTGCCCAGGGCAAGGGTGTTGGAACTACATGTGGTCTTTAAGGTTCCTTCTAGGAATTCAGATGGGATTTACACCAAGAAGCAATTTTTTTGCGCACCAAATTGCAATTGCAGTTTTAATAGCAAGCCTACCAGAAAGGGTCATCTTAAAAATGCTCCAAGTAACTGGCCAAGCAAGAGGACCTCCACCTCCTCACACCTAACAATACCTTTCTTCCTTCTGGAGCTTCCTCCCAGCAATATTTTCCTACCTGGGCTGCTCAAGGCCCAAACCAGGGACCAGCAGAGGGATGTCAGCTGCCATCACAGTCCCCTCTTCTCATTCTGAGCCCAGCTGTCCTGGAGGAAGCTTCACATGCCTGGAGGGTCACGGGCTGTCCACAGACACAGGGCACACAGGCACCAGGGGAGCCATGGAGTCAAAGAGTCCACTAAGCAGCTGGAGAAGCCACCACAATGGTCAGGTGAGGCGTGAGTATGACTCCCTGAAAGATGGTAGCACTGCCATCCTCCAATGTTTAGCTTACCAAAAGCTCCATCGCTGCCTCATCATGTGGTACCAGGGGGAAAATGTTCCCTTTCAGCACTACACTTTGCTGCAGGTTCAGCCTCTCACAGGATGGGGGCCAACACAGACCTGGGGCTCATCTCTTAGTTGCTGCCCTGCTTTGTGTCAGACTGGAGGGCACTGGCACAGGACTGGGTCCTGGACTGCAGCAGGGCCATGCAGGGTTACTCTGGAAAATATACACACTGATACTTTGTTCATCTAAAGCTGAAGTGGTCGGTATGAAAGAAAATAGCTTGTGGTCTTCGTACCTCGAGTCAATGAATTCCTGGGCCTTTTATAGCTCAGGAATGCTGGGCACTCGTGTTTGGTTTTACGAGGCTGCAGCTTAAGGTCTGCATGAACATTAATCACAGTGGCACGACGGCAGCTGCTTGTGTTTTTGCCCCTCCCTCAGGTGGGACTGCACTGTGCACACTGTGCCCTGTTTTCCCCACTTGCTTTGGTTTGCAGAGAGCGGGGTCACCACCTTCACGCTGACTTACCTAACCCAGAGTGGTCGAGGAACAGCGGAGTGCTCGAGACCAGCCTGGGTTGTTGGACTGCATCCAGACCCCAGACTGGGGATCCTGATGACAAGCAGGATCCTGGCAGCATCCTTCCTGCTAGGGAATGAGATCTGAACTTTTCATGTTTCACTGCAATGTACTTTAAGTCCAGACCCAGAGGGTATTTAAAGATGTGTAAAATCATAGCTTTTCCCCAAGAACGCATCTTGCTACTGTTTGTATGTTTGCCCCTCTCAAACTTTGGGAGGAGAAAAGCCCTGAAAATGGTAACAAATCAGCACAGAAGAGATGACACAGCTGCACAGTGCACGGAATCCAAGTGAATCCTGAAAAGGTCCTGTCATTTTGGATGGGACTAGATTTTTGAATGCTTCTACATGGCAATCTTGCTAATATTTTTAGCTCTTCTGAGCTCTTTCTTTACACAATGCAGGTCTGTTACTTACTTTTGGAATAATGGACTTTAATCAAACTGACTCTGGAAGTTTGCTTCTTTGTATGTTTATTCCTGACATTAATATGCAAAATATATTTAACCTGCAGACAATGTTACAGTGACATTCTGGTTTTTGGCCAGAGCATCTCTGGTGAAGACACAACCCAAAAGTAAATAAGCCCCCTCCTTGTTATACCTGAACACAGCTGGCCACGAGGCTTTTCCCATCCTAATATTGGTTTGGTCTCTGTTAGTTTCCTTTTCTTCCATGTCTTTGGCATGTATCTTGAAAAACAAGATACATGCCAAATTTAACTGTCAAATCTTGACTTGAAGGAAGTCAAAAAGCCACAATCTCAGCCATCACCAAACTTTGTTCTTGGCACAAAAAATACTGCCAGCTGCCATATCTTCAAGATGGAGTGATCAGATGGGTCAGGCTGACCTGTGCTTGCTTGCATGAGGAACACAGGGTGCTGGGATCTGGGTCAAGCAAACTTCTCCTCAAGCTTCTGCAACCCCCTGGATCTTTGCTGACACACTCCTGCTCAGGACAGGTTGTTTCTTTTCAATTGTGGAAGGATCAGGGGAGAGAAGGTTGGGACAGGCAGAGAACTCATAGGAGAGAGAGGCCCTTAGTGGCATTCATGCCTTTCATGCCTGCAGCTCCCTGGGACCCGATTCAGGAATTTTTTAACAGACACTTTCAAGAGCATGTGAGAGCCTGCTGAGCAAACCTCCCTAACTCAGAGCCAGACACTTGGCTCACTTTTGCTCCCTTCCCCCCATTTATTTCAGTTGCATAAACAAACATAGGAACAATATTTCCACCAGGCTGGAGCATTCCCCTTGCCAGCACTACAGCATGAAATGGGATCTGATCTTTATTCCTTACTGAGCACAGTATATAATTCAAGAACATCTAGATATAAAAAATATTTAGGTACCTCACTCACACTGATCCAGCATCTGTCAAATAAAGAAGTCCCAGACCCTCAAGAAAAAATAAAATAAAAAAAATCAGTGCGAGTTCTATGCTTAGCAGGAACATAGGGCTAAAAAATATTCATATCTTCATCAAAGTATCTCATTAAGTTTCCCCTCTCATTTCCTTCCAGTGAAGACAATCTCACTAAAATCATATTTCTTCTTGATCATCTCTAAAATCATGCTCTTCTTGCTTGGCCAAGTTCCCAGTTTGATCTTCTGCCTTGGAGACCCACAGATTTCATGCCCACATACACCTACTGGTGTCACTTGCTGTGGGGCCTTTCATTAACACCTGTGAAAAATGGAGAAGATGCAACCTTAAAAATCCCTGAGGTATCCCCTCTTAGTCTTAACACATTGTTTGCAAAGCCTCAAGAATTTTTTTTAAGTTCTTTCTTCTGGAGGACTGAATGTATTCACACTGGAAAAGTGAGAAAATAAACATGTTTATACATTTATTATCTACAATAATAAGGCACAAATTTAAACAGCAAAGAATAAGAAATCTTTGGCTGAACAACAATATCAACATTTGCTGGGGGTGACACATAACATCCTTCATTTCCCCCTCTATGTACAAATAACCCTCCAGCTGTAAAACACTGTACACAAACTTCTCTATACAACCAACAGCAATAAAAAATGACAGTATTTTACAACTAGTTACCACTGACATCACCTGGAATGGCTACAGCACAGTTTCCCTAAACCACAAAACAGTTCGAAGAGCTGGGAAAGCCAGCACAAATGGAGCTGGGCCGCTCTGCTCAGCGGGGCTGACATATGGCAGTAGTACTCCATCCAAGTCCTGCTAGTGCTTGGGCTGGAGGGAGACACACCACTCCTCCAGACCTTCCCTCCAGGAAAACTAACATCTCTTGAGTTCAACAGAATTGGTGAGAATTTGGTTTATTTGAGCTGTTGCCTACACACTGTCTCTAACAGTTTCCTATATCTGGGGCAGCATCAAGTGTAAAGGCAGCTTTGGATAGCAGAAACTGGAGAGACTGTGGTCTCCCCAAGGAGGAGTGCTGTACTCTAGCTGACTTGGAGAAATCGAGCTGAACCACTACCAAACATAACTGAGAGCTGATCCATGCTGATCCAGCACTGTTTCTCCTGGACACCTCACTGTCTGCCTGCACACAATTTACTGAAGAGTTTCAGCAAAAGAAATATTACAGCTGGTAACAAAATGCTTAGGGACTTCCAAGCACCTGGGTATCCTTATTTCTTGGATTAAAAGTGATGCCATTAAAAATTCACCAACATTTTACTTGTATTCCCTTGATTTGTCTTTCTCCTGCCCCATTCCTACCACAGATGCTTGAGGAAGAGCCACAAAAGTGGGTCAGTGGCGATGTCACACGCGGTCCCGGCTTTTATGCAAACAATTACAACGTTTAAATTAACTTCAGAGGGAAAAAAATTATCTTACAAGGCATATATTAAGCTGCATAACATCTTCCAAGGGTTTTACACCTTTGGTTTCACAATGCAAAGCTGCTAATACTTGAAACACAGAGTTTGCTTCCTGCACAACCTACCTACCACTACTTTGTTTAACAAGTGCGAAAGTCAGAAAGAGGGTGACAACAACATATGTCTAATTCTAGGTACACACAAAAATAAGTGCATAGCTTTAACATAGCAATTTTGTTCTTTTTAAAAACAAAAGGTATCGGCCAGGCAGTACTGAGCACAAGGCTCTGGCCTGTGAAGCTTTGAGTTCACAAGGGCTTCCGTTTTTGGCAAAAGCAGAGTTTAAAATGCCTGGTGTTCTCAACAGTCAAGGGCTCCGATTTGTCACCTACGGGAAGAGATGACCTCGAGCCAGCCCTGAGTGCACGATTACTTCTAGCACCCATCACTTTTCCATGCTGGGCAGCTTCACATTAGATCCCATTGCTCCTTTTCCCAAAGCCAAGCTCTCCTTAAAGTGCACCACAAGCAGGAACTGCAAAGCCAATACAGAAATGTCTCGCAGAGGAAAATTTCCCCATCGGCATGTGCAGTGCATGAAGCCACGAGTAACACAGTGGGTGAGCTGGCTGCCTCTTACTGAATTCAGGGACAAGGCTGAAAATAAGAAATGTTCCACCCTGGGTAAAATAAGGTGAAAAGAAACCGCAGCTCAGCACAGAAAACACACGATGCTCACGTACTGCTTTGCAGTTAAACCCTTCCCTGCCTGCTCCTGCACTCCCTAATGTCTAGTCCTACATCAGCTTGAACAGCAGGTTTGTATGCTCAAAGAAGCTAGGATTTGGCTATAAGAATTGAAAGTAAGGAAAAATCTTGTTCTTACCACAAATACACTGATTCTTCAAACATGATGCACCAGTGCCCAGAAAGAGGTATCTTCTGATCTCACATGGCAACCCAGCTTAACTCCTCTAAAAACAAACCCATGCAGCTCCCCTCTGAGGGAACTCTATAACTCACAGCTCTTTAGGGAGCTGCTGGGATCCTCCCCCAACTTTTCCTCCTGAAACTTTCCTATGGTTACAACAGGGTTTGCTTCAGTAGGGTCCCCCCTCCCCCTTCTGCATTCATCCACCAGGAGAATTGCAGCCAACAACTGCTCCTATCAAAAAAAGAAGTCTCAGCAAGCTCTGAGGTTGCAAGACATGAATATTTGTACTGTAAATTCAGCTCCAAGAGAAACACTTGTCCAGCCAGCAAAGAGGCACCTGACCTGCCTGCCGAGGAAAGCCACACCAATGCCACTTCAAACAAATACTTACAAGAACCTGCCGTGTACATCTACAGACCAATTATTCACAAAAATTAAGAAGTGAAATTTTTGAGACTGAAACCTTTGAGAAATGCATTGATACAGAGGAAGATGCAAGTTTTTCCTGGATTATTCAGAAACTTTCTCTGGCCTCCAAAGAGACAGGATTTCACTCCCTGTCCTGGTTGCAGAGGCAGGAAAACAGAGCAGCAGCGTGCAACCAGTCTGTAACTTCACTACTTTATGCCAGAAAACACAGTTTCCTTTTTCCTCAACACTCCCCTTCCCACATCACTTTCCATTTTCAACGACCCTTTCTGTTCAGAAAATGTCTGACGCTTCATTTCATCCCTCCTCTTCAGTGCTCTTGACTTCTCGCCTGGTGAAAAGTCTCAACATGTCAGACTCTAGCTTCAGTTTGGGAATAAACTTTGTCTTTTTTCAGACTCTCAGGGTTAGTTTTCAAGGTTGGCACACCGAGGACCATCTTGGGCCTGGCTGTACACACACAAAACCCCAGAGATGCTGTCCTCTGCTCAGATGAGGACTTCCATCATGTCTGTATCTGGAAACTCAGGCTTGTGGAGCAGGCTGCTCACTCTGCCTTTGCTGTCAGGCAGCTTCCCATGGCTGGAGTTCTCTGCAATGGAAAGAAGAGAAAGTTGGTCTTCAGTCCAAATTCAAGTTCTTCAAAGCAAATATCAACCCATTCCTTGAGGGTGGGGCATGTATTACCTGTACACCCTACATACTGAAAGCCATATTTGTTCAGGACACGAAGCATGTGTGATGCTGAATTCCCAGCACAATGACAGCAGGTGTGCTGGTGTACACAGACCCCAAGGTGGTATTTAAGAGATACACACCAAAGAATCTCTTTAACTAAAACCATAGAATGGTCTGGGTTGGAAAGGATGATAAAGACCATCTAGTTCTGTGATAGTCAGCCCTTTTAATGATACATAGCATGTTTTTAGAGGGAAATCTTGCTTTTGAGTGGAGAGGATTGTGTAAGAAACAGGCTCTTTCAAAATAACATGCATAAAATAAATATCTCCTTTGCTAGGGCTGCAAACCATCAGTTTCCACCTTTCAAATATAACTAAAATTGTACATCTTCATCCCTCCTAAAAAAAGATCTCCACTTTCTCCTTACTATTGCCCCCAGTTTTCCTTTAAAAATTAAGGAGAAAATGGTGGTTTAACCAACCATGGTTTCAGCTGAAAAAAGACAGAAGAGTTCGCGAACAGGTGTGGAGCATTTTCAAGGTGTGAAATTCTAAATTAATATCTAGCAGCATAAATATCTAGCCTGCCACAGACGAACGGAGCTTTACAGAAGCTGCTGAGCACAAAGCTCTGCAAAGCCACCCTGGGCAGCCTTAGAAAGTTCTCTCTCTACAATTTTAGTTTCCCTGAAGAAACCCCCACCATACCTTACAAACTGTGGCAGCATCACATACCCACACCTTGCCCCCATTAATACTGATGTGCCTCTGGGGATTGCTGATAGCCCCGGGGGTGCTGACATTTTGCACTGACAGGGATCTGGCAGAACTCACCCAGTTTCTCGCTGGCCACCCGTGTCCCCAGGGGCCGTGGGGCTGGGCTGTGTGACGGGGTGGCACCCAGGCGTCCCCGGCCGGGGAAGGAGGCGGTGGCGGGCCAGAAGAGCTCCGCGGTTTTGTCCGTCTGGGTGCTGCTGTCTTTGCTGCCCGTCTTTGTGTGGGAGGCTGCCAGCACTGGGACGGGCATGCAGGACAAGGAGGGCAAAGGAGGAGGCAGAGAGGGGCCTGATGGGTGGTCATGGTGCTCCTTTCCCAAGAGCAGCCCTGAAAACACAGAGCGGTCAGTCACATCCTGGCTCAAATGCATGTGCTGTCCCCCATCCCACCCCGGAGCTACAAGATGCTGGGTATGGCTCCAGTCATTTCATTTGGCTTAGCTTTTCCCCTTGATGCTGCTTTTTCTGGCATCCACATGGTACTTTCCTACAAAACAGCTTTTTGAAAGCAGCTTCCCCTCCCTGGCTCCCCTCCTGCACACCTATCCCAGTGGCACTTACTCCTGACACTGCCTTGCACACCTCCACACTCCCATCCTATGTGGCCCCAAACAACAGGCAGTCCTGCACTGATTTTCCCATTTATCTGCCACATCACATCACTTCACGCTGTCCTATCCAAACGGATCCTACCCTCTTGATTAACTTTATTCAGGCTTTATTTCTAGTCCAAATTTACTCCCGTAGTTACAAACATTATGCGCTTGTATCTAGGAGGTCTTCCCTCACCTATGGCTTTCTATAATCAGTGCAGAATGATTTAATATGATTTAAAATGTAATTAAGATACAGTGCAAGGTTAAAGAATTACTAGGTTTTTTTTTACTTAAGCACAAGGACACACATTCTGCCCATGGAAAGTGCTCTGGAAATGAGCTGTCAGGGCAATGTGTGCCAAGGCACTTTGGCTAAGCTCAAGCAGAAGGATTAGCATGAAGTGATGGATGAACCAAAGCTTAAGCAAAAGCTGAACTCACCTATGCTTCCCTTCCAGAGCTTTTCCTCCTTCCTCTCCTCAGCTATCTGGTTGCTGGTGAGCGAGGTCTGGCGCGAGTGCGCGCCGGCAGCAGCGGCGATGGAGGGCACGGAGCGAGCCGGCCGCAGGCTGGCGCTGTCAGCTTTGCCAGGGTCCTTCCGCGACCGCTGCTGAAGGACCTTGATCATGGCATCCTTCTCAATTATTTTGGCGTGGAGATTCTTTATTCTGCCAAAATATGAATGCTCTGCTTACAGGAATGGAAAAAACATTCATATGGGCAAGTCTCCACACCTGGAGGGAGATGCCCAGGCAGATGCCCTGCTGCTCTGTCCTCTCTGCTTTTGGATACTTGGGCAAGACAGCTCCCAGCAGTTCCTCCGAGGATAACCATGCACTTTAAAACAGACAGCGCTTCTAGTTATTAAGCCAAAACTTTTCTGCAAGGTTAACTGAACCCATCTATGCTATGGTTTTACTAACCAAGCAGGAGCAGCGGGCAGTATCCTGACCAGGCTGCACATTGCTACCTTTACAACAAAAACACATAGGCAATTTTCACCCCTGTAATGCATTGGGGCCAAATCTGGAAACTATGCTTTGGCAGACTGAGTTAACCCCAGGATTCAGGTCTGTTGTCAGCTGGAGTAAAAAGACCTGCTGAAGTGAGTTCCTTTTGGTTTCTCTAAGAGGTGGTCTGGGCTCTTCCTTCTCCCTCACTGCTGCAAAAACAACCAGCACATGGTATTCAGAGCTGAGCAAAGTTCACTACTTCTCTCATACAGACCCTCAAATCACTAAAAAAATGGGATTATCTGAACTCTTCTCCAGGAATGATTAACACCAAATCATACTGAACAACTACAAAACTATGTTTTTCAAAAATCTGTACACTTTGACAGTCAAATGACTAGCCTGACTGTGCTGTACAATATATAATACAATGCAGGTGCATTTTGTGAAGCAGTGAAAGCATTAGTTTTCATCATCACACATTTAATGAGCAATTTAAACACAAGATGTTAATCTATATTTATGAAGGCAGTGGCAAAACTCCGCTACTTCCTTGGAAGCAGGATTAGCTTGCATCTGTGAGTGAAAAACAAAACCCAAACCCAGTAAAAACAATCACTGGTATTTTCCACAGCAACAAATACACCTTTTTTATAAAACTGTCTGCAAATTTGTGTCCTTGCATGCCAGACTACTTTTAATAATGGAACAGCCTCTGCTTTGTAAAAGTGTTGGGTTTGCCACAGAAGGCTTAACAGGAAGGTAGGGAGGAAGTTATGACAACAATTCTTTAATCCCTGTTTGAATGCTGAAGAGCAAAACTAAGTCAAAGTGAAGCCAAGCCCATCCTTTCCAGGCATGTAAGAAGGAACAGAAGGGCATCCTGATTTATCTGAACCCAGCCCCAGCCCCACAAGAAGCAGGAAT
>NW_005054302.1:9962526-9996493 GCF_000277835.1 Geospiza fortis
GGGGCCGAGGCATCCCTGGCAAAGGGTTCACCACAGTCAGTCAGGATCCTGAGACTGTGAAGCTGCCTTTTGCAAGTGACATTGAAACTTGCAAATAAAACCCCAAACCCATGTTCAAAGAGCAAGCCACGAATGCTGTCCGTCAAGTGGATGGATACCTGGCATCGGGGCATCCTGTTGTAGCAGGCTACTCTCAGCTTGGGCTGGGTGATTAATGCCATTCATTTAACTGGGTTAAAGGAACAGAGAGCATGCTGGAATCATGGGTGACCCACACAGGGATAACAGCCACCCAGAAGGACAGGGTCAGACATCAGAGGGACCCACGCACCAGATTCCCAGTCAACAAGACTACATAATGAACCAGTAACAAAGCTCTACGCTTTGGAAGTTGAAAAACAGCACGGTAATTGCCGCCTAGACTGGAGTGCGAAAGAAAAGTCCATCCTGAGTCACACATCTAAATGCATTTCAAAGGGAAAATTCACTTTAGGATGTTTCCTGGGGATTTGGTTCCTAAGAAACTGGGTTGAGAAGTTAACTATCCCATCCTCCTGATCACTGGGAAGTGTCACTGCCTTTTGTGCTTTTGGCCACCACGCTTTGACACAGACAAACTGGAGACAGATATCCAGACATATGCAATGTGAATGGGAAAGGGTTTACATTAGGTCATGTCAGGAATGGCTAAGGAGAGGAAGCTAGTTCAGACCAAGGAAAATACAACAGGGAATATCTGTCTTCCAATATTTACAAGGCTGTTTAAACATCAACAGTGGTCAGTTGTTCATCCTGTATGCCTGGGAAGGACAAGAATCAATGCAGATAATTGGCAGTGAAGAAGTTTAGCTTAGCTATCAGGAAAAACATTTTAGTTTGAAGATTAATGAAGTGGTGAAAAGAGTTATTTAGGCAATAAAATTTCCCTTACTACAGGTTTTTAGAACTAGGTTAAACAATCTTGTTGCAGGCCATGGGATGGGTGCAGCTATATACCATGTCCCTGCTCACTTCGCCGGGGTACTGGGAGGAGCTGCCTTACCTGTGCTGTGTAATTTGGCACCTTCAGGCTCCCAGAAGCCATTGCTTCAATCTGATGTCTAGATCTGATAAGCCTTTGGACCCAGTCAGAAGGATAAATCCTGTCTCAAGCAACTATTCTATCTCACAGGCATGGCACCCAGGAGAAGTGCATTAACCCTGGCAGTGTGACTCAGCAGGGCAAGGCAAGCAACATCCACCCTCAAGAGAACACCCATTCTGTACTATTTTGCCACGCTTTCCATGTGAACAGAGCTGCCTGCTTGCAGCAAGGCCATCTTACCTCTCTGTGGCAGCTGTGGCTGCAGCGTTCATGGCAAAGTGCCGGATCGTACTCTCCTCCAGGTACTTCTGCTCCCACTTGGTCATGTCAGCTTCCAAGGCCAGGATCCTCTCCTCCTTCTCCCGCACCAGCTCCATGAGGGCTGGGGCATTATGCTCTGGAAGGCTGCTTGCCTGGTAGCTGCCCTGCCTCTGCCAGTGGAAACAGTGACAGATATTCATGCCCTGCCAAGCACGGCACGCTGACCCTTTTTTCCTCAGTTTTCTGGCACATACAAAGACACCTCCATGTCTTTTGACAAGGGCAGGTGGAAATCCCAGGCTAAATCCCTTAGCTTGCAGGAGAACAGGCACATTGACCATATGTGTAGCCCTAGCACACGCTTCCCCCGCCCATGCTGACAGAAGCAGGGATTTGGCTGCTATCCTGGATGTGCAGAAATTTCCTGGGATAACCCAAGCTAAGGGAAAAAGTAGAAAAAAAAGTTGATAGGAAAAGAAGCAATGAAGCTTTAAAATACATTCTTCTTGCTGGGACTTCATGCCCATGGCTGGGCAATGCTAAGTATGGACAGGCAGTTATTACCAGAGGGTTTATATATTAAAGCTGAAAAAAAGCACCTTGTGACCTAGTTACATGTACCCTTTTTAAAGCAGCAGCTGGGAAAATATCCCAGCCATGCATTTAAGCTTGTCCCTTCTGGCACATTAGTTCTCTTGTGCCCTCAGGGGATGCTTTCCGTGGTGTAACAGCTAACGTTCTAACTAGGGGGGCAGAAGACTCCCAGGCACCTGTGGGGTGGCTCCCATGGGATGCTGACAAGCAGCAATGGGTGCATAACTCTTTCCATCTATGCTGCAAGAAAAGTGCTTGTCCAGGCAGGATTTATTCCACCCAATTACAGCACTTTAATTTAAGTCATCTAAGCAGCATGGGTAGCTACCCCGAGCTCCTCTCATTGCTGATAGGGAGGCAGAGGCAGATCCATTCCTTGGCTCAGCAGAAGGACGAGTGCACAATGAGGGGAGAGGCATGAAGCTCTGGGAGAACTCAGTAGAAATAAATTAATTAAAAAAATGCAAGAGATTTGTTATACTCCATGGTGAATGGTATTGTGCTAAAGAGGAAACTATGTCTCAGGAGCACTGGCTTCTCATTCATGCTGCACCTTGAGGTTCCACTGGCACAGCTGTACCACTGAAACTAGAGATACCAGGAAAGGGCTGCAGCCTTTGCCTCTGGTGCAGTAACAACATGTTTGGAAGATGCTTTCTGGAAATGCAGTATGGAGCAGCCCTTGGGAACAATGGCTGTGACTCTGCTCCTACAAAAATATTGTCATACCTCTGTCAGGAAGGTAGTATTTTGGAAGTGTGGTCCTGATCTACAAATGGTATCCTGGGACACCACAGGAGCTTGTAGTCTTCTGAGTCAAAACATCTGCCAGCCCTGCACACTGAGCCTGCAGTGCTGACTGGAAGGGCTTGTTTATTGTTCCCAATTAGTGTGTCAGTGATAAGGAAGATTTGCCATTTGGACTCAGCTACCAGTAAGCCAGGGACAGAAGAGATTCTGGCTCACTGTCTCTTTGTGTGCTGAGTCCCTTCTGCTCACTCTGGTAAAAATGAGAAAGGAAATCACCTTTTTTTCTCTATAATGAGAAAATGTTTCAGTAGCTATAATTTTGATTACTCAGAGAAGACAGCTCTGAAGCAAAAAGCTGGGGTATTTTGAAGTAAAGTGAGTCTCTGCAACATTGTGGTTCATAAACAAATAGTATAGATAAAAATAGTAAAAATACCCCAAAGTTTTCTCCCAAAGCTTATAGGAGAGACAAGAAGTTAAGAGTTATCTTTCCTCTTAAAACTGACTAGATGGAATGGATGCAGGCATTTGAAAATTATGCCAACCCAACAACCAATTGCTAATTACAGTACCAAAAAAAAGTTAAAAATAAACAATCTGTAAATTACAGAAGAATTTTCTGCCAAAATGAACAGACATAGCCTGAACTCGCAAGACAAGGATTTCAGCAACAGTCCATCCCTGTTACTCAATATATCAATCTGTCTCAGCCTTGGTTCTAGTTTTACATTCACTTGTATTTTAATTGTATTTTTCTCAGATGTTCTTTTCTCAAATGGCATTAGCATGTTATATTCTACATAATTCCTTTGTTAAACTGGAAGAGAGCTAGCTGAGGGGGAACTGAGAAGACCTGAACAGCAAGCCTGTGGCGGACTGGGCAAGAAAGACTGAAAACACTTCTATGGCAGCAAGAAAGAGTAGAGATGAATGAGAAGGGTCTGCAGGGAGCAGCAGCAGAGTGAAACCTTGGGCAGGGTGCTGGGGAACCTGCCCTGCCCTGGGACTGCCAGAAGGAAAGGGATGCTCTCAGGTCTGGCTGCTTCATGACTCTGCAAACTCCTGACACTGACCCTGACCGTAGAGCTATTTCCCAATGGCACCCTGCCAGCAGGATCAGCCCCTCTGCTTTCTGGCAGCACAAGCTCTGTGTAACAGCTGCTTTGGTGTCCACTAATGGCTTATAAATAAGGAAAGGTTATAGCAGCAGATGCGTGCGATGACAGATACGGGTGAGTGCTTCAAGAGTTTCAAGAGTTCCAAGAGCATCATGCTTTGCTTATGCTGCTGCTTTTTCCCCAAGCTGTAGTTTGATACATTTAGCATATCTGCTCACTCTCCTCCAGGGCCAATGCCCATGTATTTGGCATTTGGTGTGGGCTGCAGCCTGGAAATTCTCCCTGCAACCTCATCATTTTTTTTTTTCCTTTTCAAGATGACTGGACTTTGTGACTTTGGGATGAAGGTGTTATAACAAAGGGGTAACTGTGCATAAAATACAAGCATAGCAATACCCCTCTAAGGACACAGGGCTGCCGAAAAGCAAGGGGACACACACAGAAATTCAAAGCTATACTGCTAGCCCATTCTGGACTGGACTGATATATAAATAATTTATTGTCTGAAGATGATATCACTTGGCTCCAGATCTCTCATGGGCTGAAGTTTCTGTGAACCACATACATCAAGCTTTGCACAGAACAAATATGGGCCTAGATCTTGGTCCTACCAGATCCCACATCATCCCACTTGGCCTTTTCAATGAAACATCGGTTAAAATTTTTGGGGTGAATCTCACATGTACTGCACCTTTCCTCTCCTCCTTCTGTGTGGAGCTGGTTTGCACAATCTATCATTGCTAGAGAGAGAAACATGGAAGGACATTTTCCCCTGCCTGCCCTTGGGCAAGGGAGCCAGGACATCTCAGCTCAGCAGCAGGCAGGGTTCAACTGTTTTTAGAGCTCCACAGTAGAATGGCCCCATCCTCTGCTGAAGATTAGGAATAAGAATCATAGAGTGTTTTGGGTTGCAAGGGACCTTCAAAGATCATCTAAATCCATCCCTCCTGTCATGGGTAGGGAAAACTTTATGAGTTCAAAGCCCCATCCAACATTACCTTGAACACTTCCAGTGATCAACGACCCTATCCAAAGGAATGGTTTAGGAGAAAAGCCCGACAACCCCAATCAAAAGATAAGGTGTCACCTGGCAGGACTGCAAGTGACCATCTCTGTTCAAATCAACACCAAAGGCCCCGTGCTGGGGTCCTGCCCATATCACCCTGTGCTCACCTGCTGCATCCTCAGCGAGTCCAGCTCTCTCTCCAGGCGTGTGCGCAGCCGCCGCTCCATCTGCTCCCTCTTCTCACAGGCTGCCTGCAGCTGTGTCAGTGCCTGCTGCAGCTTCTCCACCTTCTCCACGTAGGCCTGCTTCCTGCGCAGCTGTGGGGCACAGGGCTCAGCAGGCTGCAGGGCACTGTACCCCACCCTGGGCTGCTGGGACCCCTGAGCACTTCAGGCACACACTGAGCTTGAGCATGGCTTGGGTCATTTGCTTCCAAGAGCTCCTCTAGGGAAAGGATGGTGTCTTTGATGGGCAGGGAATGTGCACAGCAGGCATTGCTGGGACACAGCTACCCTTTTTGGAAGGAATGCTGTCCCAGATCTTCCACCCACTGGGGATCTGCTAACCATGAACCCCCCAGGCCATTTCTAAGCAAGAGCTGTGATGTTGGTGGACACTCTTTGGGCAGATGCAGGACAGACCCAGTTAAGAGGAATCGCCGTGGGTTTTATTGACTGCTGACACTCAGCACACTGCCTGCACCCAAAGAGAGGGGTTCTTTCTTCACTCCAGCATATTTGCTCAGCACAGGTGGAACAAGTGGAGTGCCAGCAGCCAGAAGCACTCCCACATACTCTATCATGCTCACAGGCTTGTCCATGGTGATCTGTAGATGGGATGTCCTGGCAGCTAAAGCCAGGCCCTCTTTACATCTATAATGCAAGTACTGAAGGGCTAAACCATGACACAAGGATTTTGCAACGCAGTGTTCTACAGCCAGAGATTGCTCAAGCAGCATACCCCAAAAGGGGTACAAATTCCTCTTCTGTCACCCTAAATCCATCCATGTCACAGGTGAAGTGAAATACAGGCTTGCTTACAGCAAAAGCATAGCTTGGTCTAAACAAACCTCCCTAATGCCTGGCACCAACAACTGGCAGAGTGACCTCCTTAGCCCTGCTGCAATCTAGGGTAATGCTTACAGCTCCCTGGGCTTTCCCTGAAAATTAATGAGATTACAAACCCCACTAGTCTCTGGCAGCAGCATGAAGACTGCATTCCTTAGGAGCTCACGACTTGGCAAGACCCATACAGCAGAGGCTCCTTGCTGAAAGTGCTATTTTGGCAGTAAGAAGGTGTTTGTGTCACCTCCAGCCACACCAGCGTGGATAGAGAGGGACAGGGAGCTCCCCCAGGGTCTCTCTTTGGCAGCAGACCTCATCTGCTCCCCCATGTCCTGCCAAATGCTGCAGGGTCCATCTATATCACAGCAGCCACGACTTGGCTTTGGGGTACCCTCTAGGCCTCAGGGTTCACACTCACACACCTCTGCCCCTGTGGCTGAGGCAATGCTCACGTGCCCACCACTGCCTTCAGAAACAATTCTGCAGGAGATATGCAACAAGACAGTTCCCACATTCATAAGTTTATAGGAAGGTTCTCAAGCCAATTCTGACTTTTCTAGTCTGCATGTAGATTCATAAACAAAAAAAAATCACCAATGAATTTAAAACACAAAGTATAAAATGTTGTAATTCAAATTAATTTGGGTTGCCAGTGAAGCATGGATATAAGGGAAGGATGGCTAAAATCAGAGACATGTGATGCTAAGCTCCAACACCTCACAGACACACAGACTCCAAAAAACCCCAAAACTGGATGGCAACTGGAGAGGTACCAATCCAACCTCCTGCTGCTGCATGGTAGGATCAAATGTACATAAAACTTGGCACATATCTCTATAAGCTGTTTACAAAATCACCCAGGGGTAGGAATTACACGACCTATCCCTGCAAACTACTTCACAGCTTATTTTTCTTTACTGCCAGAAAACTTTTACCCTAATGCCTAATCTGGCTTTCTCTTATGCAATTTAAGCAAATTACTTCTTGTTCTGTTTCCAAACTGTGATCTACCAGAGCAAGAAGCATTTAATTAAACAATTCACTTCTTCACTAGATCAGCAAACTTGCCTGAACACTGCCCTTGTCCTGGGGATTAGGAAAATAAAGATAAAGAAGAGCTAAGGCTAAAAGGAGATCATCCAAGCAAATAAATCTGAGTAAAGATGAGTGGGTCTTGGAAAAATATCTGTGCTAGAAATGTAACTCCAGTTTGAACAACTGAATTCTACAGATATGAGTTTTGAATGAAAGACTAAGAGATGGAGAACCCACTATCACTCTAAGTAGATTGTTTCAGTGTTCATTACTCTTAACTCTTTATTTTCACCCTGATTTGTTCAGCTTCAGCCTCCAAACACTGCATCTCATTATTTCCTCTTATATTAAATAGAAATGTTTAATCTCTCTACAACAACCCTTCTTCATCCATCCCTGGATGGATGAAGGGAGAGCAGTGGACATTGTCTACTTCGACTTCACCAGGGCTCACCATACTGTCTCTCACAACATCCTCATGGGTAAACTCAGGAACCATGGATGCATGGACAGTGAGGGGGATTGAGAATTGGCTGAAGAGCAGATCCCAGGTGTCACAGGGTCTGGTTGGAGGCTTGTCACTAGTGTTGTCCCCCAAGGTTCAGTATTGGGCCCAGCTTTGTAAACCTATGAATCAATGACTTGAGGGAAGGTGCAGGTGCCTCCTCAGCAAGCTGCCTGCAGACACAAAGCTGGGAGGAGCTGATGATAGCCCAGAGGGTTGTGCACCCCTCCAGAAGGACCTTGACAGGCTGGAGAGACGGACATAGAGGAACCTTCTGAAATTCCACAGGGAAAACGCAGAGCCTTGCACCTGGGGAGAAATAAGCCCATACTCCGGTACAGGATGGGGGCCGACCTGCTGGAAACCAGCTCTGCAGGGAAGGACCTGAGGGTTCTTCTGTGGGTGATGGAGCACTGGAACAGATTGACCAGAGAGGTTGTGGAGCCTCCCTCACTGAAGATCATCAAGAACCATCTGGACACAATCCTGTGCCATGTGCTCTAGGATGACACTGCTTGAGCAAGGAGGTTGGACCAGAAGACCTGCTGTAGTCCCTTCTAATCGTAACCATTCAGTGATTCATGTTCATGTGCACAGTCTGAAGCTCAGAGAGCTTTTCACTTTAATTCTTCCCAGCAAAGAACAGCTTCTGGACCCCAAATAAATTGTACAGCTGCTTTCTAAGCCCTCTTCAATTATTCAGTTTTCTATTCAAAGCATGGAACAGACACATGATTCCCAAAGCAGTCTGCTAAATGACATGTGGTAATAATACCACCTACACATTTTGAATTAAATCCTTCTACTAGCAGGCACTCAAGGATAATGCAGATTTATATAGAACACTATTTTATGCTAATTCAACTTACTCGCCACTGCTTATTTCTCAAGGCTTGATTTAAAATGCTGTTAATTACATGCTGGTGGTAGAAGAAATCTGGGCAGATTTACAAAGCTGTGTATGAGCTAGAGCTCTGCTAACAATAATAACAGTCATTTTGATTTGACTGAATTTGTGTTTTCCTCAATATATTCCAAATTATAGTAAAAATCCCTGGCTTAAAATGAAGGTTTAACACTGCAGCTTATCTTCTGCATGTGTCTAAATAAGATCCAGAAACATTGGAGACTGTTGAAAAGGTGCTTGAATTCAGCCATGAAAACAGGACGAAAGGGAAAGTGAGTGCTGGAGCTTGGGCACGTGCTGGCAGCCTCAGATTAACTGCACTTCACCCAAGCTGCCTGACACTGCCTTGAACAATTAAAACACACAGCTGGGCTAAAATTCATTTGAACTGCCCCTAGAATGAAAAAAGAAGTTAAAAGATACCAGATCAACATGGGTTTGTCAGGCTAAGGACTCTGATATACTCTGGCAAATACCAAGGCATCACTTTCATATGTCACCTCTGAGACCTACCATGCCCAGGGCAGGAGGTTACCACCTCTGTAACACCTACAGTGCCCCAGGCAGGAATTTACCACCTCCATAACTCCTGCCATGCCCTAGGCAGGTTAGGAGCTCCCTAGAGGGGAACATCTAACCTCTGCTCAGCTCTACCAGTCCACAATCCAGGATCCAGCAGAGGCACATTTCTGTTGAATGACTAGACTAAAATCTGACTACTGCCAAGCTCTTAGAGCCCTAAGGCTGCAAACATATTTACTACAACACAGCAGGCACAAGGTAGGTTCTTGAACCACCTGCCTGGAGATCACTGTATAAATGCTTCTGCCTTCACTAGTCTACTCAGCAAGTCAATATTACCTGCCAGTACCACACTGACAGTCTGTGGGCCAGACACAAGCTAAACACTTCTTCTTCCCATCCCCTGCATGATGCCATGAGTGTAGAAGCAGGCATTGCCACCTAAACCATTCCTTTATTCAGCCCTTTGTAATGAAATGCAAACAGAAAACCTCAGGTGGCCTTTCAGCCAAAGAGTGTCAAGTGAATTATGTACAGATTAAAGATATGCTGGCTCCTGCAGCTACCCCAAAGGGACTGCCCCAAATACACCCAGATGGTGAGCAGGCTTTAGCCTAACTAACAAAGGAGCACTTAAACTTAATGTGATCCTCTTCTTGCTGCTGAGTGCATCTATCCAAGGAAATGGAGTTTTTAAAATGTTTCTAAACAGGAAGTCAGAATGGGCCAGTGGTCAGGTACAAACCAGCAATGTCTTCAGCACTCACATATAGCACTTTAAATCTTCCAAACTCTAAGTAACCATTGGTTTAGCCTGACAGGGAGTCTGTCATTGTCATTTTACTGTCAATAAAAAACATTCAAAAATCACAGAGGTCAATTCTCCCTTCATCTTTCCAAGGCAATGAATGGCACTTCAGTTAATTGCAAGTATTTGGGAAAGGCTTTCTCTGCTCCCCACAAGACCCCTTGCATCCCCTGGCCAGCCCTGGGGAGGGAGCAGGTGGAAAATGAGGCTCTGAAGAGGAGCAGAGCTGCCCAAGATCCTGCCAACAGTCTGTGCCAGAGCCTGAACCTCTACCTAATCTGCTAGGGCAGAGGGTCATCAACAGCCTTCCTGTCACCGATGACCTGCCACTTAGGTAGTAAAGATCAGGTTCCTTTTACTTCCCATAAAACATTTTCCCTCTCTTGGTCCCAGGGACAGAGATTTTAGGGGTCTGAAAGGTCAAAAGGGCCTGTTTTGACAGTTTTACCTGATCTGCTACCATGCATAGACTTTCAACTAGTTACTAGATCCACACCTTCTGATTTGAAGGTCCTTAAGGAATACATTAAATTGAGACTTTCTTCACCAGTAATGGAGAACTGACAATGTCACACATGTAGTTAAAACTGAACATTATTTCCACTACGAATTTGTCCAGTTTCAGCTTCCAACTACTAGGTATTGCTCTGTCTGTCAGTTTAAAGAGCACCTGTGCCTGGGATTTCGCTTCCTCTCTGAATACCTATTTTCACTATCAGGCTTATATGATTACTTATTGGGATTCTTGCACTTCTTGGGTCTCACAGTATGATAGGTTCTCTTCAGCTCTCAAATGAAACCTGTAGCTCTAAATCCTGGTCAGTCAGTCTGCTTCCAGCCAGATCAGTCAGATATTTTAAGATGTGAAGTCACCAAGTCCTGCACTGCTGTGTGCATCTCAAAAGCTTCCTGGTATTCTTTGGTGAGAAATGGGATGCACTAACACCACATGTCTCTATCAGTCCCAGGCCAGTGAGTAGTCAGTTTTTTATTCAATTTTTCTGCTAAATCCTACCATGACCTCAGCCACTAGCTAGCTGAATTTGATCTTGTTCCTGGTTCCATGTTGAAGGCTTTGCTCTAGACACAACTATGGTCTCCTTTGCTGCTTGTTTGGTTCAGTATTGTGTAACTACACATTTTCTCTATAAAAGGGCAAGTGCAAGGGAAACAGGAAGACCTAGCACCCTGTGGGTAGAAGAGAATCAGGACTTGGGTGGAGAAAGGTCTAACCATGAGCCATGTCTATCCTCAGAGTACAGAAATATTGTCCATGCCTCACCTCCTCTTCCAGCTTGATAACTTTGGCTTGTGCATTGTTTAGGGCCTGGTCAAGGATTTCAATGTGCCTCCGCTGGTCCTCATTGGCTGAACGCACAGCTGCCAGTTCCATCTCCAACTTTTCCTTCTCCTTCAAGTTCTCTTTGTCTGAAAGAAAGACAGGAACAAGAGCCACTCCATGAGGACAGCTCACAGACCGCACACCAGAGGAAAGCTGTCACCTCCCTAGAAGAACAGAAATTAAGAAAAGCAGCAGCGAGCAGGGCCTCTACAACACAGTGCTGAGATACAGGGGGCAAGGAGCTGCTACTGCCAGGGCTCAGCCCCTCAGTGCCCAGCCTTACACCAGCAGCAGAGACCAGTGGCAGCTTGGGCTGCAACTGCACCAGCAGAGCTTGTGGCCCCCAGCACTACCTCAGAGCTTTCCATTCTGCTGAACTGCTAGCACATCACCCAGAAACATTCTGGCTTGCACCAGCTACCCCTTTTTTACACAACACCTGCATCAATAGCTGCTGATAGCTGCCAGCTTAAATTCTGCTGCCTGCTGTAATGGGCAAGAAACCTCAGCCCCATGGATGTGGGCTGTGCTGAGCCTCATGCTTTTTATTTGCAAAGATGGAGATCATGACACACAGAAAATTGAAGAAGTCAAATAGCAAACACAAATCTGTGCTGGATAGCCTGAAAATGGAAAGAGGGGAAAACAGTAACAAAGAATATGATAGGAGGCCTCTGTACACACTTCTCTGCCCATGCAAAGAAAAGGGAGGCTGTGGGAGCCATTTCAGGCCTATGGGGGCCCTGGGTGACCTTCCAGACCTGCAGGACTTAAGGATCCAGTGACCAGTGCTCCCCTTCTGTTAAGCATTACGAGTGAGACTAAAGCATGTAGATAACCTCTGTGCTGAAAAATCATCCCTTTTTTGGGTAAGATTTAAAACAACATTAAAAAAATAAACAACTGGCTAAATTCAGTCTGCTCTGCTCACATCTTTGTGTTTAGCAACAAATTGCAGGCCCACCATTGACTTTGCTGGCAAGCTGCCTGGTGAAATGCTTGGCTCCATCTGCTTCTGCCCTGACAGTGCTGAGAAGCCATTTCTGGGAACACAAGTGTCACAGGCCAGTCACTGGATCCTGATGTCAGAACACAAACAGTTAATGACTGAAGTGAGCAGGGGATCGAGGATTCTTTCAGTGACATCTGAAATTTCAAAATCTGGCCTTTGTTCTGAATGACAACAAAAATAGATACTTGGAAAACCTTCAGGAAGGAAAACTTCCTCCAAAAATTTATTTGGCATCAATTAAATGTTGTTTTGATTTTTTATTTTTAAAACATAGCATTACATAATTTATTATTTTTTAACTGAAGTGAAAAGTTGTTTCAAAACACTGAAACTTGGGAAACCTGCCCCAAACATCCAGCCCATGTCACCCAAATGTGGCCACTCAAGCTGGAAGCCCAACCATCCACCTTCCCCCAGGCAGGGTCAGAAAACTTCTCATGGCCAAAGCCATTCTATTTTAGACCTGAACTACCCCCAGCAGGGCCACATTCTTCCTTAGTGTGAGGTGGGATGAGAACAGGTTTAATTCACACACTATCAGCAGGTGCCTGCAGCAAGGTGAGATGGACACAAGCTGAGCCACAAGGCAAAAGTGGACGAGGTGAGCCCAAACCCACCCACCTGTCTTCTCATTTATCCTACCAGGGGGAACTCAGCACCTCATAAAAACTGCTGGTGGCAATACCATCATGCTGGTCACTGCAAAGCCCACAGGCAAAGCCCAGGGAGTGCTGTGGACACTGTACCACTGACTGCCACCATGAGCCATCTTGGGATGATGGTGGCCTTCCTCTTCCCTTGTTGGCAAGGGATTTTATATTAGATATGCAGACCTCTTCCTTCAATGCAAAAATATTTACTCCAATCGGATTAGCCAGAAGGAACATTGGTATCTATTGTAGAAAAGTGTAAATCTGGGCAAATTATCAGGGAGCTAATGTCATTAGAGGGTGAGGAAGCTGGAAGATGAATGCTATTTCAGCCCTCCACTCCACCACCTCATGCTGGGACCACACATACTCTGCTCTGGACTTGAAACCCATGTTTCGCATTACACATGGGGATAACATAGCAAAACAGCACTTGGGATCTTCATTTTCAATTTCCATTCATGGAAGTTGAAGTCCTCAGCCTACTCTGTTGCATTGTGCTTTCTATCCTGCCAAGAGGGCTAAATATACACAAATACACAAAATAATTACCACTAGAAAGCTGGCAAGCAAAATTTCCTGAACAGCTCTCAACATTTCTCCATGTCAGCTTCATCCTATAAAATTCTAGATGTATATTTTATAAGTTCTTTACTTGCATTAATTTTTAGTGATGAAGGACTTAGTTGAACATACTTTAAATTCTCTTCAAGTACAAAGAAAGTATCCTTAAATCTAAAACCACTGTTTTACTGCACTACCCTTGCATACATCTTTTTAACTAAAGGACTCAAATTAATAATTATTTCTGTGTTCTGCTGGGTCACTGCCATACCCCATTACAGAACAGCTCCCAAAAGGCTTCACTGTTGCAGCTCACAGTTGTAATCTCACAGCTTTCTACAGACTGCCTCTGAGTGTTGTACCTCCACACACTGTGGATATTACACTTGTATTCCAGCTGGGAAGACAAAAGGGGGTGAAGCAAGGAGGCTGCTTCAGTACTTCTCAAACAGGCTTTCTGACTTGTCAGGCTGGGTGAGTACATCAAAAGTCTTGAATCTGCTTTGAAATGGAAACTTCAGACAAAAAGATACAGGCATGAGATGACACAGACTCAGTGTAACTCAGATGTGACTCCCACCTTAGCACACATTACATCTGAGTATCAACTTATTTGACCTATTTAATGACCATCTCAATACATCCCAAGCTGATTTTTGCCTTGCTCTGATGCTGCAGAGTGGCAACATGGACATATTTTAAAGACAGTCCTTGCTACTACAGAATGACCACTGCTGGCAGAAGAAAATATATTAAATTACAGCAGCTGGAGACTAATTTGGCCGCAGGAGATTTCCTGCAAACAAGAGTGGTTCCCATAGCACATCCCTTGCAGCACTCCCAATAATTTCTCTTATGCAGGTTTTCATTTCCCAGTGGTGGCTCTTCACTCACAGCTGTTAATTCCACAGATGCCTTCCAGTGACCATGCCTTTCCTCTGAAACCTGAGGGACTTCTTTAGCCTCTTGTCACTCTTGCAGCTCCTGACATGGCAAGTGTGTGGAGGAGCTCTGTCATCTGCCATCCCTGGTCACAGGTGTACACCATGGCAGCTGCTGCCAGTCACCCTTGGACCAGCTGATGTACCAGGATGGGGCACAAGAGTCACCTCTCCTGCTCACCTAGATCAAGCTGTGTCCCAGCCAACTCCAGTGGCCCAACCTTCCCAAACAGCCACGGCTGTGAGACAGGGGATCAAGAGCAGGATGGGCCCTCATGCTCCGACAGCCTCCCCAGACCGACTGTCAGAAGGAATCTGAAAGGAGGACAGGACCTTGTTGCCTGCTCCAAAGACCTCTCAGCAGCTGGTATCTGCCCCATAATAATAAGTAAAATAAATCAATCAGTATTTATACCAAGCAGCCAAACAGGAGAAGGTTTTCCACAGCTTTACTAAATTCTCCACACATTAAATAGACTCAGATTGACATTTCCCTGCAGAAGAGCAGCAGAGCTACTGTCCATTAGTCCAAGCCTCACTCAGTGCTCTGCAGCTGTGGTTTGATGCTGACAAAGTTGGGCCAAAGGAGGTCTGGAGCAGCAATGCAGATTATTTCCTGATTATTTCCTGTCTGGAAATGGGAACATTTCTTTGCCTGGGATATTTGGGACAGAGATATATGCACAAGTTCATGGCACATGAACTGAACACTCCCACAAAGTGTAAGGCTTTATCAACACACTGCTAAAACTGCCCATGTATCCCCACTAACAGATATGGAACCATGTGGATGGGAACAGACCTCAATTTTTCTCAGACACCTGAAAAAACAGTGCTCCCATAGTTCAGAAATCCAAAAAAAACAGACAGAATTCTCACACTCCACCAAAATATATTTTTCCCAAGATATGAGGATGATAAGCTGCATTGTAAGCTTTCTCTCAGCCCTATGTCCTTGAAACCATCCTCAATCTTCCTGCCTCTTCCTTTCCACAGCATCTCTCAGCCTCCTCCTAAGTGTCTCTTCTCTTGCCTGTATGGGCCTATATGCCTCCATCAGCCACTGCTTCACGGCCTTCCTTAAAAAACCCTTTTCCCTGACAAAACATCACATAATTATCTTTTAAATAATATGGTGTGAGTATTTTCCAGCCCTGCCTAGCACTCAATACTTAGAGGCATGTGGCCTGGCTTTAACTATTACTATTGCAAAGAATAAGATTTTTTTTGTCACCTGCAGTCTCCATCTCAGAGCACATGACTGCTCTGTACTGTTGCACTGCTAATGGAAAGCTCTGCGAGGAACTGAGAAATGATCCTTGAACATCCTTCCTTGCCAGATTACTTTTTCTGCGAGTCTTTCCCAATACTGGAGCTTTACCATAAAAAAATTGCTATGCAGTATTACCAGCCTCAATAATCTTATCTTTCTTCAGCTCATCACCAGAGTGGCTTAAAAATGACAACTTTTAGGAAACTATGAATGTTGGAGTCTTCTTATATAACTTGGGTCATGTTTCCCAGCTGTTTTCCAAAAACATAGGGGCTAGAAATCTGCTTTCCTAATGAAAATTTAGATTTGCATTTACTAACCTGCATTTACGTAATAACCTGCTACTCTTCGGAATAAAACCAAAATATCATCTTCACAACAAAACTTTTTCTCTTTTTCTAAAATGACTGTTTCAAGCTCAGTGCATATAAAGCAGCTAAAACTCAGTTTCCTTCTTCCCAGTTTTCTGCCTGTGCATCCCATTAAAAGACATGAGGAAGGTACAAACTGTGCTTGCAAAAACCCCCAGGTCAGCGGTGAGGTACAGCCGAATCCCAGTCACAGTCTGCCCCAGGGGAAGACTCAGACACACACAAACATCAGGGTATGAGTGCAGTCAGCAACAGTGGATTTCCAAGCAGAACCTTTTATGGACTCTGAGAGGGGTGTTTGTTAGGCAGACACCCTGATATCGAGGTCAGGACTGTGCATGTCCCAGCAGCCCAGAGAACATTACTGAAGAGGACCTGCTTTACATGTGCCCGTTTTTCTATTCTTGGAAGCACTCTGCATTGCATTAGTAACATTTAGCTTGCTGGCCTAGCCAGGAGACACTCAAGCATCCAGACCTTCTTACGTGATAGGATCCAAAAAGCTATATTTGTTTGTAAGCTGTGAATTGATTGCAGCAATATGCTGAGTGCACAGCACAAAGTTTCACTGCTAGGTATTTATCAGCAGAAGCACAGAGCATGTTTATGTACTGGAAAAGAACTCAAACTGAGTCCATCCTGGGGATTTAACTCCTCCTTGTAGCTAATAGCATATGGCAACACTGCCAGGCTGTCTCTATGTGAAGAGAGCAGATCCCAGTCTCCAATTTCTACTGAGCAGCTTATCCCATCTGAACTCTTCCCGAGGATGATAAGATTTATACAGCAATGCCATTTCCTTAAGAGATCATCCCATTGCATTTGCAGCAGTATCTGCACACCTTTATGCCATTTGCTAATACGGCAAAGCTAACGTGTCATGGAAGAGATCACTGGATTCTCTTCTGGGTTGTGCACACGTGTACGAAACAATCAGCTGTGCTGGCATCATAGCTGCTGGTGGGAGCCAGGAGAAGGCTCTCCAGCATTTGGAGCAGCTGCTGGACATTGCAGGGCTGGTGGTGAGGCATGTTGAATAGTACCAAACTCTGCAATGCTAATGGAGGTGGATGGTTCTCCACTGCAGTTGCAGCTCATCTTCCAAGGAAGCTCTCGATGTGATAAAACAGAAGGATGAGCTGTACACAGCAATGAGCTTCACTGGGATTTCAGCTCACAAGATCCTGCACAGCTTCCAGGTGGCCAAGCCCTTCTGGAAGCATGCTGAAGATGCTTAGGATACAAAAGAAGTCACACACAGCTACACAGCATCCAGCTGCTCAGGTTGGATGGTCACACACACACCAGTGCATGGCAAGGAAATCGGCAGCACTATGGCCAGTCATTATGGGAGCCTACACTGCATTGGGAACGGATGCTTCCATAGCAATAGAAGCTGTAAAATCTCTGTCACTTCAGTCCTTGGTAAAAAGCATGGTTGAGCTCTGCTCTTTCTGCTGGTAGTCAAACCATGGCACTGACAACTAGTCAGCAGAGCTCGTTCTGAGCTTCTCCCAGCCAAGAGAAGAATCTGGCTTCTCTAAAAAGCATGCATCTTTAGAGATTATCTCTGCAAGCAACACTTCACAATTTCAGATAAATATTTATCAAAAATAAGCTAAGTTGTGTTACCATTAACTCCCACTGCTTGGTTCTGGTGCTCAGAAGGAAAAAACCCTACCCCAAACAATCCAGTCTGCAGCTTAAACAAGCCTGTGTGATGAATTAGCTGAGTAAAACCAAACCACAAGCAGGGTAACAATTAATAGCAAAGTATTCACCTCCACTCCACAATGCATATATGTGTGCATGTATATATGCATATATCTATATTGGCATCTTCCAAACAGATCAGAACAGTACTCACTCTGAGTGGCATAAAGGCCCTCTGTTGCCTTATCCTCGTGCCCATCGAAGTCTCGGCTGGCCAGCTGCCTATTGGCTGTCTCCAGTCGTTCTGCAAAAAACAGGAAATACTTCAAGTATAAATATATGTATATAAAATTGTAGGCCAACCAAGAAAATAAGATGCATGCCAGCAGAGAAGTATAAATAGACTCTCTGAAGGAGGATATTAAAATGGAGGCTGACACATACATAAAAGATGAGGCCTTTGACCTCTTCCATGAAGCTGTGTTATTCAGATTCACAGAAACTGGGAGCAAAGTCTCTGCCATTCACAGCTGACATGCCCAGGCACTCATGTCTCACACTACTCAAAATGCACAAGGCATTTGCAATCTGAATGACCCAGCTGTGTAAGGAGATGGCTGCTTTCCTGCAGCGAAGAGCTGCCCCTGGTGCAGCAAGACATCCTGGGGAACAGGAGCCCCCAGCCCAGTGACACCACTCCTTGAGGATGCCCTGGGAAAGAAGGCATTTTCTGCAGCCAAGGACAGCTTCCCCTGGAAAGGTCCTGCCTTCAGAAACTTCCCCCTTCAAAAAGACAATGTGTCCCACTCACACCATTGCAAAAAACATAAAAATATAAGTCAGCTTGAAAAAGGTACCCAAGTACCCCCCATCAGGAACCTGGATGGGCAATAGGAAATGGAGGATATGTTGGGTAACTTTCTCAAAAGGATACGCTCAAATTTAAGCTTTTAAAAAAAGGGATAACTTTGAAACTGGCTACTGGCCTGTGAAGGCACTGACCTTGGAGATTTATGGGTAACACAGCATTGTTCTACACTGCAATTTGCTCTTTAGGAGTGGGCAGGTGTCTCAGTTTGAGACAACAGGATACTGTGACTGGTGGCCTCACTGTCAAATCCGTATTTTCAAGTGCTAAACACAAAGGCACCATCTGGAGCTGATTCTTACATTTTGCCAGAAGGCTTTTTTGCCATCAGGAGGGTGACAGCAGTTTTGTCTAAGACCAATGAGCAGGGCCTTATTTCTCATGATGCGTATCTAAATATTGTGTGAAGCCACTCCTCTAAAGCCTGCTGCTCTGGAGCTTGTTAGTGAAACAGCATGTCAACCAAAGGGGGAAAAAACCACAAGCAACTGTAACGTACCACGGAGATCCCTGTTGAAGTCATGAAGTCTCCTAATCTCTCCTTCGAGTTTGTTTCTCATCGCTTTGTCCAGGGACTCCCTCTTAGTGGTGGTCTTCACCAAACCCTCATAAGCTTCTGAAATCCTCTGAATCTCAATTTCAAACTGAAAGGAGAGAGAGTTCCTGTTAAAGCCCTGCAGGAATGTGTCCCGTTCCAGTGTTTGCCCAGCACATTCCAATAACACAAGGGGTCAGGGCAATGCTCATGTCCAGTGTCACACCAGCCACCAACTCTGCAATGACCGATCTCCCTGGCAGACAATGCCATGAAGCCCCAGCAATGCTGGTGGCTCCTGCACTGGGGACCCCTGTTAACACCCTGTGGGGCAGCTCACCATGTCACAACACCTCAGGACACCCCACTGGCAGCTCCCAAAAAAGCCTGAGGTGGGCTAGACTTGATGGAACTGCTTGGTTGCCTTTGGTCTATGTCCAAGGTGACTGCTTTAATTACACCCAAGAGGAGAAAAAACAAGAAATGGTGTACTTGTGTGGGCTGTATTTTCTCCTAGAAAGGGTGTAGGAGGCAACATTTATTGTGCAACAGATCCCTGATCCAGAACTTATCTCTGAGCTCTGAATGCCACCAAAAATATTTTAGGCTCAGCTCTGGCCTCCTGTCACTTTTAAACTACTGTGATCCATTCCTTTCCATCCTTGACTGAAGACTTCTTTATACAAGAGAAACTCTCTGTGACAAACAGAACCAATTGTCTTGGATTTTCAATCTTCTTATCTTCACCTTCTTGAAATGTGGAGAACTGCAGGCAGGGTATGCAGAGGAAGCCCTTAGTGGTGAACTTGAATCTTAAGACCTGAGCCCAAAAGACTGACAGAAGAATAGTCCTGGGTAGAGTTTTGCTGCTCAGCTCAATCCATCCAACTCTTTTAATAAGATAATATCATGTTAAGTGATACAGCTTTGCTAAAATTATTGCTGCAGAGATGATCAATGCTGATGTGGGAATCTGTTCCTGCATGCCTGGCCCTTGTGTTCATCGAGAAAGGCTTGATAATGTGCAGGCTGGAAAACCAGAAGACACACATAGCCTCCCAAGTACCTTTCTAAATCTGGTGCTTTTTTGGCCTCTTGAGTCATGGGTGGGACAGATTCATGATTTTTGAAGCCAGGGTGCAAGCTCACCTCCACTTGCTGAAGAATTATTAGGTTCCTCTCAGTAAGCTTCAGGCATGATTTTCCAGCTGCAGCACTTGCAGAGTGAAAGCTCCAGCGACACTGGAGCTGTCACCCCACTGGGTGTGTAGGAACGCACAGTGAGGCTCCAGCAGCCTGGACCTGCACCTCCTACAATGCTGGAGCCACTCTGTCAAGATACAGCCCATGGGCAGGCAGCATCTCCAAACCACGCACCAAGGAAGCCTGGCAGAGCCATGATGGCGAAACCTGATTACCTTCCCCAATTTGTGCTTCCAGCTTGTTCACAAGTACAAAAGCTGAAACAAGTGGGGAGATTCAGACTAGCCATGAGAAAGAGTTTCTTAACTGAGTGGGTGGTCAAACCCTGGAACAGGTTTCCCTAGAGAGGTGGTCAATGCCCCAAGCCTTTCAGTGCTTTAGAGGCATATGAACAATGCCCTCAGCAAGATGCTTTAATTTGGTTCTCTCTGAATTGTTCAGGGAGTTGGTGAGCCACTATCTGCAGGAGAAGATGCTTTCCCCAGACAGCTCCTACCAAAGCAGAGCAGATTTGCCAGCACAAAAGTGGCTTTCCACAGCCTAACAGTCTGGCCCAATGCAGCTGGTTAGCACAAGGGCTCTGCTTGTCCCTCTATATGCTGGTATTTCCCAAAACACATCACCACACTCCCTGCAGCCCTGGAGGCAGAAACTTCCTGTAGCAAGTGCTCCATCAGCACTGAACAAAATTAAAGGAGAGCAGAAGAACAGCCATAAATTGTATTGGCGTTTCTCAACAGCTCTGGGATTTCCTTCTCCTTCTTCCATGGAGGAAAAAAAACCCACTTCAGCGTTTTCTCTGCCTGGTAGCTCCTGGAGCCAACCCACTCAAACAACCCACACATGTGGCATGGGGAAGAGCCAGCCCAGCCTAGCAATTAAACTTCAGCAGGTAACACTACTCAGAAAAGGGAAAATCATCCAAAAAGCTCAAAATTAAATGCACACAATTCCTCTTCCAACTTTTTTTAGGTAAGAAAAAAAGGCAACTCATCAAACAGCAGAAGGACTCATCACCTCTCTAGAAAAAAGTCTGTTCACACACAACTGAGAATGTGACAACCCTCAGAACTGACCTGTTTGTACAAATGCCCAGGGAGTCCTACAAGTCGGGCTGACTTTCTCTAACTTCTTCCCCTGTTCTGTAATGAATAAAAGTGATGGGAAGGTTGTCCTACCTAGAATAAAACTCTTACCCACAAACAAGAAGTACTCATTCCTGACCTTTCCACTTGCAATAAGAGGGAAGAGTTTTCACATCCAAAGTACATAATTTAACTCAATCACATTTTCAGAGGCAATGCTTGTGGGAACTGAGGAAGACCTGCCCTGACCTTGTGTTCAAACACAGCAAAAGCAGCATGGGAGGGATACCATGTGTTAGAGATTTGGTTTTCTGAAGAAAGAATGCACTTGAGTATGTGTTTCACTTCAATACTCCGCTTACATTCCCCCAAAGTCAATGGGACTCAAGTCCACACTTTATTGACTGAAGTGAGACTTCAGCCCATGCTTGAATACCTTTCTGTTGGTGTCTGATGCAACAGACTTGCAGGGCATCCAAGATAAAGAGAGAACCATTTCCAAGGGTGAAAGAAACCAGAATATTTATAGGGCATTACACTTAAATACCTTTTACAGAACAACGCAGCTTTTGTAAAATTAATAGCTGGAATATTTCTTTTTGCCCACAAAGGCCACAGGAAGTCAGTAATAAAGTTTTTGCAGATTTCTTCATGAATAGTTAACGTTGCTGTGAAATTTTTTTTAACTGAGTTTAGGAAATTCTGGGAATAAACTCAACTCATCTTGTTGCAGAGAAGGAGGCAGAAAGGACAGCAGTCACAAAACACGTGGTCTTTTTCCTAATCTCTTTGAACAGATTGTCACAAATTTCTCCCAAAGCTAAGGAGAAGTTTCTCCCTAAGCTGGGACATGGTCTCTGAGGGCTGCTTCTTCTTCTGTGAAGGATGTCCCTAAGAACACCCTGATCCACACAGCATACAGAAAAATTGAGGTCTTATATAGACTCCTAAATCCAGAGAGAAAAGACCTGCAGCCTAAGCTTATTTGTGTATAAGTGGTGGGAAGACATAAATGAAATAGTAGTACAGGGTCCAAAATAAGTTATTTGGTCTGAGCCCTTGGGACACAAAGCCATCAGATCTGGGGAGCATCTCTGATTTGCCTTCAATGCGCCTCAGTTTTAAGCAACTTCTACTTCATTTGATACAACTCTTCATCTTCTCACCCAGACAGTGTGCAAGACATCACCCTTTGGCGCTGAAAAAAACCTGCATATTTATAGAAAAGAACATGCAGGATCTCTTAGAAAAATAGGTTTCAAGCAAAATCTTTATCAAATGGTCCTTTCAGATAAGGGGACAGTGCTTTTAGTTCATTAAAGCAGTCACCAACATGTTCAAATGGATATCTAATATCAGTTCTTAGAAACTGGAGGAGCAGTAACTGAAAGCCTCTAGGACAACCCCGTTCATCAATTTCATAACAATGGACAACCCCACTGGTGGATGTTACACTTCCAAAGAGTGTGGAGCACCACACGAGCTTATTGTGGTGGACAAGAATGCTTGGGACAAATAAGAACGTGCTCTTCATATGGTTCTCACCTGCATCTCTAACCCCTGTGCAGATGGTGCAGGACCCTGCTGCACCAGGAACATACCACCCATGGGAGACTTCCAGGGAAAGCTCCAGTGAGGCCAGCATGGAAGATGGAAGGGGAAAATACCCAGTTGAGAGATATGTGATGGACTGCTCTGTTTCATCCTAAAGGCAGTAGAGCCCACAAGGCACAGGATTACCCTTCTGTGAGACCACCATGAAGTGGCCAGTGGTGCAAACCCACTGCAGTGACACAGCTACAAAGAACAGCTGCCCAAAGGCAGAAGCACCAAGAGGGTTATCCTGGCCAGGCTCCATTCCAATCTCTACACCTACCTTCTGCAGCTTGTCTGCCTTCTCGTAGTAGCCCTCCAGCTCCTGCCGCAGCACGTGGTTCTCCTCTGAGAGCATCTCCACCATCTGCTGTGCCCGCTCCACGATGGCAAAGGCGTCGGGTGTCAGCGGCTGGCCCGGCAGTGTTGGGGTCTGGGCAGCCACGGGGGCCGGCAGTGGGGTCAGGGAGCCTGGGAGCAGAGGGCCAGCGGTGGCCTGCGAGGACATGGGGCTGTGCTGCTGGGCTGGCGGCGGCGGGAAGGGCGGCGGGCATTGTCGGCTGTGGGAAAGCACACATGGGGGAAGCGTTAGAGCCGCGCGCCCTCGAAATGCTTACGAGAGCTTTCACCTAGTGACTGCATGGTTTATTAATAGTGTTCTAACTGGACAGTCATGACTCCTAAATGCCAACAATTGCAGCAGAGACTGGGTAAATTGTCTCCTCGCCTGCTCTTCACAGTGACATACATGTCTGGTATGAGCGCATAAAGGAAGCACTGACTCAAAACCAGCATTTTTGCCTAGGTGTGCAGCTAATATTTCAGCAGCCACCAGCCTCTTCCTGCCTCCCCTTCCCACAAACACCATGGCTGAGAAGCATAAGCTGGCAGGCTTGAAGAAAACACAACGCATGCATTACTCACACATTGAACACCACTCCCTGCCCAGAGCAAGACCAGTGGATCAGCTGAGTTGGGAGGCAAGAGGAAGTGATGTGAGCAAAGCAGCATCCCTGAGTGGCTCTAGCAAGTAGAAGAGGAAGTGCTGCTGCAGAACTGCTGGAGGCACAGCCCCATTCAATCACAGTGAGCCATGAAAGCCATCCTCCAGCGGGAGACCTCATTGTGTCACTCCCTGATTAAGGGCATCTATCACTCACCAGACTCATATCACGGAAGAATAAGCAGTGAGCTGGTAGTGGATCTGCTTGTGAGCTAGGCTTGCTGTCAGCAGGCAGCTCTTTAATACACCCGTATCATAATCTGCAGTGGCTGGAAGACAATCCAGGAGGATGTCTCAGCAGTGAGGGTAAGCCTGCAGCTGACAGCCAGGTGGGATCAGAGTCCCTCACCTGATCCACCTCCATCCCTCCATCCACTGCACAGGCAGCCCTCAAAGCCTCGGCCACAGGAAGCAGTCCCAGGCAAAATCTCACTGTGCACAGGCTGAGCCACTTCTCAGTCCTGATGCCAAAGTTCAGAAATTTCTACACTGATCTTGTTGAAAAGACTCAACCCACACCACGTGGTACCTCAGTGTCAGGGCCCAGTTTGGCTGGAAAATAAGTTGGCTGCTGGACCCCACCTGAAGTCTGCAATCAAGCACCTTCTGGATTTGTATTTTAACGTAACCACAAGCTGCTAGGCTTGCTGTGGATACCATTAACTTTATTTCTGTACCCTACACACAGCACAAGACATAATGCACATATTTACCCCACTGGGCCTCAAAGAACCATGAATGCTTTTTCTTAGACAGACAATTTTGTGCTATATAAATACATAGTAATTATGGTTACTGTTGTCTTCAGCACCTACACAGCTTCTCAAAATAGGGTTTTCAAAAGCCTTCAGTGTTGGCCTAATTCTACCGACAATAACCCACCACTTTGTTCGACTGCAGCAGAACAAAGCTGAAAAGTGAAGGCAATTTTAAAATCCTGCCCTAGAAAATGAACAGCACTGCTCTAACAAACTTGTCCCTGCCAAGCCACATGCCAGCAAAGAAAGCCAGCAATTCAGCCTTAATCTTCTGTCCAAACTAGAGTGAAAGCAAATCTCCAGGCCCCCAGACACAGCACACACACAGTCCCACACTCTCATCCCAGCTTTGCCCAGTGCATCCACTCTGTCCCAGAAAGGTACTGAAAGGAAGGAGGAAACACCAAACACAAGTACACTGCTAACTTGGTCAGAAGTACAGACCAGCGTCCCTGGGAAGAAGATCCCAGCAGAGCTTCATGCAGCCAGCAGTGAGGAACGCTGTGCTGAGCTCAGTCTGGCCTTGAGATGGCTTTGACCTGCCTAGCATAGACATGCTCTAAGGCTGTGTCTCTCCTGTAAATTAAACATCCACGGAGACGGCTCAAGAGCACAGGAGAGGGGCCATTCCCCCTGGTAGCTCCCAGGGCCAGAAGGGTTTGCTCTCAGTCCCAGGCACATTAGTTCTCTGGCAGAGGTGCAGGTTAATAACTAAGGAGCTAAATGTCTACTGAAAGAGGATAAAAGACAGGAAGCCAGGGAGGTGCCATATGACACTTCACAACAAAACACACAGGAATTAATAGAATCACAGAATGGCTTGGGTTGGAAATGATCTTTAAAAACCATCTAGTCCAACCACTCTGCCACAGGCTCAGACACCTTCCACTGGATGAGGCTTCTCGGGGCTCCAGCCCACCTGGCCTTGAACACTTCCCATGACGGAGCATCCAGAACTTCTCTGGGCAACCTCTTGCAGTGCCTCACCACCCTCAGCATAAAAACTTTCTTCCTTATATCTAATCTAAATCTACCCTCTTCCAGTTCAAACCTATCTCCTTTTATCCCATCTCTAAAGGCCTTGGTAGAACTGTCCTGCTCCAGCTTTCTTGTAAGTCCCCTTTAAGTATTAGAAGGCTGCAGTAAGATCTCTCTGGAGCCTTCTCTTCTCCAGGCTGAACAACTCCAACTCTGAGTCTGTCTTCATAGAAGAGGTGCTCCAGCCCTCTGATCATGGACATAGTTCTCACACCATCCCCGCAATCCCCCCCTCCTTCTGGTGCTCCAGTGTGCACACCTGGCAAGGGTCCTGATGCCCATCGTGGGACTTGAATATTCTTTTGCTCAAAAATCTGAACAATAAATAACATCATGAGTAAGGGATGTTACTCACAGTGCAAAAGATGCTCCACAAGTGAATGTGAACTCAGACAAGCATGCAACATCTCCTCAATGCTGCTGACAGCCAGTCTGTGCTCACGTTTTACCACACCAATTAGTTCAGTTAAGTGTGAACTTGTTTGTCTTTACCAAAAGAAAAGGCACCACTGGTTTTGTGCAAGTAAAAGCCCAACTGTCTGGACAAAGCTACACCCCTACAAAGACACTTAATAGAAAACAGAAAATTTGGAAGATTTGCTGCAGGTACAGATTTTCTCATTTCTTTATGGGAATAGCATAGAGCAATAGAATTAAATTGATCTCTGAATCTAAACCAGTGGAGATACAGCAATCTTTCTTTTTCATTATGAAGCACAGCAGTCTTTGTCCATAGATACACCCTTTAGACCCTTGCATGAACTTTTGACACTGTACTTTTGGGAAATCTTACCCCTTCCTCAATTTCATCTTTTCTTGTCACTTTAGTCTGTCTAGATTTACACTACAGAGCAAGGAAAGACCACAGAGATCTCTATGTTCTTGAACTGCAAATTATTTTCTGAGCTACTAAAGATTTACACCCCATAGCAGCTGCCAGCCACTAGAGTCTCAGCAGCCATGGTCACAGGAGAGATTCTCCAGCGTTTTCCAGCTCAGAAACTGAAACAGGTACAACTGACTTTATATCTCCTGAAGCACAGCTATTCAATAAAATTAATGTTTCTAACTTTCTTTTTACTTGTTTAATCTGTCCCAATTTAGTTCTGACTTAGCCAACTGCAAAATCTCTGAGTACATATGTAATAAAATAAACACAGCAATTCACACTAACAAATCAGCATTTGCAAAAATAGGAATGTTATAACAGCAGCTTAGTTCCTATCCAAATTCTCATGTAAAGCTCCAAAGAAACACAGCAATCAGGATTATCCTGAGGTCCTTTGGGCTTAGTAAAGAATGACATTCTCACAATGCTTTTACTGTAGTTTAAATGTTGATCTTACTCTGCACTAGAGCAGGTTAAAATCTTTCAGCCAAACATTCTAGTTAACAATCATCCTTCTTAAAAGCATGCAGCAGTGGAACATTATGAGTTTTGGCTATCTCTGCAATATTTCAGCTACATTTCTATTAAAAACATATTTTTTGTTGGCATTATTGTAGAAGTCAGGCCCCCATAAGCTTCTGCAATGTATTGTAAAGGAGGAAAAAGAGAAAAAAAATTAAGAAAAACAGTTTTTTCAATTAAGAGCACCAGCAGGCCATGAGGCTTTCAAGGGCTGCTGCGCTGGGGTCACCAAGCATTCTCTTTCTTTTCACAGATATAGCATGCATAATAGCGTACAATACAATGTCTTCAGCAAAATACTTGACAATGGACATCACTTTCATACGAAACTCCTCAAGATGTTGGGGCTGCCCAAGCCCCCAAATTTAGGCATGGTCTTAATAGTCCTCTTACACTGGACCACCTGGGAGCAAGAATTACCAAGACACAGAAATCTGGGGAGAATTTGTAACTTTACATAGAAATAAAAAACCTGGAAAGGAAAATTAATGATAAAGTCCACTTGCTGTTGATGACCAGGAAATAAATACAAAAGAGCTGTTGTTGGATAAAGCAGCACAGTATTAGTAAAGGAAAATGCCTGTAAATGTTCTGGAAAGAAAATTCCACCTCAGCCTTGCTACAGGTACAGTGAAGCTCTCCTCTCTTCAGGGATGGAAAGGGGCCAGTAGAGGAAGGACTTTGTTTCCAACACACCATGGCATTTACATTCATAATTAAAATGCCCTCCTCTAACCTATTTAGCTCATCTTTCTCTGAATGCTCTGCCTTCCTTTGCCTCTAGGGCAGACTGGCCTATTTCATCTTTCAAAGACTCTCCCAAGGAACTTTATCTCACAACTTCATGCATCTTCTGTGGATGCTCTGGATGAGTCAGCGATGAGAATAAGGCATTTCTGGGGTGCAGTCCTTTGAAGTTGCCTTAGGCTTTTACCTTACAATGGGAGTAAAAAAGTGTGTGAAATGTGCTTATTCCTGCCCATTGACTGGGAGCCTTCAGTCAGGATACTAACCTCAGACCAGGTGTCTACCTGATTTCATTATGATTTCTGCACTCATGAAGCAGACTTCAAACACTATTCTGTCTCACTGGTAATAACATGGAAGAAACAGTATTATGACCATGCAGGAAAAAAAACAGGATCAAGCAAAGTCAGGAAGCCCAGTCTGATGGTCATGGTGCAAGGAAACACAATTATAGATCCATCACTAAATGGTGATACAGAAAGAAATGGGAGAACATTTGCCAAAGCCCAGACATGGCCTTCATAGATGGAATTAGCAATAGTTGCAGTGTTTGTTTCAAAAAACACTCTGCAGACTTGGACTCACATCTCTTGAATTTACTGTTTTGTTGGTGACAATTGTTAGTTCTGGAAAGACTTGGTCCAGCTTCTTTGGCACGATTATGTGAAGATTCTCAGGGCAAAATGATAATCTAAAAAGACATATGCTGTATCAAAAATACCCTTGATAGTAGAGAGAGACAGGATATTGTATTTCCTCACAGAGATCCACACTCAGAACAGATTCTCAGCACAAGGAAAAGGTGCCTTCCTGAACCTCTGCACTTCTAGAGGAACCAGCTGGGATAATGATAGAGAAGGGTAAGGAGAAATGACAGGGCATCATCCAAGCTGTGGAAACAGCTTAATTTCACTTTCATTTATTTTAATGTAAGGCATATTAGACCAGAAGGAAAGGATACAAAGCAAAGCTCTTCTGCAGAGCTGTCAGATGGAAGTGTAGCCTGCAACCCACACTCATCCTTGCGCTATCCTTGCCAGAGAAAAGCCAGGACAAGTCAGTTTGGGTGTAACATCCTTCAGCTTGTCCACAGTGCCAGCAAACCCACCTACCTGGGCTGTCTCAGGGAAGAAAACGAGCTCCTTGTGCCCTGACAGCAGCCACAGACATGGCTGAATCACTAACTATCAACAAGTTGTCTGAAAACAGCAGTAATGTGTGTGGGGGGATAAATACACAAATACTGGAGAAATAGCAGACTATTTCAGTAGTTAATTATAGACTTCTACATCCTGGCCGGGTGGAATTTTATGAGGCACATAATGGGATGTATTTAAAAACAGCCCAGATTTATTCTTTTCATTGATTCTGCATGCTGATTTTGAAAATGGATTAAATCAGAATGAAAAGGTGCCTGCATGATTGTCTTCTGCACATACCACAAATTAATTCCCCTCTGTAAGAAGCAGAGTTTCCAGTTCAAGGCTTCATTTGCATTATACACTCTTTTTATTAATAGTGTCGATAAAGAAATCATTCTGAATAAAAGACACCAGGATCTGACAAGAGCCACTGGGATCAATGAAGCGGATTCATTGCACCGAGTGATCTGGATCACAGTTTAAGCACGACATGGAGATACAATATCGACTTGAGCTGGTCCAAGTTCATCCATCCAGGAATAAATACAGCAAGGTAAAGTGAAAGGGTGGAATATACTATCCTGGGCTGTGACAGCCCTCACATGCCTGACTGGGTAACAAGCTGTATGGAGAGATCCCAGGGTGCCAACTGCAAATGTTAATGAGCTATGTAAACAAGGAACACTGAGCCAAATCAGAGGTGTTACTACACCTGATTAGCCTCTGGTCCAGCTGGTACTGAACCAGTGTTCAGGCTGGCCTTCCACAGTGAAAAAAAGGAATTTTGACAATAGTGAAATAAGTACAGGGCTCTGGACTCCATCTGTTAAATGTATTAAAGAACTGATAGCACAGGTCTCTTCACTGTATTTTACAAAGATTTTTCAAATCCCTGGTAACTAGAAAACACAGGCTGAAACTAAAATGGAGATCTTTGCCAGAGATGGCAATTAGCTAGTGGAACAAGGCTATAAAATCCGTGATGGATTCTCCAGATGGAGATTGTTATATTCACTAGGACTGAATGTTTCACAAACTGGAATTAATTCATGGCATCATGCAAAAAACTAAATTAGATTAGTTCCAAGCCCTTTTACCTAACAAGCTGTGACTTTCTGAACCTACACCTAAGGAAAGTTAGCAAAGACACCATTCAATAATGGCTGCACATCTAGGAAAGGAAACGTTTTCTAAAGATTATTATACTTGGCTAACTTAAAGCATTCAGAAGTCGTGAGTCAGGGCCCCAAGCACCAAGCAACTGGCTTAAAAATACTGACATTTTAAAAGGAAAAAATACTGGTTCATTTTTATTTGCCTTCTAGTTGTTTTGTCCTTTAAGCTTCAAGGTTCAAATTCTGGTCTGCAACTGTGATGTCCATAAAACAGAAGTCACTAAATCTAATTTATAAAAATGCTGAGACCGCATCATATGACTCTAGGATTTCTTCAGTACAACATCAATTAATAATCTTGAAATTTACAATAAATTTCAAGATTTCACCCCAATGATTATAAAGGCAATGTCTCCTTTAAAACCAGTCATGTGCAAAACAAAAAGTCAAACCAAAAAAGGAAATTAAGCAGCAGCTACAGTTATTCCATTTTCCTTCAACAGCTCCTGGTCAGCATTAGTCCATTTCCAGCCACATTTCCCTTATCAAAGAAGGACAGTGGGGAAGTGGGGGTTCCCTTTAAGTCTTTTCCATCCCTGGTACCTGTGAGTGCTTTTTCTGGATCTATGCTCTCTGTGTTTCTCCTCTTTTGTGGAACACAGAAGACTCTCGCATGGTCCCCATCCAGAGGATGAACCTGCACTGATGGATGGGCTGGGGAAGTGATATGACCAAGACAGAGGGAAGGAGATGCTGGGGTACATGAGATTCCCATTTGACCATGAGCAAAGTTCTGTTTCCATCAGCTTCTTTCCCAGACACTCCTGATCAGATGAAAGCTGAAATTCCTTACCTCACTTGTTCCTCTAACACAAAAACCAGCCCCTCCAAACCCTACCCCTACTGTTAATTAACCTTATGAAACGAGGCAGTCCCCTATCTCAACCTCTTCTGTCACAGTCCAACATGCCAGCCAGATGCCTGGCAGTGAGCATCCCCAGAGCCCAGATAAGGGGAGAAGCAGTGATCAAGTGCAGGGTTCACAGGAAGGTTTATGCTTGGGAGCAACCTAGGAGTGTAACACAGTGCTCCCCCTGCACCCAACTCCTCCAGCAGGGCTCAGACTGTGACTGCTGCCCAGGCAAATCCTGTAGTAAAGACAGGGCTGACTGACATCCCTGAACAGGTAACCTGCCTTTATCCTCTCCAAAGACTGAAATACTTGGCATAGAGACCACTTTACGAAATTGCATTTTAAGCAGCGCAGACATGGGCAAGCCCATCCTGTCACGCGGGCCAAGATGCATGCAAGGATGCACTGGAGCACAGCTGCTGAGATAGAGAAATGACAAGTGATGAATAAGCACACAGTGCTTATAAAGTCACCTCCAAAATGCTTTAGTCAACCAAATCTTCCTGGGGGACAGGACCATACAGGACCTGGGACCAGTTATAAACTGGGATAAGCACAGAATAAACTAAGTGAGTTTATTTCCTGGTTTTTAGTGACAGCAGTTCATAATAATTGAGAAAAGGTAATGAATAATTGAGAAAAGTGTGCTGAAGGAAAGTGAAAAGTTGACATCCTTGTGTTAAAAAATACAGAGAAGCCTGAGATGAGGATGAAGACCACCACTTTGCTGAGACCCAGAGGCTCACTGTCTGACATCTGAAAACAGTCAGATGTTCCCCCATTCACTGACACAAAACCTCCCCAAAATCCAGGCAGCATATGAAGGAAGCCAAAAAGGCCCCGAAAATGATCACCTGTACATCAGGATCCAGAACTGCCTTAAATAAAGCTCAAGAAACACCATACACCTTAGAGCAAACCCTGACTTGGTGCAACAAGCCCAGCCACACCAACCCCCTAACCAACATCTGTACGAGTTTGCTGGCATAGTCAGGGATAGCAGACTGACAAGTATTAAGGCCCTTGCTGAGTTACAAGAAAGATAGCACTGAAGATTTTTTTAGTAAGTGTGCAAAACTTGGCTCGGCTCTGCTCTGCTCTGTCATGCTGCCAGTCCTCTGCTGCACCGCATATCCCTTCCCCTGGTGCCCCAGGACCTGACAGGAGGGAGATTTCTCCAGCACCATGCAAAGAAAGCACATAGGGGTAGTAGACATCCTCTCTGCAGCGTGATTTGGGGGTAAACGATGCTGCCTTGCCAGGAACAAGCAGTGACCACCATCACGAGCCAGTGGATTTCTCCCCACAGCTGCTGGGGTGATCCAGCCTTTGCTGAGGACTGGAATGGAAATCTGCACCGAATCAAGGAGGTTTCTCAGCATTAACCTTGCTGATCAGGCAACTGGGAAAAGCTCTGGAAGTGGCCCCCAAGGGTTTTCTACTTGACTCCACTGATGTTCCCAGTTAGCTGAAGCAGTGCATGCACCACCCAGCTCCACTCACTTGCACAGACTCAGAACACTCTGCGGCTATTGAACCAGCATTTTCCAAGAGTGATAAAAATACCCAAACCAGCTCCTTTTCTGTGGGCATGAATCTGCTTGGTGCTGGAGATGCTTGTTAGCATCACAAACAACTGCAGAAAAGCATGGCCCCAGTTGCCCTCACATCTCCATAGGTCTTTCTTTGCATAAACAGGCATTTTTGCTGAAGTCTTAAAAATACCATCTTGCTCTGAAAAAATTGCATAAACTCTGCACAGTGGCCATACATGTAGCTGTAGAGGGACTCAGCACAGGCCTGCCACTTGTCACAGCCACCTTGCCCCTGCCACTGAAACTACACTTTGAGTTTCTACCTGTCTCAACACAAAACCCATCTTTGCTGCAAACATGGAAAAGCAGAGCATTCCCTCCTGCATTTCATGGTTTACACATTTTGGACAGAAAGAGCCAGGTTGGTTGCACCACCCTTTCTTTGTGCCTGTGCTATGGTAAAATAACTGTGCAACTTAAAGTGATGCCAACAAAACCTCTGGGGATTCTGGGATCAGTAAAGACTCAATGAGGCAGCTTGCAACATGGAAACTGCTCACATTCACACCAAACAACTTCAGACTTCCAAACCCAACAAAGTAACTGTCTGAGAGGTCAAAGAGACAAGGGATGACACAGACAAACACTTGCATTGGGGTACAACATGGAAAAAGAGCCCTTAACACACCACCTCATCTCTGAAGGCAGGACCTGCACCACTCACAGGGCTCAGCGCACAGCCAGCAAACACTGGATTATTTTTAATGCGCTTGGAATAAACCTGTGCTCACAGGGAGGCCTGGCATGAGGGGCCCAGTATCGTGAAAGCCCCACGTGAGCCCTGTGGGAAGATGTAAGTAGCACACAGTGGAATATAAGCTTTATAGAGTCCTCTGGGAGATGCAGGTGCCTCCATCAGCTGGGCCTGCCATCCCGGCCACAGGATGTTATGTCCCCACTGCAGGGGGATGTCCCCACCGTGTGCCTGGAGCTACAGCTCACTCTGGCCATCTCTACACGAGGCCCAAGCCCCACAGACACCCGGGCAGGACCAGTGACCCTGCAGACCCCCGCAATGGCCATTACCTGCTGAGCCCGTACTCTGGGGGCGGCTGGTAGCGGACGAGGGCCAGCTCCGCCCGGGCAGGCTGGGGAGCAGCGTAGGCGGCCTTGAGGACATCTTGTGACGATTGCTCACCGTAGAAGAGCCCGTGCTCCTGTGCCTTGCTGCCTGGGGCTGCTGCCTTGCCTTTGTAGGGGTACTCGGGAGGGGGGCCCCGTGGGTCCGTGGCCTTGCTGGGTTGTGGGGCTGCCTTGAAACCCTTCCCACCTCCCGGGGCTGGGGGGTGCTGCTTGGCCCCGTTCCTCTCCAGCGAGAGCTGCATGATCCTCTCGCTCAGCGAGCGGACGTGGCCCTGCTTCAGCTCCTTCAGCGCCTCATCCTTATGCGCCTGCCCGCTGTTGGCCCGGTTCACTGTAGGCCTCCCCTCCGTCCTGGACTTTTGGCTGGAGGAGCCATAAAAAACCGGCGTGGAGGCGGTGGCTGGTGGGGCGGGGTGGG
>NW_005054302.1:9996755-10009147 GCF_000277835.1 Geospiza fortis
GGCTGCCACCCCTCTGCCCCTCGCATCTCCGCCTCTGGCACACGGCGGAAGCTGGGTGGGCGCAGGGTGCAGAGGGTCTCCTCGGCTGGGCAGGGAGAGAAAGGCACCCATTAGCTCTGCTGCCCAGGAGCTCTAATTCCCCCTGCTGTTTCTTCCTTTCCTACATCCCACAACAGTGACCCCATGCCCAGGATGCACCCCCATGGTGCAGGGGACACCCTGGGAGCACAGGGGACATGGCTGGAAGCCAACAAAGGAGGCAGAGCACTGCTCCCTGCTCATCCTCCACCCCTACACGTTAATTCTGTTTGGCAGTGACCCCTAGGAACACATTCCAGTCCCCTCCCTGGCCTTCCCCTCCATAATATTCCATGCGTCCAGTGCCCACAGCTCTGAACCTGCCTCTAAGTCAAAAAGGGACATTGCATGTCACAGAGAAATTTGGTATTTTCTAACATGGTTAGGATAGGATAGGATAGGATAGGACAGGACAGGATAGGATAGGATAGGATAGGATAGGATCGGATCCTACAATGGTTATCTCATCCCACTGCCTGGCCAATTCGATGCTCACAATAAGATAAAGCATTTTATTAAGGGCCTTGTCCAAATGCCTCTTTAAACACTGACAGGCCTGGGGCATTGACCACCTCTCTAGGAAGCCCGTTCCAGTGTTTGACCTCTCCCTGGAGATAGCCTGCACAACTTACAGAGGCAGCCTGCACGGCAACACCAACTGCTGTATTTTTGATGGCCAAAGGTGTAAGTGAACTGTGTGCCATGACAAAATAAAATGTAAGATGTGTCACCGAAAAACAGTGAAATGGAACTGAAAATGAAATGGTCCTAAAGGTTGGAGAATAATCTGTGCTCTGGCATTTTCCTCTAAGACAGCAATTTCCCTTCTGGATGAAAACACTATTTCTAAGGGAGTCAATAATAACTGTTGCAATTTTACAAGGAAGGTATTATGGTTATATATGTAATGCCAGCATTTAAAAAAAAAGCACAGACAGATTAGCTACACAACCCTAACACAGGCTACTGAAGTCATTCAGAGTCAACGGCACCATGTTTGCACTACATAGGCAGTGGAGCTTGCCTGGAGCTAAGCATCTAGAAGCATTTGGACAAGGCTCTCAGGCACATGGTGTGATTCTTGGGGTGTTCTGTGTATGGCCAGGAGTTGGATTTCATGATCCCAATGGGTCCCTTTCAACTCAGCATATTCTATGATTTAACCATGGCTGAGACTTCTGGAATCCCTCCCTCCCGGAGCCCTCCTTCCATCCCAAAGGTGCTGTAAGATGTCTATCTGGACACTGTCTGAGCTCAGACAAATGCTTCTGAAAGACTCCAGTGCAGACAAAAGTGAAGAGAGTCTTCCAATGTCCCTAGGCAAGAAGGAGGTGCTTTCTGCAGTCTGGTTTCTTGAGGTCACTCTCGGCAACTTTCTCTCCCCTGCTGTTCCCAATTCTCAGAGGAGTTTGTCAGGACTTACATATGTTTCTTGGCATCTGAAAGCAGTTTAAAAGCAAACTTTCTCCTGAGGTCTGGTCATTTCCCTGAGGTTTCATCAGTTGCTACACATGCTGTGGGATAACTTATATACAACCCAGATGCCAGAGGGAAAGAAAAGCCTTTGACTCTTAGCAATGATAAGAGGTCATTTCTGCTAACATTTCTGTGGCAAAGCCTTAAAGATGATTGTGTGGCTCAAGAGAGATAGAAGATTCCCAGGCTGTTTCATTCCACACCTGCCCTAGGAGCTACACCTCTCCTCTTTCTCTGAAACAATGTTATCTGCCTGCCAGCCTCACCCACTGGGGTTGCAGTCTGGCCACCAGCCCTCAGAGGGTCTGTCAGCTCCTCAGGATGGTGTTTGAGGCAGGAAGATGCACAGACACCCAGTGCAACTCCATCTACCTGTCTGCTCAACAGCCATGTATCCAGCTGCTTTAAATGCCCCTGCAGTTACAGCAAACTTGTTGCTTTGTTCATGTTATCATAGTACACAGAAGCCTCACCACACTGGACATTTTCACAGACAAGTAATGTCTCCCTAACACATCAGAAAGTTTACAGTCTAGGTTGTTAGACAATGCCTGAGAAAAGCCTGAGGAAAGGAGATAAAGCCAACATCACACAATCAAGGCAGTTTTTTATAATACATCAGGATTTCCACTTCTGTGCTAGTCATGTTATAATCCTTTTATCTGGGAGGTGTACTTTAAATTGCCTCTTATTGAAGTCCAGAAGGATTGACCACAGTGAGCTTTCCACAGTGCCTATGGTCTTGCTCCATCAGCAAAAGAGCCATGGAAATTGGTCCAACTGTGCACTGAAAAGCAACCATGTCCTGAAGGACAAGTGGAAATGATGAATCCTCCACAAATACAGATGACAAGTGATGGTGGGTCACAATACACAAGTCAAAGGTAACTTTGACTCTACGAAGAATGAAAAGCTGGCCTTCAACTCTCTAAATATTACTTGTAAATGGTTTAAACTGCTCAATTTATACTTTGGGAAAAACCTGGAAGTAAATGCAGTGCGTTCATACAGAAGTGTGGCCATGCACTTACCAGCTTTTTCTTTGGCACTGATCACTTCAGCTGTTAGCGGGGACACTTCATGCCTGCCAGCAAACAACTGGTGATCCTGGTAGAGAAAGCCAGAGTCTTCCAGTACCTGGACTGGGCTGGTAGGCTTGTAACAAACAGATGTGGAGCCTGTAAGAAAGAAGAACGGAATGCCAGTAAAGAAACCGCATGAATGACAAAATGTGAAGCCATGACTCATGACAGTAGTCCAAAAAAAAATTTCTTGAGCATGGCTAGGTGCTGAGAAGCCCTTCTGAGGCCAGTGGGCAAACCAACTCTTCAGTCTGCACTTCCCAAATAACACATTGGCTCTGGGGAACAAGAGGCAAAACACCAAGTCACCAGTGCTGTTTCATGCATTGACCCAGCCTGGCCTACAAGGTGCTCAGTCCAGGTACAAAGAAAGGTTTATAGGAGCTGACAGTGAAAAGTCACAAGCTCACAAATCAAGGCACAGCCTCAGGACATGAAATCAACAGAGCCATAGTAAAACTGAACAAGGGAGTGGGTAAAAAGAAGGAAAGGTGAGGACACGGTCACACATTAAATAGGACTATAGTCTGGGAAAGGTCTTACCACAAAACCTGCTCATGAGTAATAGTTCAGCAATACAGAAAATTGCTGAGACAGAAAATACAACCAGTGCTATCAAGGGAGAGAGTTTATAAATCACTTTGTCCAGATGTTCTTAATATGGTAAGGAGCGCATGTAGCTGGAGGGCCATGGGAATTTGTGCTGCAGACCAACTGCACAGGAGCTGCATGCCCCAGCATCCCACAGACACTGAGGGCTGCACTGCACTGGTTTTGGCTAGGACAGAGTTAATTTTCTTCTCAGTAGCTACTGCAGGGCTATGTTTTGGATTTGTGCTGGAAACATTGTTGATAATACAGAGATTGTTTTAGTCTCTGCCGAGCAGCACTTAAGACAGCATTAAGGCCTTTTCTGCTTGCAACTTGGCAAACAAGGCTCATCCTATATCTGTTCTCAGGAGTGCTTGTTCTAACAAACTGATACAAAACGCATCACAGCAGTGTTAAGCCAGGAATGACATTGGCTTGACCCTATATTTCAAGCCACAAATGACATTGGCATAATCCTACAATTCAAGGAAGACACAGAGTGTACAGGGTTCTAAAGGAGGGCTGCAAAAATCATCAGTGGGCTGTAGAACTTGTTCTGAGAGGAAAGGCAGAAGGAGTTTGGTCCTTTTTCCCCAGAGAAGAGAAGGGTGTGAGGGACCTCTCAGTACAGTCTTGCAGCATTTAAAGGGAGGCTACAGAGAGGAAAGAGGGTCTCTTTTCACAAGGAGCTACAGTGAGAAGGGGCAGCAAGCACAAGTTGCACTAAGAGATGTTTTATCTTGATGTAAGGATGAAACTTTTTACAGCGAAAACAATCACTCACTGAACAACCTCCCCAGGGAGGTGGCAGACTCCCCATCACTGGAGGTTTTCAGTATGTGATTAGACACTGTCCTAGATAACCTCATCTAAATGTCTCCTTCCCTCAAAAGGTTAGAGCAGATGATCTGTGAGGTCCCTTCCAACCTGGTCTGTTCTACGCTTTTGTGATTTTTACTTTCTCATTTTTCTGAGAACTTACTCATTTTGTAAAGAGAGGCTGCTTGAGGTTCAAACCTTGGAAATGAGCATCTTCTGGCTGCAAGTACCCTGGCACAACAGGCACACAGCAGGCTCACTCTCCACTCATCCCACTGGTTGTCACAGGTTTTAGGCTAAGGGAATGGTCATCAATCTCTAACCCCAGCCACCTGCCAAGGACTTGCCTGAGCAGGAGGCAGAGTGCTCAAAGCGGCACTGGTGGTGCATCTGGCCATCCCTGTGGGGCAGGAAGCCCACAAGCACAGGGATCCACAGCACCCCACTCTGCAGAAAAAACAGCCATCCATGAATGACCTGGATTTATTAATCCTGACTGCTTGGTTTGTGTTCAGCTAACTGCATGCTGCCTGCCTATATTAAACAGGTCATTGCTAGCCCCATGCAACTGCATGGAGCAAGGCAGCAGGGGGATGACAAGGGGGATAGGATCCAGCCTGTCATTTCTACAGGCACGAAGATACTATTTTCTTCTGTGCCAAGAGGAGAGGAAATAGGCATTTCTGCAAAATGTTAATGAATTCATCACTTTACCATTCATATTATGCATGAATGTGTATGGCAGTTATCTATATTTAGAAAGCAAGAGGGAAAGATTGCTTGCTTGAGTAAATCTAAGCCATATATGTATGTGAAAACAAGCACAGGAGACTGGTCTGTAAATTGTGCTGATGCTGACACAGACCCAAGAAAAATCTCAAGTACACTAATTTCCAAAATTATTGGCCTATTCTGGTAGAGAATAGGATTAAAAACACCCTTCGTTGCTCCTCCACACGCACAGTCCTGCCTTGGAATTTGGAATCCTGTATGCAACAAGCGCACTTCAAACCCGAGCTTGTTCTATGAAAAAAAAAATAGATTGGGGTGAAGCAAAGAAAACCTGCACACCCAAGGAAGAAGACAAGCAGCTTCAGGCATTACAGGCAACCTGGGCAGCCAGCAGACAGCTTGGCCCCGCCACTCACCAAAGAGAATTCAAAAGAAATAAACTGTTAGTAAAATTGCAGCCTCGCCTTCTGCATTTCAAGTCTGTAGGCACCCTTGGCTTCAAATTTTACAAGATGGAGAACAAAGACATGTTTTTTTCTTTAACAGGAGCAGAAATTCTCACCTAACCACTTGTCCCTGGTTGTCATGGCAGAGCAATATTCTACTAAAATCAGGACTGGTAAATGCCAGTATCTGACAAACTGCTCAGTTTCTGATCTCTGTTATATTACAGTCAAAATCAAGTAGCCCCAATCCAGGCAGAAACTACTGGACTGTGCTGTACCCATGTTGATGTTTTATCACCATAAAATGATGTCATGATGTTTTATGATGTTAAAAATGATGTAACAATATTTTATGTTCATTCACAGTAGGTTTTAATAAAATGTCAGCTGTAACTGACACAGAAAACCAGTTTCTGTGTAACACAGAAAACAGCTGCCAATAGATCAGTGCTTGGCACACAGCCACAATCCAGATCATGGGCAATAAGGCACCACTTGAAAGCTTAGTGGAACCTCACAAGCCATTTGGAGCAAGGCACAAGCCTTTTTTCTTTCTCCCCTTGCTGTCACTAGAGCCTTCCAAATCCCAGTTCCCCTCTCTGAAGGGAAATGCTTTATTACATCCAGCTCTGACATGGTGCAAGGCACCCATCCAATGGTTAGGGACTTGCTCCTTTCCCAGACCTCCTCATTCCTCTACAATGGTCACCAGAAGAGCAATTTTCATCCCTATAACTGATTCCTAGTGCCAGAGCAGCAGTGCCCAGCAGCCAGGAGTTAAGAAGCCAGTTGAGAGCAACCTAGAATGAAGATCATCACCCTGCCAGGGGTGTGTCCCTGGGGAATGGCTTTTTACCCATATCTAGTTAACCACAAACCACAGCTGCTGCAGCTGCTGCCCCATGTTCTGTGACAGCCGCTGCCAAGAAGGACTGACCTTATCATGCCTGTAGGTGCCTGCAGGCAGTGGCCAGCTGTGCTGTGCCCTCTGCTCTCACCCTCCCAAAGCCAGCCCAGCCCCCTCAGCCCAGAAAGCCAGGATGGAGCCCAGCCCACAGACATCATGCCTTCAATTGCCCTGTATCTAGTGTCTCTTACAGCCATCTCTATAAGACATGAGCATATTTCTGGCCCAGTTCAGTTCTTGCTAAATTGGGTAGCTGCTCCAGGCCTTCACTTCTGCATCTCTACCAACTCTCCTACATCTAAGTGATCGCCTGACACCAATTCATTTATTTTCCTTTACTTTTAGATAAGCATGCATTCCACTGTACAGAAGCAGATGTATTATCCTGGAGGTTACTGCACAGCAGTGCAATTCATTTGAAGATTCAGAACTATTCAAATGAATCAGTTGCTAAGATTAACACCAGACAGTCAGCCAGGACCCAGAGACAGTGGAGCAACACTTAAATATTTCCTGTTTCTGATGTGGCTTCAGTCTGGTTTTGAAAAGGATCTAAAGCAAACCACATAGGAAGCTCATTGCTGTGACATGAGAGGAAAGCCATGTTTTTAAAGCAGTAACAGCATCCCCCAGAAACAAATTTACAAAAACAGTTAGAGAAGATGGTTTTCTTACAGCAAACTGTACTACTACTCTTGTCTTCAGCTAAACACCAGGAGACGCCAGTTGTGAAAACACAGCTTGCTGCTATTTAGAGGAAACACCTCAAGGCAGAGCCCAGGTAATGAGTTTCTGCAACACACCCACTGGCCACCCAGGTAACATAATGCGGCTGCCCGCAGCACAGCCCATGCTGCTGGCAAGTATGACTCCTCTTCTACTACCCAAAAGCCACCCAGCCAAACAAAACCACAGAGCTGACCTTCAAAAATTTCTCTTTCAATCTGTACTCTACTGACCAAGTGGTTCAAAAGAGATTGAGGTGTTTCACATATGATCCTAAGCAATCATCTGAAATTAAAAAGTAAGGAGGCTTTACACTTTCCTATAAATCCTGCCACAGTATGTAAGAGAAGTCCAAAAATGACAGGAAAAAAATTACATCATTTCCAAGCCCACATCTGTCCTTCTGTATCGCAGCCGTGCTGAAAAGGAGGATAAACACCTTATTCGACATTTAAATATTTTCTCTGCCCTGCTGCTGCATAAAAATTTCAGGTCAAAAAAGGAAGAGAATTATTTAAGGGAAATAACAAAAGAATAGTAAAGCAGTCCATGGCCCAGGGAGCTGCACGAAGGCTGTGCCATGAATTGCCCAGGGTGCACCAATCAGTCCCCACAGTGGGTCACAGGAACCCTCTGTCCAGGCTGGACACCCCTCCATGTGCATCCTGGCCCATGAACCCCACTTTTTCTCCTAAGCATTGGCCCAGTCTTGAGAGCAGGGATTGCCATACCCCAACCACACAGTCATGCCACTCTCCCAAAGCTGGGAGGAAGATCTGAGTTTCCTTTGGCACAGAAAAAAATAACTCACATGTCTCGCTTATTGGTTTAAGTATAAAAATTGGACTCCTAACAATGCCACAAGGGATGCTTTTGGTACCTCCAACAGCGCTGGGATTCTTTTGCAGCCACAGCTCCAAGGATGTGCAGGGGCTCAGGCAGCCACTGGTGATTGTTTTTCATCAGCAGCTCCCCAGTCAATGCACAAGTTTTCTAGGTCACTTCTGGGGTGGCTGACTCATCCTCACACCCCATAATTCTGCCTGGGAACCTCGCATCCGCGGCCAGGGCTCCTGAGCCCTGCGAGGACTGAACAAGCATCACTAGTATCATTTCCATGGGAGCAGAGCAATATCTTGCAGGACGAAAATTCAACATGCATAATGCACACCAGATGTGAGTGAGCAGCACCTCTCATTTCCCACATGAAAGCGAGAGAAGCTGCACCCCTGTGCCTGGCAGGATTATCAGACCGAGCTACGCCTCCACAGCTCACCGCTCTGGGGAAAGAGATCCTCATCCCAGTATCAGCTCCAGCATCCACATTGTGCTATTCCCCTGCTCAAGAAGAGTTTCTGGAGTCACCCATCCTTGGTACTGTCATTTCACTCTCCAGAAAGTGCATTGTTCAAGAAAGCACGAGCACGACTAATGGGACTAGGCAATGAAGTCAGCCAAACCCCGTCTCTCCCAAAGAATTGTGCTAACACGTCCAAATTTAACTGCCTACAAGGATGAACATTCTCCATGGAACTTCAGCCTCACATGCTTATTTTCATATATGCTTCCCTTCAGCAAAAACCAAAGCAGGGGAGAATAAAGCCTATGAGAGAAGCAAAGCAAATGTGCTTGGAAAGCAGCTCCCAAACCTGGCATGAGATCAGATGGATACAGGCAAGAGTGGAGCCAAGCCTGCCTCCCCGGGAGATCCCCTCGGATGCCCGCACTTCCCCGCCTCCCCGATGGAAATCAGGTATGTGGCGTGTAGGGGCAAACAGTGCCCATCACCACTCTTTCATCTCAGATGGTAACAGGTTTTGTAATGCTAGAATAACACACTGGTTTTTCCCCCCTGACCCAGGCACACCCCAGAAGAGAGGCAGGATACAGGCAGAGTATTCCCATCACACCTCCAGTTGTCAAACATTACCTGGGCATTCACCTGATGGAGGAAAAGATGCATATTCCTAAGGAAGCTGTGCTAGGCTTTGCAAAAATATGTGCATTTTTAAGGTCTCTCCATATATGTGACACGTTTGCCTTTGCAGCTATAACATTGAGTCTACAAATACATCCAGCCCAAATTTATTCGAAGAATTGAATCAATAATTGAAACATTTGCTTTGATCAAAGTGCCAGTGGCACAATGACAGCTCATGTCAGCATTGCTGCTCTGAGATGAAAGGATAAGTATTATTCAGAGCTGAAAGTAGGGGAAGAAACTCCCAGTAAAAGAATGAAATACAAAGGGTGACATGGAGCTTGCCAGTGAGACAACACTTCTGTTACAGTCACACAACTTGTCAGCCCAGCAACTGTCTGCAGACGTTTTCACTACACTATAAATTCTGATTTCCAAGCAATAAAAAACCCTCCAAGATAAAAATGCATCACATAAATTCTTAAGTAAGGAAATCTTTTCCCACTGGGGGAAAAAAGCAAAATCATCAATCATCTACAACTTACAGACAAGACACTTGTAGAGCAGGAGTTTAAGCCATGATAAATTTTGCTGCACTTACTGCCTTTAAGAATGATCACATTACAGAAAAGCACTGGCATGATCCGTGTCACTCCGATATTTAAGCCCTTCCATTAATTAACCAGAAGTGAAATAGGACCTAGGTCTGTGGATCATTCAGTTGTAGTTCCTTGTTACTTCAAGCAACTAAGTTATAAAATTCCCTTCTTGAACTGAATAAACAGCATCCTGAAGAAGAGGAAATTTTTTTCATCCCATTTGGAGGGGGTTTTGGGATCTCTCTTCCTCAGGCACACACAAATATTCCTCTTGGTTCCCACTCACAGTCACAGACATTGCTCTTTATCCATCTATGTTGGTTTTCTTTGCCAGTGGTGTCCTTTAGGTTAAATAGCTTTCTCCCTGAGTCATTCCCACAAGCTTGCAGTGTACAAAGGAGCCTGGGATAAGGACAGAACAAAAATAGTACAAAGGCTGTACAGTACTCTCTAACTGAAAAGGCGGGCATTGAACTCTATCGTATGGATTTCTAGAGTGTTTCTTTCCATTTTTTTAACACAAGCAACAACCATCCTAGGGATGTACAGTTCTTCACTTGATCTGTGTGAAGAACTGCTCATTCTTCTCTAAGATAACCCTACACTAAGCAGAATCTTTGCACAATTAAGTGTCATAACTTAAAGCAAAAAGAAATTAAACCTTCTTCCCACCAGAATATATATTACAATTATGATCCTTCCATTATTAAAACATTACATGCAATTTATATTCAGCCACTTTTAAAATGCAGAAATTTAATAAAGGTATTGTACGTAGAAGTGCTAACAAGATAATTGCCTGTAGTTCTTGCTCCCAGATGGCTCAGCTCAGATTTAGAACAGGGAAAATCACAGCAACAGCCACCAGTGTGGAGCCATCCAAAGCCAGACTCAAAATGTTGCTGGTCACAAGCAGGACACATCCCAGGAAATGGGACGTGTCACTAGCAGGGACCCTCTGTCTGTCCCAGGTAGCTGCCACAGGAAGGAATTTCACTAAAAGCATTTAAAATCATTAAATAATTCATTAAATGAAATTAACAATGTCATTATTTTCCACCCTGAGACTTGATCACTGGAGTTACTGTTGTCTAAAGCATGTTTATATTTGTGTTAACCAACATGGTCAAAGCAGATAATCCCAAGTGCTGCTCAATTATTTAACCCCATGCTATGTGTCCTTGAGACGTGGCATACCCCTGTAGATCACCTGTCTCCTTGGCTGGCGCTGCCTTGACATATGCTGGCTGCCACTGCCTGGTTTGCACAAACATGACATGCTACAACTTCAAGATGCGGGACAGACATGCATCCAGAAAACCACAGCCACACAATGTGGTGGGACACATCTGACCTGGACAAGGCCACTGGAAGCCAGCAAATGCTGCAAGACGTCCCACCACTAATGGGATACACCTTACCGTGTGGCCAAACTCTGCTCTCGCATGCACCAATCCAAACCTGGAGCAGTTTCACTGGCTTCTACAGATCCACCTGAAATTTACACCCACAGTAGCATCTCACCTACTCAAAGAGTCACTAAAATGACCAAAAATGGGCACATACATTTCCTAAATGCAGCATTTGGACAGAAAATTTGCCCTAAGAATTTATTTTTTTAGAGGTAATGTTGTTCTTATTACTATTATTTTCTACTTCCACCTATTTCTACTTCTGCCCTGAGTAGAAGGCAGGCTGTTCCATTTAAAAATTCAGGACACAAATGGGGACCAGATTACATCTATCCCAAAGCTGCCAAAAAGCAATTGCTATATGAAGCCAGAAATCCTCCTGGGATTTTTCTCAAATCCACAAAATATTCCCAAGCACTAAACTTTCCACTGGGACTATTACATTAGCGGATAGTTTGTGTGTGAATATCCAAGTATGCAGCTGTCCTCCTAATGGTTTCCAGGACAAGAAGGCTGCACAGGGCACACACTCCTGCCTTAGCACCAAATAACATTTATACCAGACCTGGCCTTTAAAGTGAGTTACGTGCCTATCAGTGAGAAAAAAAAGCACCATGGACTCCTTCCTGAAGGAAAGCTGCAATGGTCAGCAGTAACATCTCCGCATAATTCTGAAACCAGAAGAGTCAGGTTGTGCCTGACCCTCCCCAGGCTGCTGCTGGGATCCCTTCCAATCCCCTTAGGTGTGTCTTTGCTGGAGAAATGCAAAGCCTTTGGCTCTGTGCTGGCGTTTCCTCACAGAGGAACTCTAGCAAGGAGCACCAGAGCTGCATCCGTGCATCCATCCCTCCATCCAGGCACTGATGTGCAGAGGGCTTGGTCCAGATCGCCGTGGGAGGCCGGGACTTGGAAACTGCCCTCAGGCCTGTCACCAATCCTGCAGATATCTGGACTTAGGAGAGGCCACACATGCCTCTTTGGATTGAAGCTGCCCTCCTCCAGCAGCTGAGTGCTTTCCAAAAGAAGAGGGAAAGCAAAGTTTCCCCTGCCAAACATTGACAGGGAGAAAAGGGGAGCAATGGACATCAGGACAAATGAGAATGGACATGCAGGTGATTGGGGGGGGCCCAGTGGCCCCACACAGCCTGGGGAAACTAGGAAGCCCAGCCCCAGCAGCACCGTGGGGCACATACCTCCCCTATTTAACAACCTAAAACCTAAAGCCTCCCCTCAGTCATGGCTGGGGAGGAGGAAGTCTGGGCAGGACACAGACCCTCCATGCAGGGCCACACTATGCACTCAGCACAGCCTCAGATGGGGTTTTACTACAGGCTCTTGCCAACCCAGTATTCCCTGCTCTCACCACTTGGAACATTTCTGGATAAGGTATTTATAGAATCCTTGGAAAAGCTTTTCTGGCCATTAGAAATGACTACATATATGTACACATATATGTGTATAAAAGTAAATATATACACATGGTCTGTATTTTATTTATATACAATATATGCAGCCATATATGTCTATAGCTATGTAAATATATAAAAATACATAAACATACCTCTACATATATTTAGTATCTATATATATATCTATATACATG
>NW_005054302.1:10009157-10009671 GCF_000277835.1 Geospiza fortis
TGGCGCTGCCAGCTAGCTGTGCTCAAGAAAATTCACAGCACTCATGCTCACTACCACTCTTCTCTCAGGAAGCTTTTAAGGTTTATTTCTATACATAAAAAGGCATAACCTGAACTCAGTGGATGCACAAGAACGGCCTTACAGACCCTCAGCCACCAGATTCTTGTCTCTGGCTTCAGCTGCCCACAGCTCCCGGGATGCTCGCACAGCACCAGGAAAGAGAAAAAAAAATCTCTTTCCATTGAAAGAGGAAAAAGCCCAAGCAGCGACCTTCCTGTACTTAAAGCTATGAATCACAAAACCTGGCAGAAGGATTCGGGTTAAATTCACGTCGTGGGTTTTGGTTTGTTTTTTTTTGCTTTCAATGCTGATTTTTTTTTTTAACCGGAGTTTATCTTTGTTCCCTGCATGGGTAGGAAGGTTAAATATAAAAAAGTTCCCTCTCACCATCCTCCTGCAACAACAACATGAGAAAGCGCTCTCCCGGCGTGGGTGGCCCCTCCTGCGTGTCCCC
>NW_005054302.1:10010523-10053955 GCF_000277835.1 Geospiza fortis
TCCTGTCGGGGATGGGGGGAGGCGCGTTCGGGGGCGCCTCGCTGACTAGGTTGGAGGCTCGCAGCCCCATCCGGAGCCACTGAAGGCACCAGGGTACGCCCGGGGTGAGCCTGTGTGGCAGCACGGCTGCCCCGCCTCATGTCTGGGGATGCTCGGCATCCAAATTCCGACCTAGAGACCGCCAGAGACTCCCTGTTCCCTTGCGGGGCAGTTGGTGGGGGTTACGCCGAGTCCCAAGCCCCTGAATTAACCCTGGGCATCCTCCTCGTCTCCCAGAGCTCTAGCTTCTCCTTGAGCATGGAGGAGTCGATGGCTGTCGGGCATTGACCGGGGATATCATTTCGTTCACAAACTCAGTGCCACGTTCCTAAGCGCGGCCCCTTGCCCTGCTGCCCACCTGCTCCATCACACGTCTTTGTGGTTTGGCACACCAGCTCCACGGGATGAGCGTTCATTAGGGCTGGAGTGACCCACTGCTCCATCTCCCCAGACCACTCCAGCCCTCCTTACAAGGGTTTGACAGAGTTGACACGGCAGAAGAGCTGCTCTGGTGTTTGCACAGCGCTTCATTCCCATCCCTGCAGCCATGATGTGGGCACAGACTGGGTTGGGCAGTCCCAACACACGCTATTCCCAGCACTGCCCCATAGGGTAAGCATCTTTTGGGATGAGTGGCACTGCCATGACACTGCTTGGGTTTCCCCATCTCAGTGCTTCAACGTATTTCAGTCCAGCAAGCTGTCCAGTGATGCCAGGATTCTCTATTGTGTTTGTGCTTCTTTCTCCCAAGGACTGATGGGTGGCTTCTTCCTCCTCAATACTGTGCCAAATGGATAAAGACAGGTAGGAAGAAATGCAGCAACAGGCTGAAGAAACCACTCACTGTCACCACAGCCCCATAAAGGGGCACAGCAAAAGAGAAACTGGCCCAGTGCCATGGCCACAGGACTGAATGGGTGCAGAGAGGACTCCCAGCAGCTCCAGGCACCGGGAGAGTGCTGTGGTTCACAGCAGCCTGGGGCATTGCTTTTTTGCATCACAAAACCCAGCTTTGCTCAGAGTTTGGGTTTTGCTCAGGTGCAAGACAGAGGGAAGCTATAGGATATGGGAACAGGCAAAGAAAGATAAAATATTCGGTGGTGAAATCAGGTTCCTCAGTTCCTGCATCTGAGCATCTCCCATGACAGCAATTACCCCAGGATGATGTTTGCCATGTGAGCTGGGCATCCTCAGAGGTGCCCTTCCCTCCATGCCTGGGTGCAAGGCGAATGCCAGTCAGGTGCTGCAATGTCTCTCTGAAGCTTTGAAGCTGAAACATCTTTTACCTGTCTCCATGAAGTCACCTAATACAGGCTGAGGTTATGCTCAAACAGGGGAGCACTGAATTGCAAAGCTACTGCTTTTTGAGGTAGGGGGCAAGGGGAACCATCGCATCATTGACCACTTCAGGAGAAAAACTACAGGCTTAGGGTACCTTGGATTAGAGATAGATGTTCTGTTCCTTTGTCATCTGCAGATTCCCTGGAGAAGATTAAGCCCAAATTCAGGTTTTTGAATGCCTAAATCTTCTGCAAAGTCATGGAGAACCTTGACAATAGAGTTAGACACCTTGGTCCCCAAGAGCAATTTGCCTTGGATTTTTCAGATTTTCCTATCTCCCATGCAGAGGTTAGCTTTGCTTATGAGCACGAACCAGCTCAGTTGTAAAATGAAGGTGAAATTTTGCCCTTGCTTGTTAAGTGCCTGCTCACTGAGCCAGATTAAGTGGGATGAGGGCACTGCTATCCAGTGAGTCCACTGAGTCCAGTTCAAAGTGGCAGTTCAAGCGCTACAATTTTTTATACATTTTACATTTGTTTATACATTTTATTAAAATTTATTGTTCGGTCAATTTGGGAATAGCTCCAGTATTTTAATATTTCTTTGTGTGTTTGTTTGTTTGTTTGATGTCATTCTAAGGAATCTGGAGCAGGAAAGAAGTGTGTTTTTCATGCCTTTTGTTTATAACCTTCTCAACCAGGACCAAGTGCCACCAGAACTCCAGTTGTAAGGTCAGCAGATATATGACAGTAATATCTCTTTTCAGGATATGACAGTACCATCTCTTTTTACTGCCTCCCTCCTGCTTCTCCCTGGTAGCCATGGACTCAGGACACCTGCATTATGCACATCTCCATTATACCCTGCTAGGGAAAACAAACACCTCTCATGGATATCCCAAGCATTTTGGTGAGCTACATGGAAAGGGAGAAGCTGCCACTACAGCTTGGTCCTTAGCAGCCCCCTGTGTCACTCAGCATCCCTGCTGCATCCCAAACACCTGCTGGCTGGGGAGCTCTGAGCATTTGCTACTGACAGACCTGGGGCTGGATCCCTGAGGCCCTTCAGCAGGGATGCAGCCATCCCAAACCCCGAGCGCACACGGGCATTGATGCTCGTTACATTTGCAGCCATCCATGCGTGTAATCCCACAGATTCCAAATGCTGCAAGCAAACAAATAATTGTCCCACTCTGCCTGACACTGCGGCAACCCCAAATGCCTGCACACAATTCCACTTCTTGCTGCCTCTGCTGCTTTTAACAGTGGCTGATGGGCAGACTGAGGGGTCCAGCCCCATTAACACCACGTCTGGGGATGGCACAAATAGCTATCCTGCAATGGGGAGACCACAGCAAGAGCTGAATCAAGAAATATGAATACACTGCATAGAAACTTCCACCCAGGCAAATTTAGTAAATAAAAGCCACAAAGTCCTTGACATAAAATATGTTCTTACCATATCTCAGGTGGAGAATACCCTCTCTTCTTGATAGCTACTGGCTTTACCTGCCCTGCAGAGACTTCTAGCTACTAAGCAGAGGCAGATTCTCTTGCAGCACTGGAGCACCACTTTCTAAATCACATCTGCAGGAGGTTTTCAAGTAATCTTGTAGTCTTGTAACCTGGCAGCCAGTAAACTCAGCTCCAGTAAACCTGGAACCCCAAAGGAAACCCATCCTGCTAAATAATTAGCCACTGTTAAGATTTCTACCCCGACAAATGCGTACATTTATCAGATTGCCTCTGATACACTTTTCATAGGCAGCATTGTGTTTGGAGGCAGCAGAAATATCTCTGCACATCTGTTTTTCCAGTTCTGCCAAAGAGCTTTCATTTTTCTCTAATAACTTGACCTCTTTGGTTTCTGGCAGAAGACAGCTAAGCAGAGCACTCGCTCCCTGGATTTGCTCCAGTACGGGATGAGGTCAGGACAAGAAAGAAAAAACAGCTGGATGGTTATGAAGCAGTGGGAAGAAACAGGGCAGGGACCAGGGCTTTTTCTTTCCTTCCCTTTTATATCCAATGGGATTTCATTTCTGGGCGTGTTTATTCCCCAGGCAGACAGTATCACCAAAGCACTATTTCCTGCAAGCCGCTGTTGTGGGGAACCTCCTCCAGCAGCTGACCATGCCCAGGGTGCATTTATAAATAGCACAGCCAGCTAATTCCTCCTCTGGTGGGCTGTCAGGAAATGTGAGGCGCAGGTCCTAGGGGTTTCCACCGATATATTGCATCTCCTGTACATATTCATCTCAGTTTTGGCAGAGTGAGGTTCATACCCCCCACTCCCACGTTATTTTTCCATTTCATCACATTCTCTTTACTCTGCCCAGGGCTTTCTGTGCTGGGGGCTTTCACCTCGCATTTTTTATTCTGTCTGCTTCCTTTTTTTCTGATATTCAATTAAATCATCTTCAAGCAGCAAGCAGAAAAAATGCCAGTGGGGTGGGAAGGAGGTGGAAAAGAGAGGAAAGATGAGGAAATGGAAAATGGGGAGAAGATATGCCAAGCATGGGAGAGACAGAAAAGTAGTCTGCATATGTTCCTCTGTTGGGATAGTTTTTCTCTCCCTGATCTCACTTTCTCCATAGCCAGAAATTCCACCTCAGGATCTGCCAAGGCGAAAATGTAGCATTTCTCTGCTGGGCCACAAAGCAAGGGTGAAATGTTCTGTTTTAATCATTTACAGAACAAAAGGAACACAACAGTCACCATCTGATTCATATCTGCTGAAATCCAGCAGCTAAAGCTGTGGGAGAGGAGATGAAGAAAGGAAAGGGTGGTTTGTTTTTTGTTTCTTTTTCTTCTGGTTAGTCACTGTTGACCTAAGACAAGGAGGACCACATTGGATTATTGCAAAGTTTAAGAGCTCCTACTGTCCTCTCCAATATATGAATGCAAAGAAAATACATAGACAATTACAACTACTGTTTCCTCTAGTACATGATCCCATTTCCCTTTGTGAGCCAGAAGGTTTAGCTGCATCATCAAGTTTCAGAGCCCTTCATAGACCTTTCTCCCATGATGTTTTCTAATCACTTTTTGAGCCCATTCATACTTTTGGCACCCTGGACATTCTGTGGCAGCAAGCTGCACAATGGAATTGTGTGCTGGGTGAAGACATACTTCCTTTGGGCTGTTTTAAGCCTTTCCCTCTTTCACAGAATCTCAGACTGGATGAGGTCAGAAGGGGCTCTGCAGGTCATCTGCTCTAAGCACCCTCCTCAGGCAGGACCACCTAGAGCCAGTTTCCCAGGACCATGTCCAGATGGCTTTGGAATAACTCCAAGGATGGAAAGTCCACAACCTCCCTGAGAAATAGTGCTTGGTCACTGTCACAGGAAAAAACTGTTTCCTGATATTCAGAAGAAACCTCCTGTGTTTCTGTTTGTGCCCATTGCCCCTGGTCCTGGCACTGGGCATTAATGAAAAGAGTCTGATTACAACCTCTTTAAAACATTCCTACAGGTATTTATACACATTGATGAGACCCAGCTGTCTCAGCCTTTGCTCACAGCAGAAGTGCCCACAGTCCCTTCATCACCCTTGTTGCTCTTTGCTGGACTACATCCACTATGCCCATGTCTCTCTTGCACTTATTTATTCTATGCCATTCATAATTCTTGTACTGCTACTGTACCTTCCTTCAAGCATCTCTTTTCCACCTAACTCAGCTGTAGTTTACTCAGAGCCTGCTTTCATGGAAGCTGCTCTCTCCCTCAGTCACTTTTGCCTCCCCTGCTGAGTACTTCACCAAGGAATGCCAGAAATGCACAAGGTACAGATGAGCCACTGATTTACACAGCAGCAGACCACAGAGGGGTTTTCAAAGGTCAGGCACGGCAAAGCAGAGCACAAATCTTTAAGAAAAGGAGAGAAAGAAGAGCTAGGAAGGGATTTCCCATTCATTGTTAATTCCATCATTGGAAGCTTTGGAATCACCAAAATTTTTGCAAACATGTAGAAAAGGAGAGTATGAGAAACATCCAGCATAGATTCAGCAAGAGCAGAGCTGTCAGGCCTCATCTGACCTGCTGCAATGAGGTGGTAAACCTTGGTAGATGAATGAGAGAGAAGGTGCAGATGCTGTGTGTGTTGGTGTGTAAGTGTGACTTCGGGTACTGTGTCATGTGGTGCCACTATATGCAAGATAGGAACAGCCGGGCAACAATAAAATATGAAAAGATGGATGTGTGTCTGCTCAAAACTTTTCTTAGAGATTAGTTACTCATGGTATGATGTGATGCAAAAAACCTCTCATGAATCTGTCCCAAACAGCGTTTCCACAAATAATGCAAAATCCAAGGACAGCTTTTTACATTTGCAGTTGACAGCAAGCTAGGGCAAGCTAATAGGAAGCTGGACACAGGACTAGAGGTCAAGGAAGACATGATGAGCAGGAAAAAAGGCATAGACTCCACTGATCCTCCATTGGATGCCCCCTTCAGCCCCTGCAGAGTGGGCAAGAAACTCTCAGTCTGACCCTTGGAAAGCCTTTTTCCTGCTTATGCCTGCCTTTGGCTTAAATTATGGAAATCTAATTAGACACTGAGGAAACCCCTCCAGGGCAGCAGGGCACTGGGGTGAGTTGCCTGGGAAGGCTGCTAGGATGAGTTGGTCCTGCACACAGGGTGATGTGTGAACAGGAGCCACCATCCCTGCCTCCAGGCAGAAGTGAGATGTATCTGTCTTCCTGAAGTCCTGCTCAGACCTGCCTTTCTGTGATTTTTATCCTGATGACACTTTATTACAATATTGATCATAAATCCAAGGTGCTACTGTGATGGCCTTGTCCTCCACCTCTCCAACCTGTGCTTGCTCTTACCGCCTGCCTTACCTGGCACTGCAAACCAGACAGCTAGGTCTGACTTAGGCCAGGGGACTGATCCAGCCGAAAACTCACCAGCTGGGAAGAATGCAAGAGAAGAAATCATATTTCCATTACTTGTTCTGCTATCTCATATCCTTTGTCTGTCTAGTCTACCTTGGATAGAGTAATCATGCCTTATGCTATGTTTGGAAAGCAGAGTGGAATTGTAAGGTGATATAAGCACTGGTTTGGATAATCTTTTCCAGACTGAGGGATGTCTAAACACTTGGGCAGAGGAAAGTGGTGTCTGAGCAGTTCCTCCTATAATCGACCACAGCTTGTTATTTGGGAAAGGGAGCTTTTTTCTTTATCACTTAGTACTAAGATCTAGAGGGTTTGCCAAGGTTAGAAGAAGCGGGCACACGCCACTGAGGAAAGATTCTGTTCAAGGAACAAGAGACGGAACACCAAGAAGATAAAAGGAGCTGGTGTAAGTTCTGTCACAGAAAATGCATTTTAAAGTTATTTGACATGTTTTAACCACAATCAGGTAATGAATGTGGCAGCCAAAGTAGGGCTCTTGGCTTTATGCCCACTCCCTGTCAAGACACTCCTCTGGGTGAATGCATGTCAGAGCAGTCTCTATCCTGACACCAAGTGGAGAGAACTCACACAGACTACTTTAAAATGTGATCCTCACTGCCAGTGAGGACAGCCACTCGATGTGCCACCCATTCTAGAACCAGTGAGGCATACAGTTTTTAAGCATTTTTGTATTTCTAGGATTTGTTTTCAAGAACCTGTCTCCTAGGAGCAGAAATAAACATTGGAGATAGTTGTACTTGATAAAAACTGCTATCTGGACTCCTGCAGTTTTACCCTCCTATCCCAAGTTTCCACCAGTGCCATACATGGCGAGTACCCAGTGGATGCATGTGGATCATCTTTACTGCGGTCAAGCTGGGTTTCAAGAGCAGCAGGGTAGTCACAGAATCACAGAAAGGTTGAGTTTAGCAGGGACATTTGGAGTTCATATGGCCCAATCCCCTGCTCAAGCAGGCCCCCCTACAGCCCATTTCCCAGGTCCATGTCTAGAGAGCTTTTGAGTATCTCCAAGTATGGCGAATTTCTTGCCCTGAAAATGAAGAGGAGGGTGCCTCTTCCTTGTGAGGAAGGGCCAGTGCTCAGTCATGTCAAGGTGATGCACATTGCAGTGTGCTGTAGCAGTCCCACCATGCCAAAGAGCAAGGCAGGGTACCTAGTCCTGAGGCTGGCATATCTCCCAGTGTATCTCATTGCACAGCATGCATCTTTCCAGCATGCTCTTCTCAGGAGGGGTTGGGAGCTGGTCAGTTCTGGGCTCCTCAGTACCAGAGAGATGTGGGGCTCCTGGAGCAGATACAGCAGAGGGCTACAAAGAGGATTAAGGGAGCATCTCTCTTACAAGGATTGGCTGAGGGACTGCCCAGCCTCCTGAAGAGATGACTGAGAGGTGACCTTATCAATGTCTGTGAGGATCTGAAGGGAGGGTGTCACGAGGATGGAGCCGGGGCCTTCTCAGTGGAGCCAAGCAACAGGACAAGCCACAACAGGCAGAAACTGATGCACAGGAAGTTCCACCTGAATATAAGGAAAAGTTTATTTACTGTGTGGGTGACCAAGCACTGGAACAGACTGCCCAGAGAGATTGGGGGTTCTCCCTCACTGGAGATATTTTGGAACTATCTGGATTCAACTCTGTGCAATTGATGGCACTTGAGCAGGGAGGTTTTGGACCAGATGATCCCACTGTGGTCCCTTCCATTTTGTGATTCTGTGATTTTCCCCTTTCAATGCACATCAGACCTCCAGTGCTGGGTGGCCAGAAGCCCTCCTTCAGAAGCTTCCCATCCTGCAGCTCCAGTCTTCACCGCACCTTATCTAGAACACCTCTAACTCATCCTGAGAATCACACCTCCTTTGACCTTGGCCCTGGGATTAAGGGGAGATCACTGCCAGATGAGGTTTCCCCATGGATTCAGCCTCTGAAGCCTTCAGCTTCCATTGCTCATTTGAGATTGCTTTCTCTCCGACTGTCTTACTCTTCTCTCTTGCTTTACACATGTCTACTTCTGCCTCCCAGGTGAAGAAAAATCCCTCATCATTTAGCAAGGTGCCAGAAAGTCACAGAAACCCCAGTACCAGCCACTGGCTAAGCCTCAAACTCCCAGCCAAGAAACAACAGCATCCTATAGTGCTCTGCACCAGAAAGGCGACAGCTTTTCTCCCAGGGGAAAAAACCCTGCATCAATTTAACACAAAAAGCTATCAAATACATCTAGTGTCAAGTTAGTCCATCCCTCTGATGGATGGCATTCAAAAACAGCACAGAAAGGAAGCACTGGTGCTGATAGATTTAAAAGCATTTAGCAGCTGCCCTGTTGTTAAAGTCATCTCCTAATTACGCAACATAAAAAAAAAAACAACAGGCAGAGGAAAATGTGTTGTGCATGGACTTACCCAGCTGATCCAGAGCAAAGAGGGCTGGGGCACCTTCGGAGAGCTCATTGTCTGGGGGAAGAAGAACAAACGCTAGGGAAGTCAGCTGGGGAGGTAGATGAGGACAGATGGGGTGACAACGCTGTTTTAATCACACTGCAGATAAGCCCCTGCTCAACTTGTTTCCGGTTCACCCTGACAGCTTTCATGTGCATGTTGTAGGTTTTCTTTTAATTCAGATATTACCGAAAAACCTCAGAACCAGCTCAAGACAGAGACTAGTCAGGATGAGCCCTGAAGAGCAGAAGCTCCACTGCTCCATCTGTACCCTCTCTGGGATTCCCAGTAGTGCTCCCCTTTTTGTCCATACCACAGCTCTTCACTCCTTTCTTCAACTGAGCCGGTGCCCAGGGCATGGCCAGGAGCACCCTGCCTGCAGCAAAGCTTTCCTGCATGCTACAGTCTCCTCCAACAACAGCAGCTGGAGAAGGTTTAACCAGCAGGAGCGAGAATTATTCAGAGGCTGACCAAACCTATAAGTTATCTGACAGCAGCACTGCAGTAACCCAGTGCCTGTGACAGGTGAGACCACAGGCTCTGGAAATCCCTGAGGTGGTGGCATCTCTCGCCAACAACTTGTAGGGGTTTATTTTGCATCCCATAAATGAGCCCACCCAATCTTGTCTGCTCCCAGCTGCAGAGCACAGCACACACAGATCCCTCACTACCAGTGAGATCCACAGCCACACAGGAGCATGTGAGCAAGCATTGAATTCCATTTGTGCCTTGTAGTTCCTGGGGTTTTGCTATTTTCAAACATTTCTTGCAATGTCAAAAATGCCATTAAATTGAAAAACCCAATGAAAATTTAAAAAAAAATTAAATTGCAGAGGGTGGGGGTTTTTTGTGGTGTTTTTTTTTCCTTTATGATTCATGGCATTTTTTTCAATGAATGGGCTTGACTTAAAAATCTTTTGATCTGGAGTCTGTGGATCCCTGTATTCCTAGAGGTTCCAGGAGGACATTTGAGAAGGGCAGGTGCATGGTACCCTACAGCAATCCCATACCTGTGCCCTTTCAAAGCAATCTTGCCCCCTGTTATAAAATGCTCTTAGGCCCAATGGTTAGAAAAGGTTGCAAGCCATGAGTTTAGGATAGCAATGAGCTGCATACAAAACCAAAAGCCAATGTATAACCACATTCAATTGTTCAACTGGTTTGGATTTCTATGAACCCCTGGTGGCAGTGACCCTGCCATCCTCTGCTTTAGAGACACAAGCACAGTGCAATCCTGAAGCCTACAGGCATTTAACCAATACAGGTATAAACAATAGCACAGACCATGCACGTAGCAAAGACTTTTAAGAAACAATAGAAGCAGAGATTGTTCTAATGGGGAAAAAGAGTGGACTGCAGCAAGCTTCCCTGTGCTGTTGCCCTGGGGCCGCCCTGGGCTGGGTACCTGCAGAAGCAGCAGATGTTCTATCATAAGGATGTTGCTCAGTGGTGCTTTGCTGGGGATGTTGAACCCAGGGCTCAAAAGCATAAATCTACTTATGGGTTCAAAAGCATGGAGCTACTTATGTAATTCAGCTCTCACAGAAAAGGAGGCAATGCCACATCTTGGTTTGTCCCTCTCCCTTCCCCCAGCATCTGGGCTATCAGCAGGAAGCCATGGGAAACAGATGGAGATAAGTGAGCGCTTTACCAAAGCAAAGTGTTTCCGTTCCCAAGGTGCTGCCATCTGGAAGGCTGCGGGTTTATTTTGGTTTTAGTCTGGGGCACAGCACATCCCAGACAAAGAAGGAACTTTGCCCAGGGAGGGACAGCTTCTGCTGGCCCAGGGGACAGGGACCTCTGGTAAAAAAGGTGACCTGGGGCTAAGCAAGGAGCACTTGTGGCTGCTCCTGCCAAATGTTCAAGTGGGGATTAAAAAGCAAGTAAGAGCAGCTGACTGGAAATTAGGTAGAGATAAATTGATAGAGGAAATAGGACTGCTGGCTACTCCTCATTGCATCTGCACCAAGTGCTTTTCTGTAACAGGGAATTTCTAGAGAGCAATAAACCCCAGCCTTGAGATGGGACATCTTGTGTCTGGCTAAGGTGGGCTGAAGCCTTGAACAGCCCTTGCACAGGGAGCCTCAGTTAGGGCAGCCCCCTTGTCATTGCCAGGACAGCGTGTATCCCTGCAGCCAACCTAAATTGTCCTACACAAATATGATTGAAGAGAATATTTTATCAGTTCTCCTGTGACTTCTTCCCAACCATGGTCATCTACAGTGTCCTACTTGTGGAGAGTGAGGGTGGTTATATCTAGCACAAGTGAAACATTAACTGGCCAAAAGATGGGTGTTGGGGCTTTTTTTCTTATATATATATATACATATTTCTTTTTTTTAAGTCCACTCCAAAACAGGAAAACAAGCTGCAGACCAAGTGGCTGTGTCAGTGTGACTGTTTGGATCTGACCTTTCCCACCTTCGTACTAAGTACTGCCTGGCACTGGACATAGCCCAGCAAAACCCCTGGGACCGCTGCAAGCACAGTGAATGGCAGCAGCACATTGGGAAGGCTCTCAGCACCTTCACTGGGTAGATTAAGAGCCAGCAATCATATCCTACCTCCTTTCACATTGGAAAAGGGGTGGATCCCACCATGAGACAACCAGTTTGTTTCATCCAGCTTCCAGTTTTCACCAGGGTCCATCTCTGATCCGCAGCATCAAAGATCTGCTTGCAATGCTTCCTGCTGCTCTCTCTGGGGAATAACCAAAAGATACTCTGAGCATCTGTCATGTTGCTAGACCATAGCCAGCTGCTGAGAAGCTCACATCAGCAGAGGAAAATCTTGTCAATATTTCAGGAAAAAAAGAAAATAATTTTTAAAATTTGAGGAAAAACCCACATGGCTCACAGGGAACTCTTGGACCAAGGAGCTGCTGACTCTACTCAATATCAACAAGCCTCCCTACTGCATCAAAAGGCCACCAATACTTGGACCTCCTAAATTTCTGTTAGCAGTCTGATCTACACTTAGAAATTCCTAATCCATCATGATACTTGCAGGGATGGTGTTTTACCTCTGAGTGGGATGATGTTTCACAAGGACATCCATCAGGGATGTGTGTCTTGGCTTTACAGGCCTAGCCATCAGGTCCTGGCAAGTGAGAGGAGTGGGCAGGCTTTCCCCACATCCCAGCTCCTCCATGGACAGAAGTTGCAGGCTGGAAGTCTCAGTCAGATATACATTCCAAGGCAATGCTAGCACTGGCCACTTGGCTCTCACAGCTGTCCCAGCCCCAGAGCAGTGGCTCTGAGCCACCAGGGAAGGATGGAGATTATTGAGCAGTTAACACAGGAGCTCTCCACCCTAAAAAGTTCCTTTCAGGTGTAGACACTAAATTATTTTCCTGACTATCAGTTATTCAGCGCAACCCACAGGTTTGTTGCACCTGGGAATCCTCATGGAGACATTTTCCTTCCCTTGAAGGAAATGCAATCCCAGATGTGAGCAAAGACTCTGAGAGTAACTCATGGAGAGCATCCCTGCAGAGGACTTGAGGTTCTCATGGATGGACAGCTAGATATGAGCCAACAGTGTGTGCTCACAGCCCTGAAACCCAACCTCAAACTGGGCTGCATCCAAAGCAGCGTGGGCAGCAGGGTGAGGAAGGGGATTCTGCCCCTCTGCCCTGGTGAGACCCCACCTGCAGTGCTGTGTCCAGCTCTGGGGTCCCAGCACAAGAAGGACATGGACCTGTTGGAATGAGTAAAAAGGAGGGCCCTGAAGATGATCAGAGGACTGGAGCATCTCTCCTGTGAAGACAGGCTGAGAAAGCTGGGGTTGCTCAGCCTGAAGAAGAGAAGGCTCCAAGAAGACCATATAACACCTTCCAGTACCTAAAGGTAGCTTATAAAAAGGTTTAGATTTGATATTAGGAAGGAATTCTTTACTGTGAGGGTGGCAAGGCACTGGAACAGGCTGCCCAGCTGGAAGTCCTCAAGACCAGACTGGATGGGGCTTTGAGCAACCTGGTCTAGTGGGTAGTGCCCACAGCAGGGGGGCTGGAACTAGATGATCTTTAAGGTCCCTTCAAAACCAAGCAATTCTGTGATTCTATAGTTCTATGATCCCTCGTGGGGTAGCACATACAGGCATTTAATGCATCCATGGACCTTCAGGATTACATGGATTTGGAAGGGAACAGAGTCCTTGCAGTATCAGCAACCTCTAATTTATTAAGGAAGCATACAACAGTGTTGTGATCTAAGAACAAGTTTTTGCCTCTGTTGGAAGATGCTGAAAAGGAGGTGACAAGGATTTTCCCTAGAACTGTCTGAAGCAAACCCAGATCCCAAATAGCAGCAATGGAGCTGATTTCATAGTGAGATGAGACCCACCACACTAGCAACTGCTCATCACTACTCAGCCTCTGACTTCCTTTGTCATTATTTGTAGGAATTTTTTGTAATTAATACTGTCACGACCCTAATTCAGGACACTCCTGGTAGCAATAGGCAGATAGCAGTGGAGGTACACCACCACACCAGGACCATCTCCTTAGGAATTGAGGCCAAGAAAGGGATGGACAGGCCCTGCCTCCACAGGGAAGCAAAGCATGGCTGAGCCATCCCACTGCACTTGTCAAGCACTGGTACCTCTCAGCTACCATCTACTGACGGGGGCTGCAGGTAGGGGCAGCAGCTGCACTTGGCTCCCAGTGGCTCCCAGCACAGCACAGCCCAAGCCCCTGCCTCAGCCCACTGCCAGCTCTCACCAGCATGAACCAGGAATGTGCTGGTGCTTCCTCAACTGGCCAGACCTGCAAGAAATCATTTCACACATCCTCTTGCTCAACATCTTAACTGAGTAGAATGAAATACTTGTCTGTATGTGTTTGGTGAGCAGCGAGCAGGACAGGTCATTGCATGCACAGGCAGAGCCGGGCTGGAATTTTTTGATGTAGCAAATTCACCTGAATTGCAATTAAGAGGTACTGAGACTTCAGGCAAATTTGGGTGGACTAAGTAATTAGTTTAAGCTGAAAGAGAAGAAAAAGAGTCCTAAGAAGAGCAGCAAGGCTCCATCTTGACATTTTAAAAACTGATTTTTTTTTTTCTTGTTCTTTCAAGTGCTGGTTTTGGCTTGAAAGTGACCTAGTTTGCTTTTTCTTTTCTTTTTTCTAATTTTTTTTTAAGTCATGAAAAGCAGTAAATAATCTCAAACCAGAATGTCTCATGCTATGCTTATGAAAAGAAATCAAAGAAGAAAAGAAACATTCTCCTTTAGGGGGTGATCCAAACTGAAAAGTATTTTCAATTTTTCCCTTCAGCCACTGAAATGAAAATCCTATTGTTTGCACAGCTACACTACTGAAAGGCATCACTTCAATGTGTACTGCTGGCAATTTCTTCTTTCTACCTGCCAAGGGAGGGGTTTGTCTTCAAGTTCAATAAAAGTATAAGAGAGAAATAACAAAAGGGCAATTTATCCACGTAGCATAGGAGATAAAATGGCTTTTCCATATTTACTTGTTTCTCTGAAAGAGGGACCCTCAGCTCTTTGCTGGCTGCCCCACTGCTCAAAATGATATAGACATGGAATCTTACACACACAAGTCCTGAGCCCTCATCATACAGAAGATTAATTGCAAAGTGAAACCTTCTGACTTCACTGACATGTAAGGCCTAACCAACATCAGAGAAAGCAAAGGTCAAAATGTATTTGGGTCAATAACACCAGCAGTGACAAACGCCCAGAAGATGATAAACCTCAGTCCTTGCTGTAGCTTTGGGGCATCCATCTCTTCTCTTCACAGCAGAACCTGATGTCAGCAGAGGCTGCTGGTGTCAGGTGTTCAGCGCCAACATCAGAGATCAGAGATGGGTTTGTGGTGCCTGTCTCACCACAGAGCACGCCCTGTGCCCACTCTCTGCTGTGGCTGCCCAACAGAATGGGATGGGAGGGAAAGGGATGGGTGGAAACACAGGGCACGGCCCACTAGCTGCATTTATGCTCATGCTTGCTAAAATACAGAGCTGGAGAAGGAGACATCGCTGCTTGGGCTGGGGTCTCACCAGGGCTGGGATCACAGCTCCTGCTGCTTGAAGGGCTCAGCCTTGCTACAGTCAAAAATCAACACCCACTAACTCCATCTTTCATGAAGACAAATCAAATGTGAGATTTTCTAAAGGGCCTGCACTCAGGTTCTGCATGCAGTCTTCACCTAGGGCAAGGGATGCTCATTTTACACACCTATAGCTTCCACCATGCCTCTGAGGAAAAACATGGTGAGAAAAGACCCACATTCCTCCTATATCCTGATACAATATTAAAAAAGTAATAGGAGCTAAATACATTAAGACACCTTTCACTCTGCAGCTTTTACTGTACCAAAAACAGCAATGCAGATCACAAGGACTGTCCATTTTCAATCTAACCTGCAAATTTAATCCGAGCTGCAGGAAAAAATAGTATAATATTGGAATGACTATTTCACCAATGTTTTACAATCCCTCTAATCTGTTGGCAGGAGTGGCTGCTGGAGCACAAGCCCCAGTTAAGCTCCTCTTCTGGAGCATTTCCAGTTCAAGACAATCTGCCACACAGCCTCTCAGAGCACTCAGCAGCTGCATGGGGATTTTTTTTTAGTACCATAAACTGTAGAATTCACATGGTCAGAACAGCAGGAAAATAAAAGTTAATGACCTGAGATTAACTCAGACAGAAAAGAGATTAAAGCATCAAACCCTAAATGCTACAGCATGCAGGGGCTTGATCTGCTGGACAAGTATAGGCTGGAAGTGTTTGCCCAAACACTGCCCTTAAAATTGGCTCCAGCCACATGGCTCAGGTGCTGCTCAGTGGAGATGCCGATGCTGTGCAAAGGATCTCACATTTCTCTGAACTATCATGTCTCCTTACATATGGTTCAGCTTTAGAGCTCTAACTGCATCCACCTACTTGACTGGGAGTAAAATTCACCGGCTCTTCCAGAAGACACAGACTCAGGTAGTTCTCCTCTTCTCCATGAGGAACAAACAAGGGCACAGCGTCATGAGATACTCAATTCAATCTGATCCACCTAGATCACCACCAGGGCTGGTGATCACTTGGGGCTGGTGATACTCACACACCACCTTGCTGCTCTGAGCCACCAGAACAGCACACTGGAGCTCTTTGCATTTAATGATTTCTTGATTTAGATGAACAACCTTTCCAACACCTTGTAGCACCTAAGGAGAGTTCAAGTGTGATACCTTCTGGACAGCATCTGTCCTGGGGGATCCAGGCAGTGTGGGGTGCACACAACTGGTTCCTGGGATCAGGGCAGCCCCAAGCCACACCAAACCATTGCTTGGTGGCCAGGCCAGGGCTGGTGACTGCAGAGCCACTGCCAGCTTGTAGCAGCCTGGTGTGTGAGCTTGGACAGGGATCGCAGCCAGAGAAAGGCCACGCAGCAGCTGAGGTGGTCACAAGTCATAGGAGGTCTGCTAGATGAGGCAGCAGGGAGCACCAAGGAGAGCGGGGTTCAGTATCCCTGTGGAGAGAGAGGCTGGGACAAGGGAGAAAAATCCATTTCTGTTCATGTTGCAAACCCTGCAGGGATGGCTAGGCACTGCTAGTGTGTTCTCCAGCAAAGAGAGGGCACTGATCCTAACACATGCTTCCAGGCAACTTTTGGGGTTTGGGATCAATATTCACCACATTAAAGGGATGATATTTGCAGCCAAGGCAGAACTGAGGCTGAGACCAGATGCAGGGAGTGAAGAAAAGAGCTTGGTCCAGCTGGAGATGAGGAAGAGAGCTTGGCCAGGCTGTGGGAGGAGGTCTCAGGCAGCAGCCTTGCACATTGGATTAAATGCTGTAGGACAGATCCTTCTGCCTGTGATGTTTCCCAGAGCCCTGCAATAATACAAGGATAGCCTTCTTTTCATCAGGCATGGGCTGGGAACCTCCCTGCCCGTGCTCAGCAAAGGGGCCTCATGGTGCCTACACAATAACCCAGACCCTTCCCAATCCCAATGAGTCCAGAGAAGTTAAAGTATCCCCTGACACACAGTTTCACCCAGATTGAAAACTGAGTAACTTTGGACAACTTCTGTGTGAAAAAGGCCATGTACTCGGAATGCAAGGGCAGTGCCAAGGGGAAGTCTCGTTACTTGGGCAAGCAGCTGCTGCTCTTGGGCAGGGATCACTGCTCTGTGAGGGCACTGCCTTCCTGCTGCTGTCCATCCACCCAAAGGCAATGTGAGCGGGAATGGGAAGGTCTGAGTGAGCCTTACAGAGCTGAGCAGGGCAGGATCAGGACTTTGAGGGGGACATTACAAATTTGTTTAACCTGGAGCAGCGTGGGCGCAGTGAAAGGCACAAGGTGATAAAGTACTTCCACTGTACCCCAGAGCTCAGCCTGACGGCTGCCTTTAATCACCCACAGCTGTTCTTTACTGCCTTGGATGTGCTCTCCTTTAATTAGCCCAAAAGGTGACTAATGAGCTATTTGTTAATGTCATCAATCAAAAAGCTCTTTTTGTAGCTGGTCTGAAAGAGGTTTTTTTAAAAAGCGTCGAGTTTCAGCCAACTGGCACGGAGCATGATCACAAGCTAATTACATGATCTCATGGCAGTTATCTCAAACTAATACATCATTAATCTGATCTTACGACAGCTAAAGGAGAAGCCCAGAGCCAAGAAGCACTTGAACACTCTACAGTTCTCAAGACAGGAGCCCTTTTTATAAAAGCTGCAGGTTTACACACAGCAGGCACATGTCAGGGCAAGCTGCAAGTTGTATTGCTCCCTTACCCTGACAAACAAAAACATTCACAAGCCAGGAACACACCATCTCCTCCAAAGGGAAACTTCCCTGAAACATACTCACCATCCCCCTGACTCAGCTCAGGGCTGCAAGGATGACCAGAGAGGGAAGAGGTTCAGGGTCAGGATCCCAGCATTTCTCAGGAACCCTAAGCATTTTTGATAAGCTTTCTGTAGGACAAACCCCTTTTGGAGGACTTGTCCCAGTCTGGTCTCAGGGGACAGGTGGGTAGTTTCAGGCACTAATGGGGATGGGCACTAGAAGTGATTGTTATGGCTAAAATATCCTGGAAGCTAATTGCCTGTGAAGATAACTGGCACTAGAAGCTCCTATCTATCCTCTACATCCCTTTGGATGTAAAGGTAGGAGGCAAACCAATAAATAAATTCCTATTGACATGTCATGACTTCATTTAATTAGCTCACCTCTAATTGGGGACAACCATCTACACAGATAACCAGAGAAAATCTTGAAAACCTTTGAGAATAATATCCTTAGATTCAGCCAAACTCTTACTCTCACTCTTGAGCAAGGGTACCCCCAAAATGGTCCCAAAGGAGCTGCTCACAAACCTGTCCCACCCATCTCTCAGGTATGGCAGGACATCAGGATCCACTTCGCAGTGCTCCAGGACCACTGCCCTGGTGACACAGTGCAGGAAATGCTGTGTGTACATATCAATATAGGTTTGGGATGAATTTAAGATCTGTAAGGTCCTCCAAGTCACCATGTGGAATAAAATTTCTCTTTCTTACTTCTCTGGTTTTCTTCCAAAGTCAGAAAATTGAATTGCAACTCCTTGAAGCAAAGCTTGTGTCTCTTTTTTGTGTCTGTTGCAGAGCTGTCTGTATTAAACTAGCAGCACCAAATGCCACCACACCTCAGCTCTGCCAGTTATCTTCAGAGGCAATCAGCTGCCAGGATATTTTAGCCATAACTATCACGTATCTACTTAAGAGATGATAATTTCTCTGTGCTGTTTCCCTGATCTCTCAGAAAACACACTACTACCTTTTTTTTCCTTTTTTTTCAGTCATAGGAGAAAATGTTCCTGTTCCAGCCTCAGTTCAGACAACATAAAAAAAAAGGTAACATAGAAATGGTAAATCTTACCTGAAAAAACACCTGTGATTTCTCTGGTGACAAAAAGCCTCTGTGCCTAGGTGGTGCAAGACCAAAGCTTTCCTGGGAAATGTTTGTCCTCTGTTGGGTAAGAGCTCCACAAAAACTATGTAGCTATTGCCTGGACTTGCTTTAGTTTGAGTAGGTAAGTCAGGGGAATTCAGCTGCTCTTGTGTGTTCAAAGAGCTTCAAAATGCTGTACACCACCTCTCGCATTATGGTTCCCACAAGAATGCCAGGTATGTGTCTGTCTTCCTGAGTCACGCAATTATCTATGGGAAAGTAACCCGTAGAAACCCAGCAGAAGTGGAAAAACCCCAAGTGGCTGTCTAAATCCCTCAACAGTTAGAAGTAGCCCTGCAAGGAGATCTTCTCAAAGAGGCTTTGCTAATTCCCACATCCAGAATGCCAAAGCTAGCAGAGATGCTGAGCTGTCTGCTCGCCACCTTCCTCAGCAGTTTGCAGCACCACACGTGGGAAGTGCCAGGCAGAAGGAGCAGCCCAGCCTCAAAAGCAACTACAGCACTGTAAGAGACAATCTGAAGCTCATTGGATTGCACAGGTTATGGGATGGCCTCTAGCCAGGAGGAAATGTAGGGTGAAATAGTCCCTGATGACTGCTGCTAATGAAGGCTGAGTCATCAGTGACACGGAATGAAAAAATGGTGTGATGCAGCGGTGTCTGGGCTAGTTACATCTTGATAAGGAAGGTGGATGTCTTCCTGGGTTTTCCCTTGAGTCAGAAACACCTGGGGAAAGTGATACCTGGAAAGGGATATCTGCCATGATCAAATGCCACCTCAGGCAGTCTCAGAAGAGGAATAAATAACATGAGAGAATGTTACCTTGTAAGTTAACTTCCCAGAGAAGCCACTTGTTCCAAGCAGATGGGAGGAGACAAGGGTGACAATGAAGAGCAAAGAGTGAAGGAAAATACCCTACCTTCTTGCCTGGAAAAATATGGTCTTACCATGGTGAGAATGGCTCCAGCAGATGCTCACACTCAGCAATCTTTTTCTAGAGTGACCAATTTTCCTGTATGATTTCCAACAAGGACATCCCAGAAGTGAAGCTCCAATCCTACACGCCATCCAAAAGCTCACTTGAGCATAAGCAGCCCACACAACTGCAGCAGATGTGAACAGATCTTGGTTTCTCCTGAAAGATCCTCACCATCCATCAAGTCTCTTGGCAGCTTATGGTACTCAGGAGATTATATAAAATTTTGAGCTCGGTTGTTAAGTGCTTCCAGCTACCAGATCAGACAGAAAACCTCACACCTGGGAGGCAAACAGCCCCTATTCCCAGGGCCAGGAGGGCTTCAAGCACCCCTGTGTACTGGATGATAAAGAGAAATGTGCTCTGCAGCATTTGAGCAAACTCTGAGGCTTGGCTTTATCACCCCATTCCATTGGCCAGCATTGACTAAGACATCTGTCAGTATCTGGCTGTGCTTGGCACCTTCCTGCAGTGCAAGCAGGTTGGGATGCTGCCAGGCACAAGGTGGGTTGTTGCCTGTGTATTCAGGAAGCCAGCAGGTCCAGGAGCAGCAGATGTCGGCCAGGGAAAAAAGACTCTCAGATACCTTGCACTCCCATTCTTTCTCCAATGGCATATCTCTGGCCACAAAGGAAAGAGCATTCAAGCTCTTACCAAGAGACATTTTGGTGACTGCCAGCATGGTGCCAACTGGTTCTGGCTGTCTTGCAGCCAGTGTCTGGACCAGTGAAAGATTCTGGCTGTGCCGCCATCTATGCACAGGGGAGGAGCTGAGAGAGCCCTGGCTGTCCCAAGGCCCTCCACACACGCAGGCTCACTCACCACAGCTGTAGAGCAGCAAGAGCAGAACCAGCAGTGTCAAAGCTCTTCCACCAAGCCCCTATGTCACTGTCATATTTTCTGGAAAAATCCCCTTGCCCAGGATTCTTCTCCTGGGAAGCTGAGAAGCCTCAGAGAAAAAAAAAAAAGAAAACAGTATTATCTCATTTGCTTCTCCTGTGTTTTGCTGCTTTGGAATGTTGTTTGGAGATTTTTTATCCAACGTGTGAATTGTTTTTACTTAATGACCAATCATGGTCCAGCTGTGTCAGGACTCTAGAGAGAGTCATGGGTTTTTCATTAGTATCTTGTTAAGCCTTCTGTAAGTATCCTTTCTCTATTCTTTAGTATAGTTTAGTATAGCATTCTTTAATATAATATATATAATAAAATAAAAAATTCACCTTCCAGGAACATGGATTCAGATTCATCATTTCCTTCCTGCCACAGGGGCCCCTGAAAATACCACACCCCAGATGTGCTGATGCACCAGAATCCATCCTGGAGGATGGGGATGCCACCAGGCTTCAACTTTGTAGTGAGAGAAACTTGGAGAAATCACAGATTGGATAGAAGTCAACTAATGGCCATTTGTGTGATGGAGTCTTTGGGTTAAGGTTCTTAAAAAAAAAAAAATACTACATAGTAGGCTTGTAATTGCAGGGACAGCAAGTCCTGATGGCTTTTCCAGGCCTGTTGACTCGGGGCAGGCTCTTACCTTCCTCCTGGCATGTCTGTGCAGGGCTGTGGTTGCCCCACCATGGCACAGGCTCATCCACTGCTGCACAAACATCCTGGGGAGCCAAAACCACCTTCAGGAGAGGGAGAAGCCAGTGCTGCGTAATTCACGGTGCCCCGCCGCTCCTTCGCTGTGAGTCATGAGCTTCCCAGGAGATTTACAGCCAGAGGCACCCATCTGCCTTGACTCAAATGGAGGGGATGGTTTCAGCCCAAGCCAAGCTCACAGGTGAGTCTGGGCGAGGCAGAGATGAGCAGTCATTGCACTGCAGTGTATCTGCTGCAGAAAGGTTTCTCCACAAAGTGGGTAAACCCACTCTATCCTCTCTTCCTACCCTGTACTGAGGACAAGGGATGGTGCTGGATATCACCAGCCTCCTGCCCTTTCTCCAGCCACATCACCTGAGCCGTGCCCCTGGGTGCCCATGTAAAAGTTCCCTCCCTTGCTCCTCATCCTGCTCACCAGTTCTTCTGAACTGCTGGGAGAAGTCTTCACAATGGGGCCTGTCTTCTGCTACGCCTCTGCCCAGATGTAAACACTGCATTCCCCCAAAAGAGTGCTGCAAATAGAGACAGAAGATTATACTAGTCAACAGGATGAGAGGGGCTGTCCCAGTGTTGTTGGAAAGTTGTCTGAAAACAGACATTCTTTCCTAGGAAAGCCTTTCTGGGCCCAACCTCACAGGGCAGCTCAGGCATGAGTGAGGCTGGGGGGAGATTGTCCCTATCATGAACACTGGTGGGGTCCTGCACAGCCACTCATGAGAAGCAGTGGAGTTTCCTGGCTGAGGGCTGGTTTGTCCCAGTCCCCACACCTAGACCATGCCATGCCTGTAATGCTGTCTTATACACAGATAGTGCTGGGTTGCGTTTTCCAGGGAGAGGAGGAAAGTGGGACTGGTGGTAGGAAGGAGATAAGCCCCAGGCCAGGTGCAGGCAGTGGGGAGTCTCAGGTTACTTGTGGGGCAGGCAGAGATGGGCAGCAGTGCCTGGGTTATTCAGTGACGGGAGTCAGAGAAGAAGAGTTCTGTCTCATTGAGACCCTGACAGACAGCACAGCCATAATCACCATAATTTTCTCCCTGGTGAAGGAAGGGACAGGCTGAGGAAGCTTCTTTGCTCAAGTATCCACATACATCCTTCAATGCAATTGAGGTTCAGGCAGGATCTCTACTGGCAGGTATACTTCCAGAGGACTGACTTAGACATAAAATATTTACAGCTCCCTCTTTAGAGAAACTTTCTTTTGGGACAATCTTTCTATGCTGAACAAAATCAGAATTCTGAAAAGAAAAATACAGGGGGAATCCAACCAGCCTCTCACTGAATTACTTTCCTCAGGATCAGACAAGAGCAGAAAAGAGGTCGGTAAGGTGATGGTGATGTTGGTGACTGTGGGAGGAATTGATGGCAAATTCCTGATGTCTCCTTACACCCATCAGTCTGGTGCCAGTTTATGAGGGTGTGATGATCTCTGCCTCTGGGGTCAGCCATAACACAGACACCTAATCTCTTGCCCCTGGGATCACAGAAGTGCAGCCAACAGTCGCTTTCTGCTGACCTTCTCCTGGCTGCCTGCTCTTCCCTGTGAGCTGTGGGGTCACACACTGCGGTCACTTCCTACTTCACTTTCTCTGCAGCTCCCTTCTCTAGTTGCAGGAGGATCTGGATGCATCCAGGGCAGAGCCCCACCTGACACAGGGTTCCATCTACCCACTGGCATGGGGGAGCCAGGGCTGCTTCCAGGGTATGAGAATGGTGCAATTATAACCCCACCATTAATGACACTGAGCAAGATTTTGGCCACCAGTCTTATCTAAGGCATGGTGGTGGGTGAGTCCCTGTCACCAAGCCCCTGCCTCGTTCTCTTTGGTTCTCATGAAAAACTAGAGAGGACCTGACACTCTGCATCAGAACAAACCCAAAAGCTGAAACTTCTAAATATCTCAGTAAAGAGAAATTCCATTTTCCAGCCAGTTCTATTCGCTACTTAAGAAAAAAAACTGACTTCACCGGAAAAGCATCAGCAGTGCAGTGGCATTTGTTCCAGCTGAAATTTGAAGCACATCGTCTCGTTTCCTTTCAGTAACTCCTTTCAATACTCCTAAGTATTTGTTAGACTTTTATTTTGTATCAATAAGAGTGTTTCAATTTGCGCATGTTATTTAAACTCTCAGCTAGGAACCAAAGTAACAATTATCCGCCCCCTGGTTTGCTGATTCACAAGAGACTCTGACGAACGCTGATGCCGTGCAGCCAGCATGAGCTATCGGTGAGGAACAACCATTAAAAAAGTGTCTGCTTAGGTCAATTATGGAAGAGCAGCTGCATCCTGCAGACTGAGACACCTGGTGATTTAATCATCCCTTGACGTGATATTACTTTCATATGCACATTACTGAAATATTCATGAGCAATCCAACATTGGGGGTAGCACTTCTCAAATGGAAACAGCTCCAGGTGTGGGGTAAAGAGAAACCTAATGTGGTCAGTAATATTTTCCCTGATTTCAAGGAATGATGGAGCAGACCCCCCATTTGCAGCAAAGTAAATAGATGGTGATAGCTCTTTTTTTTTGCTATATGGTACCAAATAACTGCCCTAAACTTCCTAATAGTCAAGAAGATACCTCCAGTAATACTGATATGTTTGTGATGGTGCAAATAAGCTAAAAAACCTTCCTGTGGCTTTACCTCTCACTTCATTGTAACAGGCAGTCCTACCCACATTGGCCATTATGATTCTCTAATCAGAAGTATCGTTGCTATGAACTCTTTTTGGGGTTGCTTAGGAGTTTTTTTCCTACCGTGAATAAACAAAGAATAAGCTTTCAATTCTATTAAATACATTAATTTTTGCCTGACTCCTTCTCCCCCAAAGAAAGCAACTGCTCTCAGGCCTTTTTCTGTTCTTATGCCAGAAGCATTCTTAGTAGGTCAGAGCAAATTGTGGGCACCTTCTTCTAGGAGGTGCCCACAATTTGGAGGCACTATGGAGCAATTGCTCTATGGAGCAATTCCAAGTCTCCTCCCAAAAAGATAGTGTGACAGAGGCTGCACTTTCCCTTTTCTTTCCTTCCAGTAAGCCACTACATTGAGGCTGCCTCCAAAAAATTGTGGCAGTCTTTGAGCGCCTCCATATCTCAGTCGTGTCTATCCACAAAAACAGACACAGTCCCTTGCAAACCCATATTCTCTTCCTCTATGGGGACACTGAACCACATTGAACGCAAGAATGGATTATCTGCAACACCAAGATTTAGGCTTTTCCGTCAAGATTTTTTCATGATGGATGAAACATTGCATATGTTCCATGGATGGGGCCCAAAGGAGACCAAATCTACCTCTTTTCCCCCCACAAGCAAGCTGTAACAGCCCATTCTTGGCTGTCTGTGCCTTGGGCTGTGCCAGTGGGTTTTCCACTGCAGGTTTTTTTGCCAGGCACTGGAGCTTGCCCACCAGTCTCTGCAGTTTTCCAAAGGGCTGCAGTGGCCAGGATGCACAGAGACCTCAATAATGGTCCCTACCCATGGAAGTGCCTTGTCCCCTCAACACTTGGACTCATGAGGATCATCAGCAGCTGCTGCGGCCCCTGTGCTCACCCCACTGCGTCCCAACTGCCAGAGGAATCAATATTTCCCTGGAAAATATAAACTAATCCTTTTTTTCTTTTTCCCCCCTTCATCTCAGGAATGTACCACTTTCAACCAAACTTCTGCCAGGAAAAGTTTCTTAGGTTGGAACTTTTAGTCCGTGTGTGGAAAAACCACCTGGGAGGCAGCAGCAATCAGCAGCCAGGGCAGGACAGTGGTGGGACCTCAGCTGGCCTGTTTCCATGCTGGTCTCTGACCTGAGCTTCCTACATCCTTAACCCCTTGGTTACAATCTTGGGCTCTAAGTCTTCTTCCAACAAAACTAATAAATCAAAAAACATATAGATGAGATTTGATCCTCCTGTTAAGCTGGGGGGAGGGGAGGAGCAGGGGGGAAGCTATATAGAGCTCAAGAAGTGTTTCTTCCCAGCCTTAGCTCAGCCTGTTTGACTCCCAGGGTAAGTTCTCCAGAAGTTTCCTGTGATGCTGCCTGTCCCAAGCCAAGATCCCACTATCTGCACCCTCTGCAGCTCAGCTCTGGGGGATGAGAAGAGCTCCAGGCTCCAGGGGGTATTTAACAGTCTGCAGCCAGACTGAAATGCAGAGGTGATGGGTGTTCTGTGCTAACTTGGCTCAGCCCTTCCACCCATCCCTGTCCTGCCCAGGCAGCAAAACATCACACATGGCTGGGACTGCTTTTCCCTACTAGCACCAAATGAGTCCATCCTCGCAAACAACCATGTCCCACCAAAACATCTGCATGGCAAAACTCCCGTTCCTCCCTTCTCGTCCTGATCACCAGTTCTTCTGAATTGGTGGGGGAAAGGTCTTGTGCTAAACATCTGCCCATCTGCAAGCATTGCACTCCTCTGAAAAAGTAGACAAATGGAGAGAGAAGTTTGCACTAGGCAATGGGATGAGAAATTCTGTCACTGTCTAATTCTGTCTGATAACAAGACATTTTTTCCTAAGTTTTTTTGGCCTTCACTTCTCAGGGAGGAGCTGAGTGGGAGCTAGTCCATATCCTGAACATCGGTGGGGTGCTGCACCACTGCCTCTTGGGTTCAGGAAGGGAAGGAGTGAAGTGGATGGGTAGCTGGTGGGGAGCTGCCACCTATCCAGGATTTTTGTGAAATGAGTGCTTTGTTTCCTTTGTTCTTCTTTAGCCGGCACCCAAAGTCAGACAGGTATCTCCAGCACCATCCAACATTTTGTTTTGAACAGAACTTTATCTTCTTTACTTTGCCATTTTACTGATAAAACCAACAACAGAAAGTAACATTGATTTGGATACACACCCGAGTGTGTTTCCCTTCCTCTTCCAATTTGTCAGTTCAACAGCCAAACCAAACACAGCCATCCCTCTGTCTGCTCTCTGGCCATCACTCCACCAATAAATAACAGTGCTCCATTTCCAGCTTACCTTGAGAGGTCTCTCCTTGCAGTGCCAGCTATATCCAGCTCTCCTGTTGTGAGTTTTCCCAGCCCCAGAGTCTCCTTCCCCCAGCTGTGTGACTGACCCACCTGCACAGAGAAGGTTTAGGGGTCTCTGCTACAAAACTGGGCACTGGGTGCCACTGCTTGGGACAGGATTCAAATCTATGTGGTGGTGGAGTTATTCCTGGTTTACATCAGTGTGTGTGGCCACAGGACTCTGTGCAGGGAGCTAACATGAGCCTTTGACATCACTGGTTAAATTTAGGGAATTAGCACAGTCCTAAAATGCTCCAGAGGGAAGCTAGAGCCGGGTTGACAAGGTTGCACCCTGCAACCACCTGCCACCCAAGCACAGGGCAGGGGATGGAGCCAGGAGTTTCTATGCCAGCCCCAATGCCATGCTGCATCATCCATTCAGAAATAACCTCCCATCAAGGTGCACTCAGCTCTGCTGTAGCACAAAAGCAGACAGCCTCCTAAGGCTTGCCCAGGACATGGGCAAACGGACCCCTCCTGAAATCCCACAGCCCCACGGAGCTGCTGGTCCTTGCTCTGCTGGTCAGAGTGGGTGGTTGTGGAGTGACAGAGGTGTCTTCACATGGTGGGGATATGGCAGGGGAGGTAAAGCTGGGCAAATCCCAGCCCATGGACTCCCCCAACACCTCGTGCAGCTGGGAATCCCTGCCCCAGAGGATTCTGCAGCTCTCACTAACTAGAGCGGCCACAAGAGAAGAGGACCTCCAAAGAAAAGGAATGGGTAAAAGTCACAAGAGACGCAGCCTCCCCCAAAAGATGCAGAGGAAACTCTAAAACCCAAGAGGAATCTCTGAACCCCAAGTCTGTCTGATGTTTGTAGAGCTGGGTAGAAGCTGTAGCTGTGTAGTTGCAGTTCAGGTTGGTTTTGGCAGCCTCAGTCCGGCCAGAAGATTGCTTCTGCAATTTGTGGTGTCCTCCATAGACATTTACTTTTCTCTTGATTCTTTGCTGATTTTTGCAAAGGCCTCTCTAATCTCTGTGTGAAGCACATCCCAGAAAACTATTGCAATAATAGCTTTGAATTTTCACATGCCTTCTGCGTGGAGGTTGTGAGACACCCAATTCAACAAGACCAGAAGCAGCAGCTGTCTATTTCTGAGTGTACCACCTTGCACCAGCAGCTGCCCTGCTTTGCTGCAGTCTTGTGGCACCTGAGCAATGGAGACTGGAGTATTTTGGGTGTGAGGAAAGAACAGCTGTTTGTTTTCCTGAAGGAGAAGCTCTGCAGCCACCAAACAGATGGTGAAACTGCAGCCACAAGAAGCGCCTGATTGCAAGGCAGGCTGTGAGAAACAAGAGAACCCTTAACAGCTTTCTCAGCACTCATCACTAGCCTGTGCTAATTGCAAAAGGCAGTGGAGCCAAGCAGGCTGATGGCCCTCAAATCCAGACTCTTATTTTTGGCATTAATGCTGCCGAAGAATATGCTAATACAATCTGTAGAGCTTACTGTTACTGTAATGAAACTCTTTTCAGATCTTAATCAGATTTATTGGATATGTGGGAGGGCTGCTGAGAGTATTTCCAAATTTCTCTGTCTCAAGGAAAATCATCCCCATAGTTTCAGCCTGTAAAACTGTGCCATGCTTATGGAAGGTGGAAGGTTCAAGTCCAGGGTATTCCCTCCACAGCAGAGAGCAAACAGGCCCTTATCAGCACTGTAGAGTATGCCCACTGAATAATATGCCCACTGAATCAGAGATTATGTGTTTCTACTAATTCTCAAATAGTTGCAAAATTCAAATTCTTTTCAGAGAAAAGTCCAAAAGTTTCACTCTTGGGATACAAACACCTGACATCTTCAAGTATCAGGTACCATCGCTTTCATTTTCTTTCCGACATTGCTCTTGTGCATCCAGACATTAATTTACGGGTTTCACAACCACTTTCATTGTGCATCATTAGGCCGTCAAAGTCTGTGACCACTGAGGGCATCTGCTGCAATTTGACTCTCCAGCTAACAAGAAAGACACGGTGTTGTTCTCAGATCAGTCATCCCTCTGCCCTTTGTTGTTCCCACTTTGATTAATGTGCTCTCTTTGATGCTGCCCAGGGACACGTTACAAGCACCTTCATCTTCCCACCTCCCCCTGCAGCCCCTGAGCTCACCAGCCGTTTCCACCAGGGCAATTACCTCTGCCAAAGGACACCTGATTCTACCTCACAGCTTTCATGTCCAAACCTTTGAACATAATGAACTCAATGGTGATTAGTGTAGATCCAAGCACGCCTTGTGAAGAGACACGGTGGTTATTAACATAAAAGGTACTCATTACATTATACTAGAACCAGATAATGCCAGAGCAGAGCTTCTGTGCCATCATAGTCCACAGCTGTCTGCCACGAGGAATCACATCAGGAGATTGTGCTGAACCAGCTGAGGTAGATCTCACAGCTAGTTTCATCCTCTGTATCCATTTCTACTCTCAGAAGGATGTTTTCATCTTCTCATGGTTAAGGACATTCTTCTCATTTCCGGTCTAAATACATTCATGGGCAGTTTATATCCATTTGTTCTAAAACCTATGTTCTCTTCTAGTTTAAATAGTTTGGTCCCATTCCCTTTTCTAACCCAAAAATCTATTTTTGAAAGAGCAATTGCAACCAGTATATACAGCACTAAGCTGTTTTGTACATTTTGGCTGGTATGCCCTAAGGCTCTGACATGTAAACATCCATCTGCCTAATTCTATTCTAGCATGTAGGTCTATCAAAATTAAAGACACTACTTGGAAACCAATGAAACATAACTTTGCAAGAAAATTGGTTGTGTAATTAGCTGCATCTATGTGTATTCTGCATCTAAAAAGTATGTTCTTTTAAAAAGTATAACATGTATTTTCTGTTAAGAGAAATGAATACTCTTTGATTTGACTTCTTTCATTATGAAATTACAGAGCACTATGACAAATTAATACAATTACTAAGGTTTAAAAGATGTCACAAGCATATCTGAAGCTGGAGTGCTTTTACATTAATATTGTGTGAAGCAATACAAAAGCAAAACCAAAGCTCTTCATCGAGAAAAACCCTTCATCTAGCAAGATGCCAAGACAGCAAAGAATCTACATCTTTAATGATAACAGTTCCTTTTGCTCAATGTGCAGCACTCTGTCATTTCTGATTGCTAAATATGGATTTTGTATGCAATTTAATAATGAAAAGCTAAGAAAACTGTGGCCAAGTCAACATCACACCACCCATAAAAGTTGAATATGTGCTGGTTTTACCTACACATGGGCCAGCCTGTAGCTAACAAAAATGTATTTACTGAGTGATAGAGCAACAAAAACCTCCCACCAGCTTCACCTACACAGTACCTGGGCACAAAACTGAATTATTATTCTGCATTATAACGAACTTCTGATACAGAAATACCTATTTCAGATAAAACTGCTTTGCTGTTTTTACCAACATGAATTCCTAACTCTGAGTGCACAAGCACAGCCTCAGCCTGTAGTAACTGGCAATATGATGTCTCAGTGCAGAAAATTAGTTTGTCTTGTGCAACCATGTCGAGCCCTTTCCTCTTCTAACCTGTGTGCTGGAGCATAAAGTGAGCTTCAACAGCTCCTTCCACGCCAGTTCATTTGATTTCTCCCTGTGTGTAGGGATAGACAGAAATCTTTCTCATTGTCCCATTGTCCCATTCTCTCTTTCCCCTGGCCCAGGGTTAGACCACTGGCTTGTAGATAAACACCTTGGCTCATGTGTCAGCCCTGTGGAGCTGCATCCCATGTCCACTGATGCACGACTGCCCTGATCAAACAGTGTTTGACGTGCCATCCTCAAGGATTTCTCTGGGAGTCACACTCCTTATTTTATCCCAGATCAGAAAACTTATGGGATTTTATTTGTCTGGCACATGTGTAAGTCAGCTTAGGGCTCACTTCCCCTGCACTTCTGTCCAGTGCTTTCAGCAGTGCAACTACCAAGCCCCAGACTCGCCCTGCTAGCAATCCCTGCATTTCTAGCTCATAAAAGAGTCTCCATATTCCCAAAAAGACTTTTTTCTTCTTTTCAAGCAGTTTTTGTGAACAGTGACCTGCCTTATCAGAAGGCATGAGCATTTCCTAAGGATGATTCAACCATGCAGCCCACCAGCTCTCCCAAAACAGATGACTATCCCACCAGAGGTGCCCATTCTCCTCCACTGATTAAAAAGAGAGCCTAAAGCAAGTACTTTAGACTTGAATATATTATTTCTGAATGTCCTAAAGCAGGGACCAAAATTGTTTCTTCCCCCCCCCCAAAAATGGATTTACAGCAGCAGACTACTTTCAAAATTTTCTAACCAGGAAAGGGTCCACAAATGGGGTTAGCTTTACCTATTTAATGCTCTAAAATTCATCCAGGAGAATGGAGGAGTCTACTTTCAGGATGAAATTAATGACAAAAAATTCCTGACTTGAGATGATTTGATTCACCCTCAAAAGCTGCATCCCTCTCTCATCTCATTGACACCAGCAGATGGACAGCCGAGATGAGCCAGAGCTGGGGGAAGGAGGCCACCACCTGCAGCCCCCTGTGCCCCAAGAGAGCTGGAGCTGGGGCACCTATGACCAGCTTTGGTTTGTGTTTCTTGTGTTTAAAGGCTGTGATCTTTTGAAGTCTTATGATGTCTTAAACTTCAGGCAGATTTCCATGGCAGTGCCCAGTGCCATGGCTGCAAAGCTAAATTAGGCAGGCACACGTCCCTCCTGTGCCTGCTGGGTGAGGCGTGCTGATGGGCAAGGAAGGTTTGCTCAGGAAGAGATGGTGCTCTGCAAACTGTGTTTTCTCCTGGCATTTTTAGATGCTCTGTGGTTTCCCTTTGGGCATTTTCTCATCTGTTTTTGCTGCTGGCATGTTCAGGCAGACTGAAGTGTCAGTGAGCATGGCAGAGGGATGCTGCATGTGGAGCTGCATCTGCACAAAGCAACAGCCAGCTCCAGAGAGAAACGCTTCCCTACAGACTGGTGTGATAGAAAAATGTTCCTCTGCCTGCTGTTAAACAAAAATATCACAGTGAGTCATCCACAAAACTCTAGGGAAACAAACAGGACATTGTGAGTACTCTGGGCTGCAATTAGCAGATTTTAATAAACCCGAAGTCACCAAAGCATAGAATCACAGAATATTTTGCATTTAAAGAAACTTTAAATACCATCTGGTTACAACCCACCACATCATGAGCAGGGACACTTTCCACTAGACCAGACTTCTCGGGGCCCCATTGAACCTGGCCTTGAACACTTCCAGGGACGAGCCATCCTCAGTTTCTCTGGGCAACCTGTGCCAGTGCCTCACCACACACAGCATAAAAAATTTCTTCCTTACATTTAATCTAACCTGCTCGCAGTCAGTTTAAAGCCATGGCCCTTTGTCCTATCAGTATCTGCCCATGTAAAAAGTGATCTCATGGTGATGGATCAGGTGGAAAAGACAATTTCTTTCCGTAGCATGGATGTGTCTCTGTATCTGTCTCTCACACACACATGCATTTTGTTATCTTTCTCCGTTCTCCAATTCTTGTTTTTGCACTGTGCCGGTGGCTTCAGTTCAAAGACAATTCACACTTTCTCTGCTTCAAAGTTATTTTTGCTTTACAGCTCCATGACTGCAGGGACCATACCAGTTTTCCCTGACACTTTACTGTGGAGCTTCATAGAGGGTTGCTTCAAACACAGGAGCTGCAGTTTTTTAGCTCATCTGCAAAAGATGACCTCCTCTGGAGGAACAACATGGGTGAATTCCTTGCTTTGACCTCAGCCTTCTGCATCTGCAGCCAGGACCTGGAGGCAGATGCCCCTGGCCACTTTATCCAAAACAGGTCAGATTGGCAAAGTTTTACTGTTTGACTCACAAATTCTATGACAGCCACTCTTGTCAGTGGTGTGCACACCTAGGGTGGTGCAACTTTAATTAAATCAGTGTAATGCTGCATGTTTAAGCAGGTACAACTTTCAGTTTAGCACTGGACATTTGGCATGACATAGCTGGGTCCACACTCAGTTTAACAGAGTCAAAAACAGGCCTCCAAAGACCAAAGTCTTGTAATATTTAGAGTAAATACCATGGGCCTTGTTCTCTTCTGTTTTATTCTGTTATTTATATCACAGTAGTTACACCATTAACTTCAGCCATGCTTCTAAGCCTGAGAAGGGAGGAAGGACGGCTCACACACGCTTTGTATCTTGTTTGGTTGAAGTCACAATTGCTAAAGAAAAATTGGTTTCTGTTTTGATTTCCCAGAACACATAAAAACAAAGCAGGTAGCTGATACTGGCGTGATCCAGTCACCAGTGGTGTCCCTCAGGGGTCTCTGCTGGGGCCAGTTCCGTTCAATATTTTTGTTGATGACATAGATGAAGGTATTGAGTCCTTCATTAGCAAATTTGCAGACAGCACTAAGCTGGGAGCATGTGTTGATCTGTTGGAAGGTAGGAGGGCTCTGCAGACAGACCTGGAATGGTTGGATGGATGGGCAGAGTCCAATAGGATGAAGATTAATAAGTCCAAGTGCCAAGTCCTGCATTTTGGCCACAATAACCCCCTGCAGTGCTACAGGCTGGGGACAGGGTGGCTGGACAGTGCCCAGGCAGAAAGGGATCTAGGGGTGCTGGTTGACAGCCAGCTGAACATGAGCCAGCAGTGTGCCCTGGTGGCCAAGAGGGCCAAGGGCATCCTGGCCTGTTCAGGAACAGTGTGGCCAGCAGGAGCAGGGAGGGCACCCTTCCCCTGTACTCGGCACTGGTGCGGCCACACCTTGAGTGCTGTGTCCAGCTCTGGCCCCTCAGTTTGGGAAGGACCTTGAGACACTCGAGCACATCCAGAGGAGGCAATGAGGCTGGTGAGGGACTGGGAACACAAACCTTGTGAGGAACGACCGAGGGAGCTGGGGGTGTTTAGCCTGGAGAAAAGGAGACTCAGGGGTGACCTTATCACTCTCTACAACTCCCTGAAAGGTGGCTGTAGCCAGGTGGGGTTGGTCTCCTTCTCCAGGCAGCAAATGACGGAATGAGAGAGCATAGTCTCAAGCTGCACCAAAGGAAATATAGGTTGGATATTAGGAAAAAGTTTTTTATTGAAAGAGTCATAAAGTTCTGGAATTGTTTGCCTCGGGAGGTGGTGGAGTCACCATCTCTGGATGTGTTTAAAAGAAGATTGGATGTGGCACTCTGTGCCATGGTTTATTGAGGTGCTAAACTCATGGGTTGGACTCAATGATCTTGAAGATCTCTTCCAACCTAGTGATTCTGTGATTCTATGATGAGTTTGAAAGACAAATCATCTGGGAATGGTGCTAAATGTGAAGAGCAATTTTGTATTACTATAATATTCATCACTTTCTGGAAGATCTGAGATAGAAACCTGAAGAAATCAGCCTGAATTCCTCTATTTTGCTGTGTGATAGAAGAAAAATTCCTACTGACTAGAAATGTGCATGAAGAAATTATATTTTTATTAAGTGTCTGCACACTTGCTGCTTTTGGAAATAAAAAGCATTTTACCTTAAGCGCTCATACGTGCAGAAAGCAAACACACCATGTTCTAATGCAAAATGAAATATGACCTTTTAAAACCCTTAAACTTCTGAAGAGTAAATGCTAAATCTATATATAATTCAAAGCATATCAGCTAAATTAGATGCTGGATTCAAACCTGTCCTGAATAAAACTATTCTTGCATTCTTTTTTTTGGCTTTTTTTATTCCCTGTGGTTAACTAAAAGACTTCTGAAATTTTTCTGTTATTAGCCAGTTTAGTGCAGGGGTAAACCTGCTGCCAGAAGCAGAGTGGCTGCTGTTCCCATGCCCATAAGCAGCTCCAGTAGCCAAACTGCTCAAGGGCTTGATCCAGGCAGGAGTACGGTTTCCCAGAATCAGATCCTTCTAGACCCAGCCGTTGTCCTGGGACTGCCAGGATAAAGTCTGGATCAGGTCATGGATAAAATGCAAGGTGAGATATTGCAAGGTGATGCTCATTTCCTGGTCCTCACCACCTCTGCTAGTTAGCTGCTTGCTGAAAAGTTAAGCTATTTCAATAAAAATGTAAAGTATTGGATACTGATGCATGAAGTTCCCATAGTTTTCCTTGACCCACAAATTACTCTGCTGCAATGTTATCAGGGAATAAAAACACTGAGTCAAAACCACTTTTATGATGTTAAAACTCCCACTCCTACTTTGAAATTAATGGACTTACTTGAAAAGAATTTTAAAAGGAAGTACACAAGTGCACATATTGCCTTGGCAGGAAGTGTAATATACTTGTATGTGTTAAATAACACCTCTGATTTAAAGAAAGTCTGATCCAACTGGGTATGGCAAGATAGCAAGGACTTAACTAAATTTGGATTTTGAGAGATCTTTTATTGATGTATCACTAAGGACAGGTACCCCTTGGCCTTGACAGTTCTCAGTAAACACATGCAATCCCTTCCCCTTCTCTCCCTTCCTTCTCTCTTCCCTTTCTTCTCTCTTGAAAAAATTTCCAGAAAGACTTACCGTTTAAGAGTATCAGCAGATCACGTGCCAGTATTTAAACTCATAGTCATATATGGCTCAGGTATCCTATAACCTTCCACCTTGTGGAAAGTAATTGGGGAAAGACCTTGGACCAGCTTGTGGACAAAACACAGGGAGACTGACAAACACAGGGAACAGCAGAGGTGGCAAATGTGGATGCCACTATCGCCAAACCGCCTCTAAATGAAATTACCAACTTGTTACCTTCCTAATATTTGAAATATAAGCAGGAAATACACAGAACATTTCCATTTGAAATGTGTGACATCATCTTTTCATCCCCTTGGATTCATCACCTGAACATCCATGCTGATAGTACAGAAAACCCAAGCCACAGTAGGAGCGTTCTTCAGTGCCACATTTGTATGGCCAAAGGCTGTGCTTCAGATGGGGAAACAGTTTGGACAGACACTCAGTTGTGTCCATCAAGGCTGGATGGAAAATATGCAAACTTATTGCAGAAAAGGCTTAGTCTGAGTTTGTCTTTGCAAGCCAGGTGTTTTGGGAGCTAAAACTGCACAGCAGGCCTGAGCACAGCCCTCCTTCAAGTCACTGGTGGGGGCCCAGCAAGAACAGAAACAACATTTGAGTTTCACAAACTGACACCAGAGCAAGCCCTGGAGCACTTCCTCCATTTGCAGCCCACATGTCTGTTGGTTTTATGTGCTCATCTGTTCCTGCACCACACAGCATTGACATCAGGCCTCATTTTCCAAAACATCTGTGCCAGGGCCTGTTTCCTTACCTTGGTATTCATATTGACGATGGAGTGAGTTCAGCAAAAGCTTCTACATAATATATTTTTTAATCCAATGTTCATATGCATCAAAAATATTCCTACGATGCAATGAAACTTTATTTCTTAAGAACTATTTGAAATTCCATGTAAGCAGACCATAAACAAATTCTGTAAATGGAGAAGTGACCTTGAAAAGAAACCCAGGAGTCAAATGTATGTGCCTGCAGAGTAAGATGTGGTCTATTTATGCCCCACATCTCGGGGCACTAGTGGGGGTTTGCCCCTGGACACCAGAATGTGTATTTAAATGTCATCATTCCTGATGCTCTGCTACCCTGGGCACACAAAGTCCTCAGCTGTCCTAATTTAGAGAACATATGCCTCATTTTAAACGTAAACCCAGAGGTTTTTCCCTCACTAATGAGAAGGGAAGTGAGAGATGTGGAACAAGACTTTACTAGCAGCTTTGAGATTCCAATGAGATTTCAGAAAATCTTTTTTACAGAATTATGTTATTCACTTCACTGGGCAGAGAAGTCAGTCAGGCAGCTCTAGGCTTGGTTCCCTGTGGCTGCTCTGTCTCCCTGTTCGTGGGCATGGGATGCTCACAGGCCAACCAAACCCTGTGAAAAAAGCATTTGAGATAGTAAATTATCGTTTCTTATCTGCACCAGTGCTTCTTCCTTTTATTTTTTTCCCTGTACACAGTTCCCTGCTATGGAGTTGCTCTCCCCATCACCGGTGGCCATAGACCACCCAAGGTCACATTGTGCATGTTCAGCCAGAGACTCAATTTCACATTGAAAACTGTATTTTTGGACATGATATATATAGCTGGTGGAAGGAAAGCTGGTTTTTACTATTTTTGGACTCAACATGTCTAAAAGCTCCTTAAAACTCGGCTGAGGAGCTGTCATGACATCTTCAGGATTCTTCTTTCCACCAGCAATAGTTGGATGCTCTCTGAGGCTGCTGCTTCTGCATTCCTGAGCCCTTCCTCACCCCACCTGGGCTAACCTGTGGTGGTCAGTCACCTGCACTGCCTGTGTCTGCCCACAGAACAGCCCTGCCTTCCTCAGCCACGGCCCCCATCAGGCTGAAAAGCAGGGCTGGCAGCCAAGCACCACCCTCTCATGGTTCCTGCTGCAACGTCCTGATGAGATGCTGTGCAGAGATGTCTGCTGGTTTTCCTGCTCTCCTGCCTGCTGACATGGACTGGTGGGAAGCCTGCAGTGATGCCTGCAGTGCCACTGGGATGGTGCCTGGTGGGATGTCAGCTCTGATGCACACTGAGGCACCATGGTGGGATGCCTGCTGGGATGCCTTCTACATTTAGCCATCTTTCAAGACAAATGAGACCAAACATCTAAATATTTGTATTTTTTATTTTCCTTTACCACAGTGCACAGAGTGTGTGCTCTGTGTAGATAAGCAAAAGCATTTAAATTTTTGTGTTTACAGGCTCTGTCTTGTTCTGGAAGGAATGGTCCCAAATGGCCCAGGCTCCACAACCATGTTCCCAGCCAGCCCTCTCCAAGGCCCTCTCCCCTGAACATTAGCAGAGGAGAAGAAACTACTTAGATTATCTTAGATTAGATTAGATATCTTAGATTCTTCCCTGCAACTACCAGTGATGCTCTTCAGAGCCAGCAGATCTTCATAGGGACACTGCGAACAGGTTCAGAGCAGAGGAACATTCCATAGTTTTTCAGCAGTTGCAGACTTTCTGGGAAGACTTTGCAGAGCCTGGCAATGTCCCCCTTCCCCATGCCCACTGCCAGCCCGGACAGAGCAGCCTGTCCCATACCCCAGGTGATTCACCAGGAACTTCATGGAGAAAGCTGTGTCTTGCTCAGCTCACCCCAGGCTCCCCTTGTGTCACTGTCATATTTTCTGGAAAAATCCCTTTGCCCAGGATCCTTCTCCTGGGAAGCTGAGAACCCTCAGACAAAAATGAGGAAAATAATTATCTGATTGCTTCTGCTGTGTTTTGCTGCTTTGGAATGTGGTTGGAGATTGTTTATCCAATAGGTGGTTGTCTGATTGGTTTCATGTGAATTGTTTTGACTTAGTGACCAGACACTCTCCAGCTGTGTCGGGACTCTGGAAGCAGTCATGAGTTGTCATTATCACTCTTTGTAACCTTCTGTCTGCATCCTTTCTCTATTCTTAATATAGTTTTAGTATAGCATTCTTTAATATAATATGATACCATAAAATAATAAATTAGCCCTCTAAGACCATAGAGGCAGATTCTCAATTCCTCCTTTGTCCTGGGGACCCAGCAAATGCCACACCCTTGGACACCTGAAAGGAGCTTCAGCAGCAGCAGCACTGCTTGTGCCCACAGAACCTGAGCTGCAGGAGGTGGTGAGGCATTTGGGTATTATGAAATACTCAAATGCATGCTTCTTCCTTGCATGATTTCAAAATATATTGCATGTTAAAATACCTATTTAATACAGTTTCTTGGCCATTAAGGTTATTATTACACTTCACTCTAAAATTGCACTGGCAGCAATGCAGAACTGCTATGAGAAATGGTGGAATCAGATTTATGTGAATCAGTTAAAGAGAAATTCTCCAGTTGTATTTTTCTCTTCCAGGAGGAACATGTATTAGGAATTACCTTTAAAACCTAAGATAACGTGTAAAATTCTCTATATGCAGTTTATTCTATTTTTAATGAGCTGTGATATCCTAAAGCAATAAAAAAAAAGTTAATATGGATTGCTATTCACCCTTTGCAATGCAACTAATGACTCTGTCAGCAAGTTCATACTGGAATTTTAATTTATATCTGTAGTTTTAAAAATATGAGAATTTCTGTAAAATAATACAGTCAAGGCAAGTTTTATTAGATGAAGAAATGCTAAAAATAGCCATATACAGCTTCATTGAGTCTGGTTTGGAATTTAATATTTTCTCAGAAGGAGTGATGGCAGATATTGTCTGAGCCATGTATTCCCTCTTAGCCTGGCTCTGTACTCTGCACCCTATGCAGATGCCAAACATTTCCTCAGCAGGGTAAATGTGTCCTTGGCATTTAGGGTGCATGCAAGGAACCAAGGCATGCACTTGTCCCTGTCCCAAACCACAGCTGTGACAATTTGGGTCTTGAAACAACAGAGAAATCAAAGGCCACATATCCAGGCACTCACATATATATATTTTCTAATTATAAGTGAATTTAAGCTCAGGTTTATCTCAAATGCACTTGAAGCAGCTAAGTCCCTGGATCCTGCCCTGGCCTAAGATCCCTGATGTGCCAATCACTGAAGATGGGCTCAGTCCTTGTAAGGTCTGGTTTTCTTCCAGGACCTTCCTGGCCTTCTTCACTGTTGAGCAATGTACCCTACAGCAACCACACATCTTCACTGTTAATGCAGAAATCTGCTGGGCATGGAAGAGAAAAGACATGTGGTGATATAAAACTAGGCAGTGTCTCTCTACATCTGAGTTCCTTAGAGATGTAAGAAACATTAAGATTTAAAAATATTTGTATATGTGTTTTCTGGGAAAAACCCAAACTCTTCCAGAACAGGTAAGTCTTGAACCTGCTCAGGCTCCTAGGGTGTGAAAAAAAAAAACCTAAAAAATCTCATGTACCCTGTGGTGATGTTTAGGAGCTGGGGAACTTCAACACCTATGGCCATCTCTGTCTGATTTTACTATCAGGATAAAGAACAGAATGGGTGTGTAAGGTATGTGAGTTTATCCACTGTTACACATGCTATTTAAGACATTCTTATCATTGAAGATGATGGCATGCCCTCAGTTTATTAGAAGTCCTGGGTGGCCTGGGATGTCTGATTCCTGGTTAGGGCTGTATTTCTGCATCCCACCACTTCTAGATGAGTCATTTCTTGTGATTCTGTTTATCCATCTGTGCTTCTCACACCTCAGCTGGCAGCACTCTGGCAACTGACTGTATTCACAGAATCACAGAACCACAGAACACTCTGAGTTGAAAGGGACCCACAAGGGTCATCAAATCCCATTCTGAAGTGAATGGGCCATACAGGGATTTAACCCACGACCCTGGCATTATTAGCACCCTGCTCTGACCAAAGTAACAAAGATTTACAACCACTCAGTCACTGCAAAGGTATTAGCACAAGAATTTTAATATAAATTTGTGAAAGTGGAACAAAGTTCAGGGGCAAGATTCACTGTATTACTTACTGTACAGGTGAAGCACACAAAGAATAATCAGTTAAGAATCAATCTAGAATGATTTACACAGGAATGTGTTCTAGTAGTTGATGCAGGTCATGGTGTGACAGTAAATTCTTCACCAATGCAAGATTAACTCCAATAGCTGGATTGTGAGAATTGGTGGATTGCAAGAGGACCATCACACTGAGCAGATTAAAATGTAAATACACTTTTCTAAATAAAAAACTCTTGAAAAATCTTGCCTAGGGCTGCAAAGACCAGTGTTACCATGAGGAATTATGCTCAGTGTACTGCTGGTCCCCAGCATATGCTCTTATAATAAAACCATTACTTCATCATTTTTTCTCATAAAAATGCTGGACAATCAATGACTTAACATTTAAATGTATTTAAACCTCTCGATGAAAACTGCTCTAGAGTGGAGTACATCTCAAGTGCTGGCTAAACATGCTAGGGACAAAGGATGTGCATTTTCTACTGTGAGCTTACACAAATTTTGCATTATTTGAAATAAAGGTTAAGCCTCTGACTGTCAATTAGTTGCAACACCGTAATGCTCATATGTCGCTTTCACCAAAAGTTTCTGTAATTCACATTTTGTGAATTACAGAGAGATGAATAATGAAATGCTGCATTTTAGTGAATCACTGTCTGTATCTGACAGTTGCAAAAAGTGCAGTATGACTGTCCATATGACCAAGACATGGGAGCGAAGTGTAATTTCAGCTGCTTCTTGAGGATGGAAGTATTTACAACAAGACTAAGTATTTTGCTGAATATCTGTACAAGTAATGAAATAGATCATTGGAAACAAAGCTGTGGTTTTGTGCCAGGCTCTTGAATGCAGCTCTGTCTGCCTTCCCTGGGCTGTACTAGACCAGGGAATGAGGCCAGCACCACTGCTCAGGGTCACCCATTCAGCTACCACAGCTTGCATCAGGTGGGGCAAGGGACTCACCTGAATGTGCCCTCCTTTAAGGTGGATCATATCTGTCAAATAAATGTATTTGATTTAAATACAGCAGAGGACTGATCATAATCCATGGTAACATTTTCTTCCAAAAATTAGAAATCTTATTTAAAAGATTTATTAGTGATTATTATTGACCTCTCTCCTGAATCCATCTAAATTTGATTTCAGCCATTGGATTTTGCTGTGACTTTATCTGATACACTGCAAACTCCACAATCCAATTTGTTCCTCAAATAAACAGTTACAGGGATCAAAGCTGACTCTCAATCCTCACTTCATTAAGCTAAGTAGATGAGCTCATTAAGAGTCTCACAACAAAGGCACTTTTCCCAATACTTCATTAAATCTGTGACTCACCCCTAGTGAGTCCCAGTGTTAGATGACACCGCAAGACTGCCAAATGAGAAGGTGCATTAGCTCATCTACTGGATATTTTCCTGCACATATGTCTGCCCACATCTCCCTTGGTAGTGCTGGGTTTTTCCATAATTTGAGAGAAAAAATCAGGCTAAAAGGGACCTTGGGAGGTCAACTCCAAGATCTGCCTCAGAGGCTCAATACTTCACTTGGAGGGTCTTGACAGCCTCCAAGGAGGGAGGCTGCAGAGCCTTTCTGGTTGGTGGGATGGGTGTGCTCATAGAGAAAGGATTTCTCTTTACGCCCATCCAAACCTCTCATATTTTAACTTTTGCCCATTACCTCTCATCCTTTTGCCTTTCATCGCCATGCAGAGCTTGAATTAAGCTTCTCTATGTCCTCCCTGCCAGCTCTGGAGGTGCTCTTGGCTCCATCCCAAAACCCTTGGCTCCATCCCACCTTTGGGCAGGACCAAAGCCCCATGCTGTATAATCAGGCTGACCAGATGAGTCACTACCTCCTGCTATTCTGCAAGAATTCAGCTGTGGCTGGAGGTAATTTTAGCATCTGCAGGTTATGCTCCCTCTTCTTTTACCCATTTCCTGAAGTTTGGGTCAGCTGCAAGTGATATGGAAGGTTGCAAGTCGTAAGGTTGTTATGGTTAGCTGCAAGTGTTATGGTTATTTTGCCATCTTCCAGTTCAGTGATGATCTGATCTGTGTAAGGCAGTCCAAGGAAAAATTAAACCTCAGACTTCCCTAATAAGGAAGGCAGACACAGCAATAATAGCAGCAGTGTTAGCAAAGCCTTACCTCACGATGCTGGAATTAGGGTGGGTCACCAAGCCCATTACCCAGCCTTCTGCACTGGTGGGGTCTTTACCAGCATCCATCACTAGGAATGATGTGAACTGTGAAATAACATATTCAAATTTGGAACAACTTAGTGATAAACTGATTTTGATGAGCTGCTAATGCATTCTTACATTTTCTACATTACAATTTTTATAATGTCTCATGCCACTTCCTGCACCTTGTATAACCCCTGAGTGCTGATACAGGCTCTGAAGGAAATAATTTGGTTTATGTCTGTAACTGGGGTGGGAATCTTGCCAGTACTGGAGCTGGCCCCTAGCATCTCATGCACAGAAGTCAAACCAAATGGGCAGATTTCAATAATGAAGCCAATACTCATAGTGAGGGGTCACTTCAAATCAAAGTGTGGGACTCAATTATGCTGGTGGTTGGACTTCTACAGTGCTGACAAATCTTTTTGAAATAATTAATATGGGGGAGAAAAACAGTTAAGACAGACAGTTTTCCTGCTGATGTGTCAACAACATAGGGGCAAACTTTTCTTATTACTAATACACTGATAAAAAGTACAATATTATTGAAATAATTGCCTAATTATATAACTAAACCACCTTCTTACTTTTGAAGATCAAGAAACATTTTAACACGGGCCTGATCCACCCTCAAATGACCAATTAGAAAAGGAGATGGAATTAACTTATGATCTATTGGTGAACAGAAAGAGCTAATTAGTTTTACAGCATTCCTTCGTGACAGCTACTTCACATAATCTGGCTGAAAGACCCCACACACACAGATACCTTTGTGTTTATTATTTATTATAATTAAATCTTGATGTAAATTTCACAGAACCCAAGGAGACATGGATCCCCTCCCCAGGAGACATGGAGGAGGTGATGCAGGGCTCTGCTTCCACACACCTCCCTCTGGAAAGGTTTTTCCACTGTTTTAAACACACACAGTTTTTCTCACTAAGTGGGAAGAATTTATCAATTCTGACTGATCTGGTCACCGCAGAAATTTCATTTTCATACAAGATGACAGCAGGAAAATAAGATCCATGTAGCAGAGCTGAAGATATCTGCCCTAATGGACTGTGCTGAACAAATAGGTGACAGCTCCAGACCAAATCCTGTCAGGCCCAAACAAGCTGAAAGCACTGGAGGGGAGACCTCTGTGGTGACAATGCTTCCAGACCAGGGAGAAAATGTAGCATGCTCACTCTTGCCCTTTTCTGGGGGGAAATAAAGGAAATGTACTTCATTAGGGGTGCAGCAGGACAGAGTGTCCCTATAGCTGCTGACCCTGCATCTACCACACTTCCATCCTGCTCCCTCCTCAGCCTCTTCACATCTGTCCTAAAAAACAAAGAAATGGCTGTCCTGTGCACAAATATGCCCTATACAGCCTTCAATCAGCTGCTCTAAAACCAATCACAGCCCAGCAAACCTCCAGAGCAGGTTGCAGGCAGCATGTAGCCCCTCTCCCTTGCAGTCATGCTGTTACCAGTATCCAAAATAACTGCTCTAAGTTTTCTGATCTCTGCACTCTCAACACTCGCTTCCTCCTCTGACTCTCCTCCCTAAGGGCAAGAAGTCAGACCGCATTTTCTTCAAGTGCAAAACAAACTGGTGCCTGAGTAAACAAAAGGCAGTAGTCCCAGCTGTGCCTCAAATTTGAGTGTTTCTG
>NW_005054302.1:10053965-10075935 GCF_000277835.1 Geospiza fortis
CCACCCTACACTCAAGCACTTCTAATCTGAGCAAAACCATGTGCAGTGAACACATCCAGCCAAGCCCTGACCTTGCAAATACCAGTCTGCTGCTCATTTTCCAAGATGAGGACCAGTCACCAGTGTGATACCACATCTACCAAATATAATTCACAGAAAACCTGTTTTGTGGTTGGGTTGTTTGGGGTGGTTTGTTTTTGGTTTTTTTGTTGTTGTTGTTTTTGGGTTTTTTTTGGTTTTTTGTTTTTTTGGTTTTTTTGTAAAATCTGGATTTTTGGAGTAACTAGTTCAATTACTTCCAAAATGAGTCTATAAAGGATGCTGCAACAATACCTGCATGCTGTAACATGCTCAACAGCAGCTTCTTCAGGTGGGGTCCCCAGGACGAAGGAGGAATTGAGAATCTGACTCCATGGTCTTAGAAGGCTAATTTTTAATGTACTTGTGTTACATTTAAGAATGCTATACTAAAACTAAACTAAAGACTAGAGAAAGGATACAGACAGAAGGCTACAAAGAATGACAGTGAAAACTCGTGACTGCATCCAGAGTCCCAACACAGCTGGACCATGATTGGTCATTAGGTAAAAACAATTCACACGTTGGATAAACAATCTCCATACCACATTCCAAAGCAGCAAAACACAGGAAAAGCAATCAGATAATTCTCTGAAGCTTCTCAGCTTCCCAGGAGAAAAGATCCCGGCGAAGGGATTTTTCAGAAAATATGACAGTGACACACCTCTGATAAGTACAGGCTGAAAGAGCTGGGGTTGTTCACTCTGGAGAAGAGAAGGCGCTGATGAGACATTTCAGCACCTCTCAGTACCATAAGGGGGCTTACAGAAGAGCTGGAGAGAGACTTTTTGCAAGGATATGAAGTGACAGGACAAGGCAGAATGGCTTTAAACTGGCAGTGTAGGTTTGGACCAGATAATAGAAAGAATTTCTTTACCATGAGGGCAGTGAGGCACTGGCACAGGCTGCCCAGAGGAGTTGTGGATGCCCCATTCCTGGAAGTCTTCAAGGCCAGACTAGATGGGGATTTAAGCAATCTGGTCCAGTGGAAGGTGTCCCTCCCAACGGGGAGGTTGGAACTAGATGATCTTTAACCAATCCATATCATTTGGCAATTCTGTGGTCCCAACCAGTTACCCCAAGTAAGGCTGGCTCTAGCAGGAGCTGAACCTGTGAAACATGCTGGGTAATGAGCACCAGCAAAGCAGAGAGATGCCAGCACAGCACCTACTGATGCCACCCATTTGCCTCCCTACACTTCCACAAGAGCACAGGGTCTCTTCACAGCCTCCTCCAGCAGCAGACAGGAGCTGTCAGTCCTGAGAGCCCCTGTACCTCGATAAAGAGGCAATCCAGTGTCATTCCCTACAGAGCAGCAGCTCAAGCAGTCCCTGCAGCCAAGGAACTTCTATTCTGGAAGCATACACCTCAGACATAAACTGTGTAACACGGAATAGCAACCTCCTACATTAAATCAAAGACCATCTTTATTGTTCTTTATCACTGAGACAAGCACATAGCTGTCCTTTCTCCAGTAGCAGGCTTTTCTCCCCATGTTTTGAAAGCCCAGGTGTGTTATTATAAAGAACACTTGATGGGCAGTTCCAGACTGTGGAGACACACAGAAATAGAATTTTTATGGTGCAAATTAAGTTTGTGAACTTACTCTCTGCTCTTCTAAGATTTGTCATCTGTGGATCTTGTTCACTCAAACAAAATTGGCACACAATCTGCAGCATCAGACGAGCCTCTGTTTCTGCAGAAGCATTTTATTTGATATAAAAGACAGGAACTTAAGGGCACACTAACATAATTGAGAAACAGCTATCAAATAAGCAAGCTTTAGTTTTCAAAGGATCCTGTTGTATTTCACACAATGCTTGAGAACAGCAACCCAGTATTGGCTGATTATATTGGGTGGCAGCTGCCAACATGGTGTGACCTCTCCAAAGACCCTCTTAGCACACTGCCTGTTTTATCAAGTGGTCCCTTCAGGGCGCAGACGGAGCAGCAGGAGGCGGCTGAGAATCACAGCGCTCTAACCCCATCTAGGGACTGAACCACGGCTCAGCTCCTGCAGAGGCACCTGGCAGCCAGGGCTAGCTGAGAAGGGCACTGCTTTTGAATAAAAAAGCACTGTTCCAGCCCCAAAGCCCCACTTTCCCTGCCTTTTCTATAGACCTCGTTTGTCACACAGCTCTTAAACCCCATCATACCTGCACTATGTCACACTCTTTGTCTTCAGTTTTCATTTAGTTTCACCACACATTGTGCTACTCTAGCCTTTATTTTTCCTGCTTGTTGCCCTCAATAAGTACTGATTATATATAAACCTAAGGATGTGCTTTGCAAAATCAAATGCTTTATGAGGGATTAGACTGGCTAAACATGATTGACGCAAACATTATTTTAAAAAACCCAGTAAACCCATGAATTTACTACAATAAGAAAAAGCCAAATCAAATGTGACTTTGAAAATGAAACATTCAGCTTCTGTACACATCAAAATTAGCAGTGAGGAGTACAGTGCCTCTCCATGTTCCTTCTGTTCATCCTAGACATTACTGAGTGCTCTTGCAGGCAAAGTCCTCAGTTTTAGATGTATGGGCACTGTGCGTCCCACTTTTTCTGAAAAAGGTAGAATTATAGAATGGTTTGTGTTGGAAGAGGCACTCAGGCCCAGAAAGTGTAACATTTAAGGTGCTCACAAAGCAAGTAAGTAATAATTTTTTTTTCTTGCCAAACACACATGCAAAATTGCATGCCTATTTATCTGCCTCAGCAGGATTAAAAGCTTCTAGGTTTTGTGACAGCACCACCAGGTGTTCCTGCTTTCCTATGAAATCCTTTCAGGCTGTAAAGCCAAGCAAGGAGCAGGCACTCTGAAGGCAGTTTTGAGCCTATCATCATGTAGTATTAATACAATTGCAGCCTCCTTGGCAAACCTTACACTATGGAGGCTTGTGTCTGCTTTCCCTTCGGTTCCATTACAGAAATCAGTTTTAAATGAAAAAAATTGTTTTAAGACAATGTGGGCAGAAATACCTTAGCTCTTGCTGGTTCATGATAACAGTATCTTCCCTGTGAAACACAAGAAAATTTAAGAAGCCTGAGGTGAGAACAAAAAAATTATTTTTCCACTATCAATTTGTACTACTTTATGGAAATTATGAAGACAGTAAAAATAAGAGAAAATAATAAAAAATTAACTGTAAACCCACAATTAAATATGTAAATTGACACTGAGTTAATATTCAGGGGTCTTCTGAAGGACTATGGAAACAAGGCTCAGAATCAAAAATGAACTGCACTGAAAGCAAACCCAAAGAGCCCTGCAAATCTCTGTCACAGAAGGCAGATGCCTGTAAAACACTTATTTTCAATGTTGTGAGAATATAACAGAGAACTGGGGCTGAGCTGAAGAGCTCAGCACAGAGCCCAGATTCCCACTGACAGCCATTGTAACAAGCCCACACCACTATGGATCTCTCGTAGCTTCCAGCACAATGGCTTTGCTGCAGCAGAGCAGCATCCTCGAGTAAAAATCCTGCTTTGCATTGCAGCAGCATCCTCGAAGCTCTCACTAGCAGGAGATTACATCCACTGATGGCCCTCAGGAAGCACAATGCCCTAATCCCTTCAGGAGGGATTAGGAGAGGCGCAGAGGGGCTGCCCCATCCAAACAGCTCCCGCTGGAAAGTCAGCACAGAACGCAGTCTGCCCAGCTCCCTTACAGCATCCCATTGCACTCCACTGTGATCTTGAGCCATATCTCCCTGCAAAGGTCTAACCCAAAATGTCCTTCAGGTGATTGCTGATGGGCTCTGCATCTTCCCTCTGCGCCATACCAGTGCAAAAAAAGCCAACCAACAGCCTTTCTGTTGGTTGAGCAATAATAATAATTTGAGCAGATTTAAATCCCATTACAAGAGACAAACAAAAGGATGTCCATAGTGAACAGAGCACAGCAAGCATCTGTTTTTGAGGAGCAGAGAGGCTGCTAATGGGCAAATATATCAGGGTGCCAACTTGGGATGTGCTTGGTGCTTGCCAGGGAAAGGTGGGTAACGCACAGGGGATCCATCGCCTTGATGCTGTGTGTCTGAGGAATCCTGGTATTTCACTCTGCTTCTGAGCAATGCTAGCAGACAGCCAAGATGACAAGCAGCTGTAAATGTAAATTAAAAAATATATATATTTAAATTTGTATTTAATATCTGTAATTTAAAAATACAAATAATGTTTGCTCAGAAAAAAATAGAAAGCTTTCTCTGCTTCTTTTTAAACAGGATTTTGCCCTCGCTAGACTTGCTAAAAACCTTGAACCAGAAAAATTGCAAATGCTCCGTACAACTGTCATGTCAGGAAGGAGTTGAAGCGTGGAAAGAAAATTGGGTTGTCAAAAACCAGACACCTCAAAATACTCTCTTGGCAGAGAGAAACTCCTACACATGTTCTGAGCACCCTCTCAGAGGTAATGACTACCTATAACCGGAGATGAGAACTTCGCACAAGAGTGCTTTTGTGTTTTCAAGAGCTGATTGAGTCACTTATGAGTCACTGACAGCAAAAGCAGCAAAGTTACCTCCTTCCAGTGCTCAGCCACTATCCAAACCCCATCCCACAAATGCAGGGAAGGGTAATAAAAAAGTCTTTATTTTACCTGGTTTATGACCTCTGCCATCTGACACTGTCTTCCCAGTATTTATTGCTCAAAGTGAGCCTTCCTCCTTCTCTCTGCCATTGGGAAACTCCTCCCTCCTGCAGCAAGGAAAAAGTGCATGGGGGAAATGGAAATATGGAGAAAAACCTGAAACTATTCCTTTAAATGGGTCCAGTGGGATTGATGACATTTAGATGCAACTAGCATTGCTGTCTTCTGTTTCTCCTGGGTTTGCAAAATGAATAGCAAGTCTGAAGGTTTGTTGTAGTTAATTGTTTTTTATTTGCCCAGCAGAGTAGTCAGCAACAGAATACAAAATTGATTTTACTAAACTTGTCCCAATCAGTTTAATGACTAATATGGCATTAAATATAGTAATTCTTCTTTCAAAAATGCAAAAGACAGATTACTTTGCAAAACATTGCAAAGTTTTATGGCATAATAAACAACAATAAGTTATTTTATAAACAAAGGTAAATGATTTTACAAAACAAAAAGCAAAATTTCAAAAACATTGAAATTAATTAATTTATGGTAGTCTTTGCCTAAAGCTCATAGATACCAATACCTTCGGTCAAAAAATGCTATGTTTCAGCAATCCGGTTAGATATTTAATAACAGCATTATTATCTCTGCTATGACAATACAGGAAATAAAGCTAAGACTGAGAGAGAGAAAAAGAGAGATGTTCCCTGCCCTAATGAGCTTCTAATTCTGTTTACCATTCATTTGCTTAGGCAAAGCAGGGCAGCCGGTCGAAAGTTCCCATTCTGGAGCCAGGTTTGATGCTCCCCTGTGGCCAGACCAGGTGGAAGCTCCTTCCTCAGGCTGCAGGACCTGAGCAGTCTCTGGTTCAGCACATCTGCAGACACTGGTAATCCATCTTTGAAACCACAACAACAACTGGCCACATCCATGCTGTACCGTGCCCACAGCACCACCCCAGAGGCTGCTCCTCATGGTTCCCCTTTGAGCTCCTTCCCTGCCTCACAGCACCCTGACCAGCCCACCTCACCCCTGCCCAGCAACCCTCCAAGCAACTTCAGCTTACCTCAGCACGCATGTCTAAAACAGGCCAGAAGAGGAGAGTTTGGAAAACACTGTGTCTTCTGCTGAGCATGGCAAGGCTTGCTGGTGGCAAGGTGATGGGCAGGGGGAGCCAAGGTACTCACACAACACCCACTGCACACAAGAAATGCCAAAGCACCCCCCTCAGCGAGCCACGACTCTGGAGATATTTGTGGGGGTTACTTCATCGCCTACGATTTTTTTATAACCTCCAGATCAGATTTTATATATAAAATCGATTTGTTCTTTGTTTAGCTTTGGCATAAGAGATCTGATGTCTGGTTTACAAACAGATTTTTCTATCCAAGATGTGAAACTAAATTAAGGAAGAGTAGTATAACAAAAATTGTTACAAAAGATATCTGTATCTGAGATGGTCATTTAAGACTCCTTTTATAGTCACTGGGCAGCAACAGTCCATGAATCATCTAATCCTAAATGTAACTGGCTAGAGAGGCATGGATAAATGATGCTAAAAGATGAAAAATAACCATTTTTCATATACATTTCTGTGCAGCACAGAAAAAACACAGTGCTCATTGCATATTCAGTATAGTAATGTTTTCAAGAGTTACAAGAAAAACAAATCTTCCCCCCCTTTTTTTTTCCGGTTAGAGGAATATAGAGTGGACATTTTCATAATGTCAGTGTAAAAAGATAGAATTAATTAGGACAGTCATTTCTATGTATTTACACCATCCTAATTCATATTGTTCTTGCTTTATCTATCTGAATCTGGCTTCTGCTTAGCAGGGAGAAGGGGGGGGAGCAGAGCTGGCTCTGCTGTCACCTTCTGCCAATACACATGAGCAATGGATTCCAGCTCCCACCCAGACTCCCATACACTAGCTAGAGATATGGGACACTAAAGAAGCAATGAGCAAGGAAACTATCAAACCCCAGCTTTACCTTCTTTACTTTGCTCTTCACTGAAAGCTTTAAGGCTCCAAAAGCAAGACAGTGTAAAAGCAGCATCATGACAGAGGCATGAAAAAGCAGAAGTTCAGTACACCACGCTTCAGTCAAACCAGCAAGCCCAAAGAGGAGAAACCAATAGCAAGAAGAAAGTGGTTTAAAACTCCTCTCCTGCCTGTCCTCAGCTGCATGCAGACATTAATTACTACTTGCAGGATGCCAAGCTGTTGCACTCTACCTCCTGCACTTCCAAAACCTGTTGAACCCAATGCCCTTATCCAGTCCCACCCACTCCTTGTACCCAGGAGAGCACTTACTTCTTCATGAGAGGCAATTTTAACACCCTGCCACCTGCAGCCTGTGACTCTGCAGGGTTCTATAGATACATCTGTAAGCACACAGGACACTAGGCTGGATCACAGGAATTTGTAGCATCATTGTGCTGCAGGAAACGCCAGATCCCATACTCTGTACTAATGGCATGCAGATTAGGAGATGGAGTTTGAGCTGTTTTCTACTGAATCTGAAATACCTGAAATCTGAGATCTCTGAGCCATCTTGGAAGAGTTACAGCAGAGAACATGCTCCTGGAGCAGCTCTGGCAGGTGCTAGTGGAGTGGATTTTGCAATCTAACATTGGAAGCCAGCTCCTCACCTCTCAAAATCTTGACTCGAATCTTGTAACATCCAGAGCCTGCTGTCATGCTTATCTCAGTTGCTGGGCTTTAAAGACAGCTGAACAAGCTGACCTCATAAATGAAAGGCTGCTGTAATTATGAGTTCTTTTTTCTTATCTTAGGTTTCAGGAAGTCTGTATGTTTTCTTGTTTGATACATGCAATCCTTATGTTGTTAACAGAGGTCAAACAGAGACAGTCCTAGAGGAATCCATCACTCTTTTTATAGGTCTTAATGCACACAGGTAGCAGAGGGTTTCAAAGCACAAGTACAAAGCTTGTCCTGGTTTCAGCTGGGATAAAATTAATTTTCTTCCTAGTAGCTGGTACAGTGCTATGCTCTGGATTTAGGATGAGAATAATGCTGAGAATAATGCTGATAACACAGTGATGCTTTAGTTGTTGCTAAGTAGTGCTTACTCTATGTCAAGAACTTTCCAGCTGCTCACTCTGCCCTGCCAGTGGGAGAAGGCTGGGGGTGTACAAGAAGATGGGAGGGGATGCAGCCAGGACAGCTGACCCCGACTGGCCAAAGGGACATTCCATACCATATGGCATCATGCTGAATAAGCAGACTGGGGAAGTTGGCCAGGAGAGACCAATGTCTGCTCAGAGACTGGCTGGGCATCATTCAGTGAGTGATGAATGATGCGCAGCTGTAGTGAGCATCACTTGTTTTTCATATTCTTTCAATATTATTATTATTATTATTATTATTATTATTATTATTATTATTATTATTAATTCCTTTTCCATCCTATTAAATTATCTTTGTCTCAACCCACTAGTTTTACCTTTTTTCCAAATGTCTGGGAGGTGTTTAGCTGCCTGCCCAGTCAAATCACTGCACAACTACACTGCTAGAAAACTGATAAGCAAGTGAAGCGCATTTATCAATGACACAGCAGAGGGAAGCTGTATCTTTTAACAGAGACCATTCTTCTTGCAAAAGCATGCACATTCCAGCTATCCTCACTGGTAAGAATTAGAAGAAAAACAAAGAAAATTGATATTTCTGAATATTTCTCCATGCACACACATTCTATTTAAATACTCATGCATATATAGTTATCTCCATTTAGCACTTTAATTATATCAAAATGTTTGTTACTAGATGAAAATTTGATGAAGTAAAGGTCCCAGGTGATAAACCTTTCGATCTCATTCTCTTTGCCTATGTTCTAAGGAAAACAAGTTGTCAGTAAACAGTGATCTGATTATTTGCTTCTTGTCTGACCAAGGAAGGGCAGTGACACAAAGGATTCAGTGTTCAGGTGAGTCCTGGCCTCAGGTGAGAGTCACCTGGCAATACTTCTGCAAGGACTGAGACAGCCTAACTCTTTTCTGGAAAGGCACCAGAAGCAAAAGTGACAATTATATCCATGTACCCAACTGATGGGAATCAGCTGCCACTTGTAATACAAGTACAGAACAAAACAGAAGCACTATGGTAGCCTGACCTGTTCCTGGAGAAGGAGGAATTCTCTGTGTACCTGGGCATTTTTCCAACCAGGCCTTTTTCTATGTAGGTTTTGTCTCAGTTACGTGTGCTTATCTTACTTTAGGACTGGATCACAGCAACAGAAGGTTAGAAGATTGCTCTCAGGCTGTGGTATGAGAACCTGCTCAACTGCAATCCAGGCTGGCCTCCAAACTTTTCCCAAGGCGACCCCATGGGCCTTAATTCCACTTCTAGAATTGAATTACAGCTGTGTCTTTCACTTTCTGTCCTAGGACACACTCCAAGTCTCAGACAAAATCCAAGACACTAATTTTTACTCAAAACATCTGGAATGATCTTTGGGACCTGGTGGGCTATGAAAGAGCCTGTGATTCTTTTTGCTCAATGCAGTTTTATTTAAAATTGGCAGCAGCTTTTGAACTAGAAGCCCACCTTCACTATAAAAGGACATTGTCTGCAGTGAGCTCCATTAGCTGGTATATGTATTACTCCTCAGGGCACTTTTATCTCCAAAGCTGGGCTGAGGATCAAGGAAAGTTGTTCTTTACTTGGTAGGTCATGTTTATTCTGTTCAATTTAGCCCATTGTTTAGAGGTTCTGCTCTGGATGCCATGCATGTAAGAGCAAACTAATTTTCTATTAGTCTTTGAAGAGAATAGGGAACTCCACCTTCAAAGATAAGGAAAATCACCTCATTTTACTCAAAATACGTAGCAGCCTGGCCAAGGATGGATGTTGGTGCCTGCCACCATCGCTGTTGCCGTTTGCTCCAAGAGGCAATGGCCCATTGCTCTGATACAGGACCTCCTTGTCCCGTGATCCCCGAGACTGTACACGCTTTGCTGTGTGCAGACACAAATGCATCCCCCATTGTCTGTGTGCATCCCCAGGGGGCAAAGAAAACATAGCACATGATGGGTAGAGCATCAGGTTATTGAAAGTCATGGTGTGTCCCCTGAAAATCAAAACACAACAAGACCGTCTGACATCTCTGCTTTATATTAAAGAGGTGTATACAAGTGGTGAAAAATAGAAACATGTCTTTTGCTCTGGGCTATGGGCTTCTCTGGAACTTTGGAACATAACTCATGAGGTCATGCTCACTGCAAACAAAGGCACACAATGCACTGCTGCTTCCTGCAGACCATGTTCTGTTTGTGCTGTAGTGTGTGAGATTGCAAAGATCAAAGAGATGCAAAACACCAGGGGTATATAAAAATATTACTACACTAATGCAATGCAAACACTGCACGTGGAAAGAACAGTTTGACCTTATTTTCACTTTCTTCTGCTTTCAGAATAAACATCACATCAGCATGGTCACTCTGGTTGGCGTGGGAGCAGCCCTTTTGTTGTGTCTCCTGTGATATTTCTATAGGCAAATACAGCACTGACACGTAGGGTGATGCACCAAGAAAGCCACCGGAGAGTTTTCCCTCGTGCTTTGGTGGGACATGGGTGAACATTTTTAACAGAGCCAGGTCAAACTTTCAGGGGAGTGCTGACACGAAGGGGACGTTCCCAGCTCCATCATGTTTACAATGTTCCTCTCAAAGACATTGTGCAGAGGATGGGGATGGGAATGGGGTGGGAATGGGGATGGGAGCAAGGTTGCTTTGCCTTCTCAGAGCAGAAGTGACAACTCCTACTAGAGCCTCAGATTAGCAAAGATGAGAGTGACTTATCCCATAGAGGTCACAGATCCAGGCTGCTTTAATACAGCAGTCTTCTCATCTTATTGACTGCCATGCACTCCTTTAGTCTCTAGCATCATCTCCTTCATACCACTGTAGTAGCTTTTTTGTTTATAGATCTCAAAGTACTTTATTGAGGGAGGAAAATACCTCACAATCCCCCTAGGAAATAAGGATAATATTAGGTGCATTTACAAACAGAGCAGTTCTATGCCTACTGTAACCAAAGTGAAAGAGAAATAAGAATAAGGAATGGTTTGGGCAGGTCCCACCTTACTCCACTGAGGTGTTCCTAGGGCAAGGAATCAGGCTGTACCAAACATGTCAGCATCCGACCACCATTAATTACTACCATCTCTGGGCTCAGATAAGAACTGATCATGAGCTACATCTACCTATTTTGAGCACTGTTTTGTGTGAAGGACAGCTGTAAGCACACACATGGACCTGAGATACTAGACTGAGTGGGGACTCTCACCTTCACAACTCATACTTTGGGTCACCTACTGAAGGAGGAGGTAAATGCTGGGGAATGTATCATCCTAGAGACCAGCACTGCTATCTCCAGGAAAGTCAGGCTAAAATGACTTCCAATGAACTAGGAATATGCAAGGCTTCAGAAAAGGATAAAATCTACTTGTGCCTCCTGGACTACCTCTTACAGAAGACATAGAATCATAAAATATATAGAATATTGTCCTAAGAGCACAGATCAGGAAAGATTCTGATCACAGGACTTAGGACCCCTCAGATACCTCTCTCTTGTTTTGTATCAGACGTTGTGGAGGCTGAAAAAAAGATAAAATTTTGTGACATTTTCACTGAAGCCAGACTTGCCTTTAGCTTAATTATAATGCTGAGTTTTCATCATATAAACCAAGTAACCCGGGATGTGAGTGAAATTACTTTCTTATAAAACAATGGAGAAGTACCTGTAAAATCAGATGATTGGCAACCCTCTAGTAAGACCAGAGACATGCTATGTCACAGAAACAAATGGATACATTCTCTTCGATGCAGAAGCAGCATTTCAGAAGGCTCAATATCTAAGACTTTAATGTGCTGCAAACATCATGAGATTGTGAGAACAAAGCCAGCATTCCCTTGCAGTGGCATCTTTTTGTTCTCTCACACACCTGTCAGTCACCCAGGCCACATTCCTTCAGCCTTTATGTGTGCACAGGTAAATCTCGACTGCAAGTCCAAGAGAGTACTTCAGTATTCCTGAGAACACCCTGCTGAATGCAGTAGGCATGGACAGAAACAGGAGTCAGAGTAGATGCTTCTAATCTAAACACAGAATCCTACAGATGTACAAATCATGTTTAATTTCAGTATCAATTGAAATGCCTGAGTCCTTCTGGGTCCCAACCTTAATGGTACAGCAGTCTGCTTTGCCTGTAGGATCTCTGCTGGCAAAGCATCTTGCAACACACACATTGCAAAACACAAAAATTATATCCCAGTTACTCTTTCATATCACGCTTCAAACTGAAGTCTGTAGTTAACCCATAAGGAATCCACAAATGCATCAGTATGACACATCAGAGCTGAAAATAAATAAGCGCTGATTAGGATCTCTGGTTTCATCTGAAGAGATGCCAAAATGAGCAAGTGACAAAATCTGCTGCCCACCTCTCACTTGTGTTTTGCCAAGCCAATCCTGACTTAATATATGGGCTCTCATCCAGTCTGTCTTGAAGCTGAAAGGGCCATATTCAGACTGCTACGTGGAAGTGACAGCAGACTCACTCTAACACTAGACAACAGGTTCCCAGTCCCTCAGCTGCCTTTTATTTATGTAACTTCAGATAAACCATTTGAAATTACCCCCTGCATTCTTAAGTTTAAAACTAAGGGTTATAAAGTGGCAGTTTCATCTGAACTCGTGAAATCTATTCTATTTCTTCACTCATTTGCGCATATTTTTGTGGCAGCATTAAAACTGCTAGACTGTGCAAGATATCCAAAAGCAGCAGGGCATAGTACACCAGTGCAGTAAGCGTACTGTCCCAGCATGATTTAAAACACAGATCCTAATCTAGAGCAAGAGAGGTGGACATGACATAGAGAAAGTTATAATTTTTAAAAGTCTTGCTCCAGCTGCTGGCTTCATAGCACAAACTGTGGTCTAGACTGATAAGAAGCAGAAATTTGCATAAGAGCTGATGACACTTTATATACTCCAAAACCACTTATGAAATCCACAGGATACATGGATGCGGACAGAACATTACAAGCACCATGTGGCTGAACAATATCCCAAGCAACCAGAAATTTTTGGCAGCCTGCACATAGTCCAGTTGTTAACATCGGGGAGGAAAAAAAAGCAGCCTACTTTCTCTTTGGCCAGTATAACACTCTGCCTTTTTAAAGTAGCGCTTGCAAAATAAATGAAGTTATTAATGATAAAACACACAGGATGTGGCCTAGATATCAGACTTTCTGAAGTATCTGACGTTTCATAGAAGGCGTACTTAGAGACATTTGGGCTACTTTGTGGGTTTGGCTTGTGGATTGAAGACGTGGGGCCAAGATATGGTCTGCTGTTCTCTCATGGCTTTTCTGTGCAGAGCCAGCATAGCCTGCAAGTAACACTGCTCAAGTATTAAGACAATTTACAAGATGCAGGGGCATAGGGAGACGTGGGAGGAGCTGAACAGTATGGTCAGGTCTGTCTCTGGATCCCCCAGGTAGATATGAGCATGGGATCTGAGATGCCAGCCCTCACACACACAGAGCTCACTGTCCCCTCCAGGCACTACTCATCTGCCAGAGGAAAGCAGATGGACTCAAGGACAGGTTAAAACAGTCCAGATCCCCTTGCACTTCAGCAGGATCAAGCAGATGAACAAGCCATGGTACAAGATGAGGGAGTGCTCTGAGCCCATCAAGGATCAAATCTGAATTTGCAGAGAAGCAGCTGTTTAGAAAATTAGAAATTAAGATTTCTCCACCCCAATTTCTACCACTGTCAGGGGGAACATTACAGGGCAAATAGAGAGAATTTCTTCAATTTGGCTTTTAGAGACACTTATCTTCTAGAAGCTCTTACATTCTTTGGGTATATTTAGCTTTAGGTAAAGCAAAAAGATACATCATTCAGTTCTACATTTCATTTCCTTCTCTGCTCAACTCCAGCCTGACTACCCACAATCCCAAAAGGCCAGCAAAAGAGAAAACCACATACATACCTTTTGTTTCATGATGCTACTTTTCTGTTAAGTATCCAAACCCACCAGTCCAGGTTAACCTGCCAAGCAGCTGAGCTGGCCAGCAGTCCATCGAGAGGGAAATGAGAGCAAGATGTGGAGGTTGATCCATAGCAGAAACGTGACAGGTAGACACATCAACCGCCAGAGCAAAAGGAAGAAATTGAGCATTTTAAACTGTAAAAAGTTTATTCAGATGTCTAAATAGCATGGGTAGCTGTCCACAGCCAGCAGACACTGTTTAAAAGAGTTCATAGCTCAGCCAGCTGGAGAGGTTGGACAGTTGTAAGAGCTTGTCAAGTTCTAAGACCATTGGTTTTTAAAAAAAGGTTGGCTAAAAACACTTCTGCCCTTGAGGCAATGCTCGGAAAAAGATTTTTCCCACAGTATGTCACAAGTCATTAACCAGTGCAAGGAATGCAGCTTATGGCTCTGCCTCCCACACCTACAAGAGGAGGAGTGAGATTCTTCTTTCTTCTGAAACACTGGAGATATACCTTAACTTGTTCCTCAGTGCGCTGTTGATGGTACTCAACCCAGCTGAAAGGATCATGTATCTTGCTTCTATGTTCAGGGTAAAATTATTCCCAGATGTTAAATACAAGAGGAACCCTCCCTTTGCCCCTGCCCTGGTCAGGTCACTCGGGCTGCCAGTGAGGCTGCTGCAATCTTCAACTAACACATTTCTTTTACAGCCTTGGTGATGTCCTTGCTTTCTTCTTGTGCTCTCTTCTGGCTGCTTACCGGGGAAAAAGGCTTATGGGGCCTTTCTGTCCTGTTTCTGCAGCTTTTATGCATAGGAACACATTCAGGCTATGGCAAAGTCCATGCCTGTGACCAAAAGAGTCTCCTTTTGTGTTCTGTTTTGAAACACCTTGCATTCCTCAAATGTTTTAGGCAATGGGGTTCAAAGTACTTCAGTATCTTAAAAAAACCCCACTACTATGGTAACATTTCTTTATCTTCTCTATCTCCCGCATGGAGTCAAGCCCAGGTCTGCTACTCACTCATACTACCTGCAGTGATGGTGCTTCTGGGCTGCTCCAGAATGCTTCTCTCCTTGATTCTGAGCAGGAGACCAGATTTCATCTCCTCTCTATCAGCAGTCCCATAAAAAATTCTTTACTAAAAACTAAGCAACTCCTGTGGATTAATCCTCACTTTAATAAATACCTCAGTAGTAGCAACAAAAATGACCCAACTGTAAAGACAGCACAGAAAACATTCCTCACCACAGACACCATAACAGACAGTGTGATGAACCTGGGTTTTTTCATTAAGGATTCTCATTAATATGCTTTATCAGAGCCTGAACTCAGGACAAATTCTGCTCTAATTAACCTGACAAATTTTTTCACAGCACAGACTTACCATCTCTGTTCATAGTCCATCTTATGATTCTTTGATTCTGAAATAATACATCAGTGGGACTATCTGCGGATACGTGATACAGTACTCTTCACCACTAAACAGAAAACTCACAGCATAAAGTCTCAGCCTTAAAACCTGATGAGAGGTTTCAGACCAAGCTGGGGTATCCAACAAGATGCTGCCCTGCCAACAAGTTGTGCCTTCTGTTCCTTCCGAGTTTCCCTGCGTCCCTGTTTCTTCTGTCCAGCTCCCACAAACCTAAAACCCTCTAACTTTATAGATTCCTACACTGCCCTAAAACATGCTTCTCTGTTTTGTATTCAGCTTGTATTGCTTACTTGATCTACCCCAGAACTCTTGCAAAATACAACTAAAATTTCCAGCAACCATCCATATATTACTTATCTCCTCTGAGCTCTCCTTCTCTAAAGTAATAAGACATTAAAGAAGACATCCTCAGGTCTGTGCACATTTGAGGAAAAACATGTGGATGACAGAGAAAGGAAACCAACAATAGGGCAAACAAAACATACACTTGGGACTGGAAGGGGAATAAAAATGCTCAGAGCTCTGCCTTAATTTCAGCAGACCATTCCTATTCAGAAGTAGATGTAAGCATGAGTACCAGCATGACTCTGAACCTATGTTTTCTGGTTTCAGTTTGGGCTAGAGTCAGCAGTTCCAAGGACATTCTCTGTTTGTTTCCACTTAACAACTTAAAATGTCCACCCATGCTTTCCCACAATTGCATGAGTTTGGGGTTTTTTTCAGTATCATTTTTCCATTTTGAATCCAGCTTTGCCTTTAGGACAATTATTTTGCTGTATTTCATGTAGTCATGTTGTGCTTGCTTCAAATAAATTAATCATGTTTATACTACACAAAGATATTTGGCAGCATTACAAATGCACCAAAATATATTCACAATCTGATAATCTATGTTTTTTATTTGCAATCATCTTTCTGCCTTCTGCTTAAAAGCAAGATGGCCAATTTCCAGTCATAAGCATTCATGTGATCAGGATCTCAGAGCCATAGTAGGCCACAGCTTGGGCATTCCTAATGCTCTGTTCTCCTGTTTTATGAGCTTCTCATAATCCAAAATATCTACAACGTCTTTTATATCAATGACAAATTCAAGGATGCAAATGCAGAATTTTCTTCCATAATGTGTACAGCCAACATATGGGTTGATTAACTTCAAAAGATGTTTTGATAAATAGAGAAAAAATCAAGTTCCAAATGTGGGACCATTTTTCATAGTTATTAAAAGAATATTATTAAAATATTTAGTATTCCTGAAATAAAGTCCAGTTTTAAATCTGTTGCAAAAATTAAAGTCATGCAATTATAAGGACCTAAAATCATTGAAGGAATTCAGAAAAGCATGTACTCCTTTAGAGAAAATTTTTCAATTAAGAGGGGGTCATAGCTTCTTGATGTTTCCTGAACACATTGAGCACCCGTAGTGCCAGCAGTGAAAAATCCCTGCAGCTCTCAAAGCACTCCTGAAAAACAGGTTTAACTTTTTTAACTCAGATAATTTCAGGGTGAGACTCTCAGGAACAGCTGCCATTGTGTGAAAATTAAGCTTAAGTATTTAGCTCAAGACCATTAAAAAATAAATCTTCAGAATGCAAAGAAGACACAGAAATTCTGGCCTGAGGTATTGTTTTTTAAATGACCACACAGAAGAAAAGATATAATTATGCAAATTGTAAAACTGAGTTGGTTACATAAACCAAGCTGGTTACAGGCAAGTTATTCAAATAATGACTTTTTTTTTTTTACTGATTAAAAACAGGCTGTTATACTTGGATCCTAAGCTATCTTTAGTTAAACACCACTTAAATCCACATTAAGTCACTGCATTCTCGTCAACAGATTTTAGATTGAGTCAGGTCTGTGCACCCTACAAAAGGTTATTTACTCTCTTAGAACAAACACCATTCTATATGGCTGTTGGATAGAGAGCTGTGTGAGTTTAATCAGACATAACTCACTCACTCACGCACTCACCAAACAAGCTTGAACAAGCGGTACCTAATATTTGTCAGAAAAATATTTAACCAGTTTCCCAAACCCAGTGTTCAGAGCCATCTGGAAAATGAGCTAAAAAAATGTTTCCCCCCTCAGGCAGGACTAAGCAAGCAGTCAGTTTAAGCTCTACTTAGAAAAGTTAAATATGATAATGATACAAGGAAAAACAAGGTCTGTAGCTATGCTCAGGGGGAAAAGCAAGGTCTGTAGCTCTTTTCCCCTTTCCTGGAAATTCCTTCCATTCAGGAATTTCCAGAAATGCTTACTCAATACTGTGCACTAAGTTGTACAGAAGATGAGTAAAGAAAGGGGGTAAGCCATCACTTGCGCAGCAATCAGTGTTAACACGAGCTTAGGGAAAACAGCTTTTGGCTCTTGGTCTTTTGTTGTTCAGTTGAAAACAACCATGAACAACCATGGAAAAAAAGCTGTAGCTAAAAAGGAAGATAAAGTATTACATGCTGAATACCAAAATAAACGTAGTCTCATTCTGAAATTTAAGGGCGGCAAAAAGAATCCAACCACATTCAAATTCTCTGTTGGTCAAGAGAAAGTTTGTTTTTTTATTTTGTTTGAAATGACATTTTTCCAACACCCAATTTCAATAAATGCACCTTTTCATATAGAAAATAACTCAGCGTTTCCTATGAAAATATTTTTCTCCTGGCAGAACCAGGTTTCATGCGTAACCTCAGATAGTCTGACTGCTCTGAGAACAATCAGCCACTTTTATTTATTAAACCAACATGAAAAGACATTCATTCTCTTTAAAAAGCAGTTTTCTTCAGCTTTCATAACACAGACAACAGAATAAAAAATAGGGTCATTTTGCACTACTTCCTTTAATTTTATTGAATGTCAATATATATCATTAATATAAAGTTACTTCATTCTATGAAGATCAAGACACCTTACAGTATAAAATTCCCTGAGATAGAATATGCAATTTGAGGGATCACATAATTCTCTATTCTATTTACATCATAACCAAAAATTAATGGTAATTCTTCTTCTTTTAAAACCCAGAAGATAATGATCTTCCTTTCTCTCCCTCCACCCCAATATTTTAAGGCATGGAATAAAAAATTTTCCAAAATGTATTCAAGGAAATTTTTCGACTAAAAATAGAAAATAGCTTTCCCCAATTTTTACAACTGGATTATATACATCATCTGCAATGCCTTGTTACCCAATGTACAAACCAGTTAATTCAGGCAAACTTTATATTTATCATTGAACTAGAGCTCTACAAAGTGCATTAGAAAAGCCAGTCCTTTACCTGTAACAGTACACTATTAGCTCATGGTGTGGATGACCAAAAACCAGAGATCTATAGACATTCTGTAATACTGACTTCAGCAGCTATAGGCCTAGGCTGATTTTCCTCCCAAATGGAAAGCCACAAATTTGCAACATCCGTGTAAGAATGATGAAATTAGAACAGGCTTCTCTTCTCCTAATTCAAGTGCTCTGCAATAATTACTATAAATCTGCAGTTTTCACCCTACAGTTCTTGAAAATCTTCAATGCACAATTTACAAATACTGTGCAATTCTGTCCACTTTACCAAAATGATGCTTTAATTGCTTTGGACTTCTTTTCTGAATTTTACAAAAATATTCCCTCTAAGGTTTCAACTCTTTTTTTAGAGAGGCTGAGAAGAAAATTAACACTTGCAATCTCTGGAAATTCCCATGCTCCTGCAGCATGATCTTCTGCACATGGCATTACTAATGATTACACAGAAGAACTATGTGCCTGGAAACTTCCACACAATGCTAAAAAAATTAAGAGGACTGAAAAAATGCACTGGTTTCAGCAGACTGATAAAAATTATTGCAATCTTAAATATCATTTCATTACTTTTAAGATTGGGTTTTTGTATACAGTTCTGCAAATTCTAATAAAAATTGATCAGAAAAAAAATACTATACATTCAAAGGAAAACAGGGAACCTATCATCCTGACACTTGAGTATTATACTTAATATTATACCTATATTGGAGTTTTAAAAATGTCAAACCCAGTATTATGGTAGCAGTAACTACTGATAGAGAAACAGATGACCATGCCATGAAGAACACTCTTTTACTTTAAACAATCACTTTATACTTCTTGGAGTGAAAGTGCAGCACTAGGAATCATCCCTACTACATCCCATATTGCATAGATTGTTTTCACTCCCTTCCCAATAAATATTCTACAGCAACTCTGGCACTGGCAGCAGAAAGATTCATCAAGCACTTTCAGCCAACCCCCTCCTTGCACAAAAGCAGAAGGGAATAATTGGAGAAGCCTGCAAGATCTGAACTGGTAAAACTGTGCAAATTATTAATGAATTTCATTATTATTGGTTTTTTCCCAATAATCCTTGGTTCCATTCTTACCTAATAATGGGGAACATCTAACTAGAAATAAATTACAGTAGACTGCCAGCTCATACATCTTAAAAGCACTCATCCAACATCCCATAGAGCTTAAGTCAAATCTAATCCTTTCCTAACCTAAATATGACGCACAAATGCCAGTGAGGTTGCCTGTTCTGATGCCCATCTTTTATTTGCAACTGACTTTCTCCTTTTTCCACCTGTTCTGTGCCCATGATTTTATTCTAAATGAACTCTCTGAGTAACTCCATGGATTAAAAAGCAGCAGAATGAATATCTTATTCAGGTGGGCAAGTCTCTCTCTTGTAGGTTGCCATTTTTTTGCCACCAAACTTCAGAGCTGCAGAAGACAGGGAGGCTGAGCTTGGCAAGAATGTGTAATTGTAACAGAAGTTTCTTTCTGGCTCTGGCAGAGCAAGATTACATGTAACCAAAAGATCTGGCTTTGGCAGAGCAGGATTACATGTAACATCCACTACTAGGATGGCTCCAGCAAAATGTGGAAGTCTAAAACGGAATGACTACTGTAAATGTTCCTTGACAGGCACTGAGCGAAGAGAGTTCTACCTTAAGAACCTGTGAATTGATTAAAAAACTGAGCCACAAAAAGACGTCAAAACCAAAGGAAGAGAAAATAGTAAATCCTTCCCTTTTTATATTCTTTCCTCACACAATCTGTATTTTACCAACAATGTAGATCTTATTCTCTACAGTAATTTTCTTTCTGAACGGAAGTGATTTGGGAGTTTGGGGATTTTTTTGGTGATTATGATTTTAAAAACAACAAAACAACATTCTGACTAGTCTGTCCTCCAGCAGAATTTTTTTAAATGCATGCCAAAAATCGAAAGAGTTGCTACACAACAGCACTGTCTGCTGATACTTGAGAAAAAAGTTAGCCTTTCTGTATATATATTCAATACAGCAATAAAACCCCTGCAATTCTGAGCCTTTCCCTGCATTTTCCTGTATGTCAATAATTTTGCAGAAAAAAAACATGCAGATACCTGTAAACATTTTCTAATTCCTGAATAAAGGGAGGGTGGAAGTTTTCCAACTTTCTTCCCTACAGTCTGTGTTTTCCTGTACTTAAAGTTCCAATCTACTCTCATACAGGATAAATATGCCTATGGTTTCAGCAGGTAGTAGGAGAAATACTTTACATCATCTGGAATTGTTGTACATACTTTACACCATCTAAATGTTTGTCCATTTAGATTCAGTCCCCCCATAGGCTTTTTCCTAAACAGAACAATTATTTGGTTCAAAGCATTATTAACTAGCTGCTGCAGTTTCAAGCTAAAAGGTGCTACTGTAAAATCAGATTCTTACATTCAACACTTGTGGCTCAGAATTTGTCTGTAAATAGCTTTCACATGCATAAAAAACAGTTTAAAACATTCATTTTTGTCTTAGTATTACAGAAAACCAGCACTGATCATGTGTCTTCTGTGACCAGAGGAAAGTTTCACGGTCCAGGAAGTTGTCATAGCTGCCAAAATTGGTTTCAGCTGTACAGCTGGGGAATTTGGCATCAGAGATTTATGTTGAGCTGTGCAGAAATTTAAAAGTTCTGTAACAGTACAACTTCTGGAAATTTAACTTTGTTCTTTAGGAATCATCTAGCATAATGTCTCTTTGTACCTTCATAATTTTCTCTTTAATAAAAATCTTCCTTTCATAGGCTTTTCACAGCTTGTTTTCCTGTACCTGTATGCTTCTCCAACTGATGCCAGCCTCCTGCGGCTAATGCCGTCTACCTGGGCTAATGATTTCTGTGGGAATCATCCTTCCTGACACCTTGACACTTGGTCTGAGCTGTCCAGGCTGTCACCCGCCAGGAACATCAGCTTTCAAACCAGCTGGCCAGATTCTGAACAGTCTTGATTTGATTCCCAGCTGTCCTAACAGCCTCGCAGACCTTGCAGAAATGCTCATCCCAGAACGAGGTGACGTGGACTTCGTACTTCTTCCTCCAGGCAAAGTACCGCCTGTAGCTGGGTTTGTTTTTATCGAGGAATTTTAGGTAAGTGGCCAGCAGCCGGGGGCTGGGGAAGTCGTCAACGTGGATGAAGGAATCGGGGGGGATGAAGCGCTCGTAGTTGGCCCTGCGGGGTCCCAGGACGACAGGCACGGCGCTGGCGGAGAAAGCGTTCCTCCAGAGCTTCTCGGTGATGTAGTCGGTGTGCTGGGAGTTCTCGAAGGCCAGGTAGAACTTGTAGGCTGAGACGGTCTCCACCAGGCCGCCCTCGGCCAGCGCCAGCCCCCGCGCCCCGTACACGTCGATGGGCAGGTGCTCCTTCAGCTGGCGGTAGTAGCGCACCCGGGCGTGCTCCTCGTTCCAGTTGCTGATGACCCAGGCCACCAGCCGCGTCTTGCGGGGCAGGACGAAGGGCCGGGGCGCCGGCGGGACGTAGAGGTACCCGTAGGGCACGAACACGTCCGAGTCGCGGCGGGAGGGCAC
>NW_005054302.1:10076574-10089039 GCF_000277835.1 Geospiza fortis
GGCCGCTCGGCTGCTCATGCCTGGCTCGGGGCCGCAGAGGGAATCTGTGTCTCCGCACTCAGGAGGGATCTCTGGCGAGAGCCCAGGCCCCAGTACGCACGGGAAAGGTTGTAGGGACGCTTACAAGGGATCTCAGGGCGCCCGCGCCCTGGCACCGCTGGCGCTTTGTCTCTGCCTTCCTCAGGCGCTTTGTCTCTGCCTTCATCAGCAAGGCAAAGGAGAAAAAATACAACGAAAGGCTCTCTGATCGATCTAAAGACAGGGAGAGATCACTTAGCAGTTACAGTCACGGGCAAAACAAAACCGTTTTGGGGAAATTAACTTAATTTCTTGCCAATCAAATTCTGACTAGAGTAATGGGAAATGAAACCAAAATTGAAAGACACCTTCTCCCCACCCCTCCCGTCTTCTTAGGCTCAATGCTGCTTGCAATGTCTCTGCCTCCTCCCCAACAGCAGCGCAGGAGGATGGGGAATGGAGGCTGCAGTCAGTTCATCACATGGTGTCTCTGCTGCTCCTTCCTCCTCAGGGAAAGGACTGCTCACACCCTTCCCCTGCTCCAGTGTGGGTCCTCCCACGGGAGACAGTCCTTTGAACTTCTCCAACGTGAGTCCTTCTCAGGGCCTGCAGTTCTTCTTGAACTGCTCCAGTGTGGGTCTCTTCCACAGGGTGCAGTCCTTCAGGAACAGGCTGCTCCAGCGTGGCTCCCCAGTGGGGTCACAAGTCCTGCCAGCAAACCTGCCCCAGCGTGGGCTTCCTTTCTCCACGGGACCACAGATCCTGCCAGGAACCTGCCCAGCAGCAGAGCATTCTATGGGCATCCACCTGCTCTGGCATGAGGTCCTCCACCCAGGAACATCCTGCCTTACCATGGACCACAGGCTGCAGGGGGATCTCTGCTCCAGCCCCTGCAGCACCTCCATCCCTTTCTTCTGCGCTGACTTTGGTGCCTGCTCTCACATATTTTCATTCCTCTCTTCTCCGGATGTGATTGCTTCTGTGCAGTAACTTTTTTCCTTCTTAGATACATTATCCCAGAGGTGCTATTGCTATCACCGATGGGGTCAGCCATGGCCAGCAGTCGGTCTGTTTTGGAGCTGGCTGGAATTGGCTCCACTAGACATGGGGGGAAGTTTCTAGTGCCTTCTCAGAGAAGCCACCCCTGTCACTCCATCACTACCAGAACCTTGCCACACAAACCCCATACATGAGCACATGTAGGAGCACGGGGCAGAGGGCCACATGGGGAGGAGAACCCTGACCACTCACATCACAAAGGCTGGCACAGTTTCAGCCTCCCCCGCACAACTGCCCATGAGAAAGCAGGACTGCTTTCCCCTATGCATTCTCATTTATTTCTTCCAGTCCACACCTGAAACAGCCAGAGGTTTTAAACTCTGGCAAAAGGGTTTTCCCATGCCAGCTGAGCTATGATTTACATGCTGTGTCCTGTGACCTCACAGGGAAGTACTTTGGAAGATGCATCGGACTTTTTTTAAACAGATGTAATTTAGAGAGTGAGGCTGAGAGCAAGTTTGAAAAAGTCACTTATTTAGGAAAAAAAAAAGAAGTGACAGCTGCCACAATAGCTTTGAATTCCTGTCAAATTCAATCCATTTCAAGCACCTCTATGAGGAGTAACAATCTGGAAAACTAAAGGAAAATAAATTTTAAAAGAGGGTTCTTTTTGCTCCTTTACAGCTTTCTTAGAATCATACATGCTTACTTTAAAATCTCACAGTTATTTAAAAACTACAAAACCTCATGATTACCAGAAAATTACTTTTTCCAGCTCTGCTTCACAGAGTTGCTGTGAAAAACTACCTCACATAGGCTCGAAACTTTTTTCCTAAGCAATTTGCTTCAGTGAACTGCAAGGTTGTTGACTCACACAGTTCAGGCAGTGTTTGTACAGAACTGAATAAGTTTCCAGCTCTGACATTTCACAAGCTCGTATCCAACAGCTGTCGATCCAAGGTCCTCTCATCTGTATCTACTGAAGGCAGCAGAGTTACGCCAGGCATAAATTCTCACTGACTGTTTGGATTTCAGATTTTACACAACACATACGTCGAGGCCCTGTGACTTAACTCTAGTAAGTCAAGAAGTAAGAAGTAAGAAAAGTGATTCAGGTCTCATAAAAATAAGGCACAGTTGTGTGTGAGGGTGGTGTTAGGTTAGAAACTAAGTCATGTACATCCATAAACCTATTGCACATAGTCATTCCATACTGTGTACACAGTAAATCCGTAGTTCATGCTGCAAGCACTCATAAAATATAAGAAATGCCAACAGCTGTGGTTGGAGTTGGTAGCTGACTGCCTGCTTCAACATACAGAGTTGGCCGGAAGGGATCTCCAGGGAACACTAGTCCTCCCTAGTGGATGAGGTGAATCATTGCCGGCACTAGCAATGTCTGATTGTCTAGATAAATAAGTGATTTTAGTCACAAAATGGGAATATGGGAAAGCTACAGTAGAAAACTGCAAAAAAAAAAAATGCAGAAATGCTCATCCTTCCAAGGAAGGGCAGAATCCTGTGAAGCCTTAAACTGTACGTAGATTCAATGCAGAGCCCACCTGATACAATGAACACTACATAAAATGAACACAATCCCTAGTCTGCATTAATCAAGGATTCAAAATGGTCCAAACCCACAGCTGTTAGTTATTTTGTTTATTCAAACATTTTTCTGATAATATAAGAAATCTGGGACTTGTGAAAGTGAGTGGGAGAACTCAATTGTCTTCTGGAATTCTGAGTCAATAAATTTGATCATATCAACTGCAATGACAGTTCCTATTTTCCTTCAGGAACTTTCAGCATTGATACGTGACTTTGGAGGAGTTTTATCTAGTCATGCTTTCATTTCCATTGCTGCTAAGCATTCACTGCTAAGCATTCCAAATTCAAACCTGACCAGTTACATTCATGATGCAAGGCCTGATCCTGCCTATGGTAAGTCAACAAAAATGTTTACCTTGATTCAGCATTTATGAAATGTTTCATAACAATGTAACATGGAAGTCTTTATAAGCCAAATAGTGACTAATTTGAAAGACAAACCACCCTCCCCACAAAAAAAAAAATCCCTTGTGATGATTCACAGCAAGAGTTGCCTAGTTACTTTTGATTTTTTGCAGTCTCACAGTGAAACTTCAGTGTGACTTTCATCTGCACTTCAGTGGCATCCATATTAAGATGATTGTTATACCGAGACAAATCTGTTGAATTATTTAGCATGAAATCAAAACATGGCTTTCTGTATTCCTCAACACAACATCAGCTAAAGCTCTACATCTCTCTGCATCTTAAAAAAAAGCTATTACTGAAGTCCACAGTAAGTTGTGGTTGTATATACAACACAGATATTCAGAACTATAATAATATTTGGTTTATTGTGGCAAATAAGAATTTAATCATTTCAAGATGAGAGAACAGTAGCCTAAATCATTTCTATGAGTATTATTGTCACCTTAAATTAATTTTCCTGTTACACCTGCTGCTGTGGAAGCTACATATATGTTTACATTTACATGTTGTATGTAGTCCACTAGTTCAAAAATCTTTATACAATTTATATCTATACCAAGATGAAATGCATATTTGAGATATATATTAGAATTTTTACAAATCACAGATCTGTTTTGTTGCTGCTGTCTTCAAACCCTTCCAGTATGGGAAATAGCAGAAATACATTTTAATTGGGTATTCATTATAGTCACTGCTGAAAGTAATGATAGTTGTGCCTTCATCTAGAAGTCCAGCAGATTCCTAGAAATCTTGGTGTGGTAAATTCAAGACCCAGATGTGATGTGTTGCTGTAGAGTGAGGGATGCAGGGAGTGACAGTGATGACCCGGCTGACAGTGATGCAGGTCCTCACTGTCAGGACCAAGGTCAGAAGTCAGGTGTCCTCAGATCTGTGTGTAGGTCAGATGTTTCTCTCCCCTTCTTAATGTCTCATTTCTTATCTACAGAAATAAATACCAGCCTGGCAGTAACCTATGTCAACTTCAGTTTGCCTCATTTCTGCCATCATACACAGGACATCCACGACACAATCACATCAGCTACTTTGTGCTGGCAGGGTTTTGTCAAGCAGTTTTGTTCACTCTGACTCGGGAAAAACTCCATGGACATCACTGAGAAATACAACATGATGAAGGCTGAGTAGTGTTGCCAAATGCCTGAAGACCTCCCACAGGGAACACATCTGGTTTTGTGTGCTTTGGAGATAAACCAGTCCAGGAGATAGCTCCATGGACTGAGGACCACCCAGGCTTCTTGGCGCTGTATATGCAGTTTGGGAGTGCTTTAACTGCTCTGTGGAAATCACAGCAAGTTCTCATGTTGCTGATAGTCAGGAATTTAAAACAATATGCTGTGTGTTAGTAATGAAGCTGTTGCAAAATAAAAAATATTTTGCTTATTTGAAGGCTGAATAGATGCCATCACTAACAGCGTAAATATTTCTGCCTGGAACTTCCCAACTGGCTTCCTCCTCTTCTCTGACTCACTATGTTTTGTCATACTTCAGAAATATTTAAGCCTAGAAAAGTGTTTGAAGCTATTTGTCAACTGTTTTACAAAGGCAATTTAAAAGGTACTGTAAGACATGGTTGTGTTTTCAGCCACAGCTATCAACCCAGACATTCTGTCAGGTGGGGAAATCTTGTGATCACAAGAAAATGTGATCAACTTCAAAGCGTAGGAGGATGCTGTCTGGTACCAAAATAACACTAAGAATGATGTTGCAGTCTCTTCATAAATAGTCCCCATGGTTTCAATGCAAGTTTTGCCAAGTAAGAACCTAAATTCTCTATGAAAAGGTGTGATAGAAGTTTTGTTCTGTATAATTGATACACTTTGTATTTCAGCATGAAGTTTAAATGCCTGTTATTTGATTACCTTCTGTTTCATATGTAGGATTATCATCTTTCTGCTTAGAAATTTAAAATTTGGAAATATTATGAGAAGATCTAGTTGAAAACTGATGCCTGAACAGTTTCTGGACAGACAAAACTCATGTTTCTGCATACGCAGCAAAGGCAATGTTAACATATTCTGCCTGGCTACAGTTTCACTTGTGACTGTGAGCAATGCTGGATTAAAACCATGAGAAGTTAATATTTCCAGGTCAAGGCACAGGCATGAACAAATGTACTGTGCACACTGTGAATGAAAGATCCTGTCCAGGACACTCTTCAGTTTTCCACTGAAGCACACAGCTTTGTTGTTCACCAGTGTAGACCAGAGCAGAAATCAGAGCAGAAAAATTTTCCTAGCAGTCCCACACGATCCTCAGACACTTTGACACATGTGTGGGTACCAGCAAGCCAGAATTTGACTCTGTGGATATTTGTAAGCAGTTATCAATAGTTTCAATCTTCCTTGGGTTTTTTCAGCACTGGCCTTCACCTTGTGGAACCATAGTCACAAGAGTGATGTGCAACCAGCACTGATGCTCTCATTTCACCCAGTGAGCATCTCCCAGGACAGAGAGCAAGGATTTGTGACAAAACTTCTCTTTGGACATTTTGAACATCAGGGGCTGGGGTAATTTCTCAGTCCTGGAGACAAAACTAGCCCTAATTTGAAGCAAATCTTCTAAGCCATACATAATCTAGTTATGGGGTTCTCAATACCAACTGCTTTAATAACTTGACCCTCTCCTGTTGTGCTTCATTACTTAATAAAGTAGATGTAGCCTTGGAAAAATATAAGTGTTTAATCACTGGTACTAATACAGGCAATAACATAATGATATAAGCAATGATAACAATTGTCTTTCAAAACAGTTGTGTTGAGTTTGGCAATGAAATAATAAAATAAAAAAAGAGAAAAGGACAGCCAAACAGACAGTAAAAAGTCACTATGATAAAATGTGAGCACAGTTAATTTAAATTACCCAACACCCTATTTAATAAAATATTATAAAGATATTATAAATATCACAGCAATATTAATAACATTATTATTATGCAATATTATATTTTAACAAATTGCTTTGTTTTATTCAAATAAAAGAGGAGACACATAAAAAGGTCACAAACATGAATATATCAGACTAGGTAAGAATTCCCACAGCCTCATAAGTGAGGTAACATATTCAGTAGAAAAGATCTAACAGGGATTTCTCTGTTGTAGAAGGTCACACAAAAAGGAAGTGGGAGAAGATGAGCACCAAATGCTGCATCAAAACTGAGTTAGTGCAGGAATCCAGGATAGAGCCAGGAAGTCTTCTCATTTGGAAAATTATGAAACAGAATGGGAAAGCAAGGAGAGAAAAGTAGGATAAAAATGAAACAAAGCACAAGCAAGATGCAACAAGCCTAATCAAAGTCTCTGTTCGAAAATCCAATGCTTTTCAAACATTATTATGTGATTCATGATCAAATTTGCATCTAGAAAGTGAGAACAGTATTTTCAAAAGGAGCTACCCCTCTATTGTCTCAGGTACAATATTCAGTACAATAACCTTTTTCATTTAGAAGTCTAATGGAAACACTGAGAAGAGTTGGCTTGAAACCTGCTGAGGGGCTGTTTTGGTTTTGGTTTTTCTCTTTTTTTCCTTCTCATTGATACAAAAATAAAATCAAACTTCTAATGTCAGAGCAGAGATCCAGAAAATCAAAGGGCAAACATCTGATTTAATTCACATATAATTGTAGAAAAAACCCAAAGGAAATCAAATTCCAGTTTCACGAAGTTGTCACTGAGACTTCCTTTTTAAAAATATTCAGTGTGTTATAGATACTTCCAGAGGAACTGAGAGGCCCAGAAACAAATCCCATCTCCACCTCTTAGGCAAGGTTTTGGTACTAGGGGCTGACTACAGGAGTGACTTCTGTGAGGAGTTTTAGAAGTTTCCCGTGTCCAACAGAGGCAGTACCAGCTGGCTCCAAGACAGACTCGCTGCTAACCAGGGCTGAGCCAATGAGCAATGGTGGTAATGCCTCTGGGATAACAAAATAAAGAAGGAAAAAGGCACTTCACCAAAGCAATTGCAGCCATAGAAGAGAGGAGTAAGAACGTGTAAGAACAGCCTGTAGACCTGAAGGTCAGTGGAGAAGGAGGGGCAGGAGGAGCTCCAGGAGCCAGAGCAGCCATGGTGAGTCAGCTGTGCCCCTGTAGCACACAGAGGTCCATGGTGAAACTGCCTCTGGAGGACTCCATATCTTTTCTGGTTTTATACATTATGAAGGATCTAGATTTGTTTCATAAGTGGCATGATAATACAAAGCAAACTAATATTCATTTGGTGTTACCTCACTGTAATAATGATTTAAGAGTGAGTGGTGTTATTTCAGGTTCCATGCTGTCTCTGTGGTTCTTTGATACTATGATAGCTCTTACATGGAGAGAGGCTTATTTATGTTAAACTTTCATTAAATAAGGCTAGATACTGAATCACAAACTCTTGCCTTCTTGTCATCGTAGAGACAGACAGAAATGACACACCAAGCAATGTATCAAAGGCTTTTTTTATTGCTGCCTGTTCTCCTTTTTTTACAGTTTTACAGCCCTCATGTGTGACTCCAATTGGTTAGTAGCTTTCTTGCCAATTACTCTGTTGGTTAGTAAAAGGTATTTTTCTTATCCATCGAATCTTTCTATTCTTAAATTGTTTACATATTTTCTTCACTGATTCTCATGGGATAGATTTAATGTTTATGCAGGTGCTAGTTGTTTTTCACCTGGGAATAGATTGTTTTGTTAACAAACTGTTCACACCAGGATTGTTTTCACATGGGAACTTGCAAAGTGCTATCTTCACTTAGAAAAAATGACAGACTGGCCACTGATCTAACAGAGCAGGCCTGATTTTTTGAGGCCTTTCTTTTATAATTTTTCTACCTTACTGCAACACCTTTGAAATGATCAGTTTAATGGATGAATTCAGCCTAAAGCATTATGAGGCACTTCATCAATTACATTAAAACCATCTGCTGGAATTTAGAAGCAGTTTGCAAAAGAGAAAACTAGGAAAACGTGCTTTCACAGTTGCACGTTTTTCAGCAAGAACATCTTGTAATCTTTGGATTGTGATGTTTTCATCACTGGTGGAAATGTGGTTCAGATTTGACTACTTACAACATCAGATTAAAAAGTAGTATGAAGATGTGAATAAAACAACAAAAAGGAAATAGGTCCATATTCAAGTAGAACTTTATTCAAAATCCTATAAACGAACATGTACATTTTCAAAGGTAGCTAGTTATGCTGATGTTTGATTTGACACATCAAAGCAGGTTCAGGTCTTCACAGCACTGACATTCAGCAATCTGTAAAAAAGACAACATCTGCTCTAACGATGGATGAGACACCACATAGTGAGCCCTCCAAACCACTGGTCACTTTTAGGGAAAGGCAGTAAAAGGAAGAAGGAAAATGCATTTACTTAAGTAAATTCAGCAATATGAATATTCTTTTTCTTTTTCTCCCTCCTATTTATATCTTCAGCATATTTTCCCTTCATTTTTTACAGTTTCTATCTCTGTGTTCCTGAACTGTATTCTCTTTTCTGTTTCATTCAGGAATTTCTAACCTTCTGTATGTCTCCTCTTTCATTTCCCTTATCAGCGATTCTTCCTTTTCCTTCACTGATTCCTCTCCTCTGGCACTAAACACAGCAGGCTCATCTTCTCTCATAATCTCTTCCCTTTTGTCCATTTCTATAGCCTGTACCCACTCCATCTCCCCACTAGTCTCTCATTTCTTCCACAGATCCTTACACAGAAAAAAATGCATGAATGGAGATGGTTTGGTGAACACAGGAGCTGAAGCCAGATTGCTCCCAGATTTTTCCCATTGTGTATCTTTTCTGCCACCTCTTCTCTCATGATGCCTACCTGCCCACTGGAAAACAGGCAGCATAGCTACTGAGGAGGGCACCACTTGTCTCTAGCAGCAGTCCCTGAGAATGAAATCTCATTCAAATTCCCAAAGGAAAATCAACAGATTTTCAACACCTACATCAATCTCAATGCACTGCTTTGTTTTAAAGCTCTTCTTTCTTCATGGTTCTGAGCAGGAAATGGAGAAGATCATGATCTTTGAAAACTCTGCTTGCCTTCACTAGAAGCCTGAGGTACATGAGCTTTAAAATTATGCCAACATCTCAAAATCTCAGTCATTCTGTAGTTGTTAGGTCTGCTCTATAATTAAAGTGCTCCTACAAGTAAGTAACTCTAAAGTAAAGGCAGTGTGGCAGAAGGCTGTAGTGGTTAAACACTTCTCACACCAGTAATAGCATAATCCATGCTGCTCTTGTAACTAAGTTGCCAATATCTCCTGATCTCACAAGATCAAGATAGAAAGAGAAAGAAAGAGGCACTAGTCATGTATTTTTAAACCTGTATTTTTAAACCACTATCCCCCAAGAATGTGGGAATGAGCTTCATGTAATGGCAAAATATGCTGAGTTCATATAATCTGCAAGCTCATGGCACTACAAATATTCCTCTTAAAAAGCAAAATACCTCTATTTTCTTAGAGTTTAAAGAGAGTTAGGTTAGGAGAGAATGTGAGCAGACACTAAGCTAAAATCTATAAAGAACAGGCCTGCTCCGCAAAAGCCACACTCTACAGACTGTAAAGAGAGAAACACATTTCCCAGAGTACCAGCTGACCATTGCAGGCAAATACTAAAATGCCTGAAAGAATACCTGGATCAAGGTCTTTTCAGGGGGTGTGCTGGAGGAGTGCTTTTCCAAACAATTGAATTTCTTAGGGCTGTATGCTAAGAACAATAAGGTTCATAATGAACATGAAACCAACACTCACCATCTATCAGTAGGAACCAAGTGATTATTCCACGAATAGGTGTGGAACCTTTAAAAAAGGTTTCAGAATATGAAATAAGGGGACTCAACACAGCAGCCCTGAACTGATTTCTTCTGCAAAGACTTCAAAGTCTGTGGCCTACTTACTAAAAGAAGAGATGGGTTAGCTCTGCAGAAAGATGCCCTGCAACTTAAAAATGAGGTGTTATAGTGAAAGTTTCTTATTATTGACTCTTACTTTTCACTCTTGCATGTCTTGAATAGAATTGAGGCTGTACAAGTAAATCACTGTTTTTCTGTGACACTGGTTTCAAGCTTCTAATGGAGAAATTGTTCTTCACATTCCAAACTCCTTCCAGAGCCACTGTTAACAATTTAGCAAAATAATAGCTTTATAACTGATTATTTCAGCTTGTTCTAGAATTAATATAAAACTACACAATAATATTCTTCCATAGTTAATGAAAATAGATTGACATCTTCAGAGAGAAGTTCAGATTGCTATAGGCATGCAATGCTCTCTACTGTTTATAGAAGCTCTTCGGACTACTCAGGCACCCAACTGAAGCAGGATATAGCTTCAGTTAATTATTCAGTTTATTATTGTCTATAATAAACAAGAAACAGCAGTAATACCAGTGATGCAGGCAGCATCCTTTTTTGGTCATAGTGGAATACCAAATGCCCTCATAAAAATAGAGAAAACAACACCTCCTCCCCAAAAAACCCAAACCAAACCAAAAACTAACCAAACAAATAAAAAACCAAAGCCATCACCATCAGAACAAAATTAAAAGCTAATTTCATTTGTGGAAAGGTTACAATTTACTAGCCATCTAATTTATTTTAAACAATACACTTTAGCAGTCTAAACTGTGTAAATCAGTAACCATGCAACCTGACAACTGTTGCCTATCAGAGCCCAGGCCACTTAGTAAGCATCTCTAATTGTCCAAACAGCTGAAAAAATGAATTCAGTATTCACTGAATAATCTGTACACCAGCATCTATATTTATCATATTCGTCATTCATCATCGTTATGCTATGCCTATAACATTATGCTGTACATACCATTTCTGTACTGAGCTTGCTATAGATCCATATTATACAGTCCTGTAACAAATATTTATGTAGTGTTTCTCTATTATCTTTGTACTTTAAGCCTTTGTAACACACATTTCTTTGGGACACTCCTCAAAAGTCACGAGAACATGTAAAGTAACATCCATTTATTCAGCCAGACTGAAATACTCCAGACAATTTTGATCCATTGGCAGATGAATGCAGAAAAAATAGTTGTGTTCAGCTCTCAGTAACATTAGGCACATGAGCAGATTGAGCAGGCCAGTGTTAACATCTGCAACTCAGCTCTGTGCTCAGGTCCCCTTTTCAGTCAAGAGGAAAAGAACAGGCACTTTTAGAGCATGACACATGCAATGACAGGTGTCTAGGACAAGTCAAAAGAATATCCAAAGTGCCTTTTTTCCTCTGCTTACTACACACAGAGGCTACTCAAGTCAGTCATTTGCAGGTGTGTGCTGTAATTCCCTACAGAGCCCAGTCACAGTAATAAGAATTACAGGCTCAAATGGTCTTTACATCTGCTGGGTACTGATTACATCACCTAATTTAGGTACATTTTTGTCTGTGAATCCAACTGTTTTAAATTCACTTTGAGTGAGTTTAGAAATGGGTCTCAATCCTACACAAGTGTACTAATAAGCAAATATACTACAGCATTTCTTTCAAAGAGAAAGGTAACAAAACCTCCCTACTGCTTGGCAATTGTTTCTGGTTTATTAAACTGATATATCATATGGAATTATCTGTGTTCTTCTGGTCTCCTAATTTCTCACCAAAAAAAAAAAAAAGAGAGAAAGAGTAATAAAGACTATATGCAATCCTGCTGTTTCTAAATGTTCTGCACAATATTACATAAATGTTCTGTAATTTTGCCACAGTTTCTCAAAACAATCACTTGTCCTGACAAACACTTGCCATTTTCTGATAAAGAGAATTACCTGCAGTTGGATGATTAACATTGCATTCTTCTTCTTGTAAATGAAAGTGCTCCTCCAGTATTTCTTTAACTCTCCTAGGTGGCTCAACATATACACATTTCTGTCCTGTTAGTAAAATATATTATAAGAGAGCCAGTTATTATAAATCCCCTGAATGCTGATGTACTTTGCTGAATGCAATTGTCAAACTATGCTACTCTGCATCTGTCTTCAATGCACAGTGAACCAAATCATTTACAAATATAAGAAGGTGTTCAGCCAGGCCCTACTCCCCAGGACAGGAGGATGGTAAGGACCCTGGTGGGTCCACCCAGACAGGGCGTGCTGGTAGCCAAAGCCACCCCAGGGCCGCTGGGGAGCCGGCCACCGTGCCTCCCCATGACAGACATCCCAGGGCAGGGCCGAACATGGAGAGGCACCCGAGAAGATGTCCTCGCTGCAGGAAGTCTCCAGGGAGCTGGAGAGGGATGCAGACGCCCCACGGCACCAGGGCCAGCACCTGCCGCGGTGCTGGGGGACATCAGTGAGGGGGACATCAGCGAGGGGGACATCAGCGGGGAACAGCTGGGCTCCCGAGGGGACAGCGCGGGGGGACCCGGGCTGGCGGGGGACCGGGGACGGCCGTGCTCACGGGGCTGCTCGCCGCGGACATCGCT
>NW_005054302.1:10089124-10092555 GCF_000277835.1 Geospiza fortis
CCCGGGGACAGCGGGCCCTGGCACGGGGTGCGGGACAGCTCCGGGAGCCAGCACCAGCTGCTCCTCGGTGTCACTCGGCACGGCCGCGGGAGCGGGGCACGCACATCACGAACTCTGTACCGCTGCGGGCTGTCACCGCAGGCCTGCCCTAAAGAAGGGTGCCGGGCTGAGGGGAAGAACGACAGAGTCCAATTTAACTGATGTATATCTACTGATACTCAAAAGTAGTAGTTTGGTCATAAAATGAAGCATCTTCGGACACTGCTTATTGGACTGAAGCGGCCTTGTAATCCACATCTCTGTTATTCCTTGATGCATCTCAAGGTATATTCATCTTCTTCCACGGATGTCCTGAAACCAAACTTTTAAAAACAATAAACATTAAAATCATGTTACACCATTCACAGTTCAGAAGCTGTGTTTCCATTTTCCAACAGAAAGTGCTGAACATTACACACTGCTTCAAGACGCCCTCAACAGTAGCTTGATCAGAGCACCAAATGTGGTCCAACATATCCCAACCCTGCTGCTACTGCTACAGTTGTGCTGCATGTTAGTGGAAGGCGCTTGGGATCACTCAGTAAGGCATCTGCATGGGACAGTGCTTACTACAGCTCTCATAGTGACAGTACTTCAGCACTCGCATTCCATTTTCAGTTTGTTTAACAGAGAAGCGGCTTTCTCCACTTATTAAAACAGATGGCACAGTTGAAGCTGAAAATCATACTGCGTGCCCTTACCATGGCAAAATTTTACTGTACTAACCCCAAGGGCAATACTAAATTACCTGTAACTACATAAGACACGACAGCATGCTGGCTGTTTATCCTTACATGGTGGTGGCTCGTTTTTTCCAATTAATGCCACATTCTTGACATTAAGTCTTTATGCAACTTAATTGCAAGGGAAAAGTAAAGAGAATCTTGATAGAAAATCACTTCCTTGAAAAGCACCAGCAAAAAATAAACCAGAACTACTTTCTATCCTATGAATAATGTGTTTGATTTATGAACAGGTGATTGCATTGATAAATGGACTTTCAATTAAAAATATGACAAAATACTTTGGGTTAAATATTTTATTTTATAATAAGCCTTACAGTAGGTTCATTAAACATTTTGTGTATCACCCAAATAAGTTACATTCATTCTGAGCTTTCATGCAGTTTTATAAAAGTTAGAATTTCTCAAAAAATAATTTTCAAGTGAGCTGTAATAAAGTCTGCATAACCAAGCCAGAATTTTTTCACATCAAGTAAATATTCCAGTTTTCCCTCCTGCTTTGACACTACAGACAACCTACAAAGGCCTCTCCAAATCTGCACTTATTAAATAGAAACTCACAGGAACTACTGAGACTTTCTGACCACCTCGACTAACAGCAGTAACGCTTCAAAGTATGAGCGTGACCACTGAACTGTGCTGCAGGAGGTGACATTTTGCTTGAGGAGAATACTGAAATATCTTACGCTAAAACCTCGTTGCAAAGAGACAGACCACCACCGACAGGCATGCAGAACACTAACAAGAAAGAGGCACAAAACCTCACATTCACAAGCTTTTACGGGGACACAGTGTTTATGCAGTCTTCTACTATTTCAAAAAGGTAGTGATATATATCAGTCCTCCTTGCAATATCAAGGGCAGTTTCATCCAAGTTGTTTTTCAAGTCTGGCTTCACATAGCGATTCATCAGCAGGAGCTCAAGGGTTTCCCTGCTGTTCTTGTTTCCTGCAGCGATGTGCAGGGGTGTCAGCAGCCCGTTTGTCTGCGCGTTGATGTCTGCGCCCTGCTGCAGCAGGAACGCGGCCACGCTGGTGTTGTTCCACTTGCAGGCACTGTGCAGGGGCGTCCAGCCATCCACAGTCTGCGCATGGACGTCGGCCCCTTGGGCCACCAGCTCGTGTGCAACGTCCAAGTGCCCGCTGTAGGCAGCTCGGTGCAGGGGAGTGTACTGATCTTCATCACGAGCGTTCACTGGAGCCAACTTTTCATTCAGGAGCCTCTTCACCGTACCCAGCTGTTTAAAGAAAACAGGGAACTTCACGTGATTCTATGAAACAAGATGTATGGCTTTTGTCACAGACACATTTTATGAAAAATCCTTTGCCAGGATCCTTTTCTCCTGAGAAGCCGAGACCTCAGAAATGAAATGTAAACAATAATTATGTGCTACTATTTTTAATTAATGGCCAATCAAAGTCCAGCTGTCTCAGGCTCTCTGGTCAGTCACAAGATTTTGTTATCATTCGATTCCTTTCCTGTCCTTGCTAGCTTTCTGATTAAATCCTTTCTCTATATGCATAAACACTATTCTTTAGTATGGTTTTAGTATATAATTTCCTTTTAATATAATATATATCATAAAATAATAAATCAGCCTTCTGAAATATGGAGTCAAGATTTTCATCTCTTCCCTCGTCCTGGAACCCCGCCACATGGCGAACACCACCACATGGCTTTGATGGTCCTGAAGTTTAATTTCTGTCAGTGCCAGAAGCACTTATAAAATCTCAGATACAGCCTCTCCACCCCAGTATAAAAGGTTTATTTGCCATGAAGAGCCTAGCATGCTTTCAGTTTAGAGAAGTTAAAGAAAAGTGCTGTTACTTGAACTTTGAACTGGAATCAAAATTTGTTCTAAAAGCCAATGGATCCAGAGATGCTTTAGTGTGTATGGGCTACAAAGGGGGATGGTTTACATACAGTGGCTTGCAAAACCAGATCAAAACAGCTCAGAGAAAGAAAGAAAAGCATAGGTAAATTTTTGTTTGTGGATGAGACTACAGATGTGCTCAAAATAACATTCTTGTAAATTATATATATGAACAGAGCAAGTGCCTTACCCGATTGTTTTCAGCTGCCCAGAGTAGCAATTTCTCTGGATGTTTTTCCATTTTCTTTTCTTGCATTTCGTACCATTCCTCCGTTCTTTCTTGCTCATCATCATCATCATCAGACTGTCCTGACCAACAGCTCTGAGTTCCCACAGGAATCAAATGCCTGTGCGTCTCCAGCAGTTCAAGTTGGTTAAAATGCTCTGTGAAGTCTTCAAACAGCTCGCTGTCATCATCGTCTTCATCAGCTTGCTTGTCTTTATTCATTTTCAGTCAGCATCTGTAGAACAGTATTTATGCCAACTGTAACTGTTATCGGTGCACTGTCAATAAAACTATCTGATGGATGATGCTGATGTCAACAAACAGCAAAACTCAAGGGAAAACTCAGCGATCCTCCACTAACCCGAGCTTTGCCAGCTCTGCCAGAACTCACAGATAACATCCACGCTAAAAAGCACCGTGTGACCCCGACCCCCGAACGGCACCACCTTCAGACTGCAGGGCAGCACTGCGCGGGGCTTTGCTGAGCGCACTCGGAACGCTGCTCACTTTACCAACAAAGGGTGTGGAGAGCAGCAGGGAATTTGGGGCA
>NW_005054302.1:10092776-10140517 GCF_000277835.1 Geospiza fortis
CGGGAGCGGGAGATGGAGTGCCGGCAGTGATCGCTCAGTGTGATCGCACCTCAGTGTGCCCCTGCCCTGGCCCAGCGCCTGGTTTGGTCTCTTGCGCTTCGCGTAGCGCCTGTGAAGAGAGAATCTGCCTCCCTGAGCTGGCAGCGCTTTACCAGAGCCTTCCCGTGGGGAACCTCGCACCAGGATGAGCACCATCAACTCACAGTAAGCTCCCGCTGTCTGCAGCTCCCTGCAGTCCTGACACATCAGGCAGCAAGTGTTTTGTGTGCCTGGGACGAGTTAAGAAGAGCCGGGATCATCAGTTGTGTTTCCCTCTGGTCCTTATATGATCGCCGTGCTTGCCTTCATGCACGTGTAGCTTACCAGTGCAAAGAGAGAATTAGACTTTCCACAAGTATTTTTAAAAGCAAAAAACATACAAAGGGTTCTTTAGTTTTTAATTAGATACTTCGGAGGGGTGCTTGCATCCCTTTACTGGAGCAGAATGACTGGGACAAACAAATCTTCCAACTGGCTGGTTTGGCGATGTGCTGTTTGCAGTACAAGTAGTGAAGTATTCTGAGACTCTTACAGGACTGATACTTGGTAGAGTTTTATGGCAAATCTCCGTGTTTCATGACAGATAAGCTTACCTTAGAAAAGGCTGTGTAGAAATTCCCTATGTGTATTGCTGTCTGACACTAGTCTTCCTGTCTTACTCAGGGATGATGAAGATACCTTTAAAATACTCGTTGCTACTGATATTCATCTCGGCTATTTGGAGAAGGACCCAGTGCGTGGAAATGATACATTTGTAACTTTTAATGAAATTCTGGATCACGCTCAAAAAAATGAAGTAAGTGCTACTTTTTGGAGAAGGAAGAACTAGAACTGAGACTGTTAAAAATATGGTCCAATCTGCCAGAAGCTGTAAAACTTAGTCCTGGTACAGTCTCTAGTAATACCAAATCAAATGGCTAAACTGTTTGTTGCATTCAGTTTCATTTCTGATTTAGTAAGAGGAATGCTTGATTCTCTGTGAGAGCATTCTTACTGAATCGTGACTTTGGTTGCATCAGCAGTGGTTTTGGGTTTCAGTGGTATCTAGAGAGGGTTTGTCACTCTGAGGGGGAAAAATAATTGAGGAGAGTGAGAGTAGTGATATACAGTCTTCTGACAAACCAGTAGAGATTTATTAGAAGCCCTTGAAGTGTCATGCAGTGCTGAGTTGCTGAAGTGAGCAGTTCTGGTGCCAAGCAGCTCTGGTGCCTGCACAATCGGCAGCAGATCCTGTAGTGGACAGAGGGATTTCCTGAACTGGGACAATGTCGGAGGAGCCCAGAGCCACCAGGAGCCCGCAGCGGCTGATGGGACCTGGGTGGAGTCAGGAGCAGTGACAGCCAAGACCCCACCCCACACCTGTAGAAGAAGCTGCTGGGGAATGGCAGGAAGCTGGAGCACTTCCATCGTGGCAAACAGACCTGCCGTGGTGTGACTTTTTGTGCAGGAACAGCACTTGAGCCCTGCCAGCTCCACCAGGGAGCAGTGGTATCTATCTGGCAGAGAGCCATGGCCTTTCTCTGCATCCACCACAGCTGACAGAGCTGCCCAGACAGAAGTCCCTATCCAGACACAGCTCTGGTTGAGGAGTATCAGGGAGTGTGTATGAGAGAGAGAGAGAGAGAGAGAGAGACTGCTCGAATCACAGTCTACTTTCCTTAGGGCAGGCCTGGCAGGCAGACAGGACACATGATCCAGGGGATTCCCTATCCTCTGGATGAGCTCACTGAATTAAGGGACAGGGGCAATGGCAACAAGTTCCTGCCCAGCACAGCAGGTGCATCTCCTCTGTGACTGCCCCACATCCCCTCATGCCCTGACATAACAGGTGTGAGGCTCTGCAAGTGGAACTGAACAAGGACAGTGGTTCATCTAGCATAGAGGTGTTGCTGAGGTTGTTGCCTGTGCCCAATATCAAAACTCCTTCCATGAAGAAAAAAGGGGGGTTGTTATAGGAGACACGCTTCTGATGGGAACAGAAGGCCCAATATGGTCCAGCATGTGCCAAGTGGCCAAGAAGGCCAATGGCATCCTGGCCTGGATCAGCAATGGTGTGGCCAGCAGGAGCAGGGCAGGGATTGTCCCCTGTACTCAGCACTGGTGAGGCCACAGCTCCAATCCTGTGCTCAGTTCTGGGCCCCTCAGTGCAAGAGAGACATTGAGGGGCTGGAGCGTGTCCAGAGAAGGGCAACGGAGCTGGGGAAGGGTCTGGAGCACAAGTGCTGTGAGGAGCGGCTGAGGGAGCTGGGGGTGTTCAGCCTGGAGAAAAGGAGGCTCAGAGGAGACCTTACGGAACTCTACAACTGCCTGAAAGGAGAGTGTAGCCAGGTGGGAGTTGATCTCTTCTCCCAAGCAAGAGGCTAGAGCAAGTGGCCAGCAGTTGCACCAGAAGAGATTTAGACTGGATATTAGGAAAGAGTTCTTCCCTGAAAAGGTTGTCAAGCACTGGAACAGGCTGCTCAGGAGGGTGGTGGAGTCACCATCCCTGGAGGTATTTAAAAGATGTATGGATGTGGCACTTGGGGCCATGGTTTCATGTTGGATTCGGCAGTGCTGGGTTAACATCTGGGCTTGATGATCTTAGAGTTCCAACCTAAACAATTCTGTGATTCCATTTTTAAGGACTGGATGTTCATCAATCAGATTCTTTGTAATTTTGATGAGGTTTTTTCCTAATGCTTTACCAAAAGCTAAATATATGCAGTATATGCAGAAAGAGCGCCGAGCACCTTCTCAAAATAATGTGGTGATGGCTACTGGTTTCTTTGTATAGGTAGTGCAGCAGTGAGAAAATAATGTAGCTTTTCATGGCTGTCAAAAATGTTCAGGAGAGAATTTGGAGACCCTTATTACAATAGTAGACTAATTCTTTTTTTGCCATTATCAGTTGTTTTCTCCTATGGCTCTTCATAAATGGATCCTTTTGGGTTTGATTTTGTTTTAATTAATAATTTAATTAGGGTTTTTTTTAATAAGGAAGTTAAATATCATTTCTCTTACTACTAACTCCTTTTACCTAGAAGTATTATTTCCTCATATTTGAGGAAATATATGAAGCTCCCTAGAAGAAATAATTTAAACAATTTGCTTAGAAGTCTTTCAAAGTAATACAAAATATTGTATTAAAATAATAAAGCTTTTTGTTACATACAGGTGGACTTTGTTTTATTAGGTGGAGACCTTTTTCATGACAACAAACCCTCCAGAAAAACAGTACACTCTTGTTTGGAGTCACTAAGAAAGTACTGCATGGGTGATCGTCCTGTTCAGTTTGAAATTTTGAGTGATCAGGCAGTTAATTTTCATTACAGCAAGTAAGTATGTTACCATAAATTACCATGTAAGGCTTGGTTTGTGTATTGGGCGAGTGTGTTGTGATTTTTATTTTATCTCCTCCATGACTGGCACCTGGAATTTTTAGGCCTGTATGGGGCAGTTTACAGGATAACTTCACCTGTCATCTAAATCTGTAAAGAAATGTGTACAATATTTTGAGAAACTTCTGAATGTGCTGTGACTCTTGATATGTTTATGTAATGTATAGTTTCCATTTTGCAAGTACAATACAAGTAATCCAATTCACGTGAATTGTTTTGGTAAAATCAGCAGAGTTCCTTGTGTGGAAGCAAAGGTTGCACAGCCTAATCTCCTAGTACTACACAATTTTTTGTACAATTCTTTTCATGGCTTGTTCTAAAAAAAAGAGGTTTCTTTTGCTACCCTATTCCCCATAGAAAGTGCCTTTCCAGACCATGAGTAAGAATCTTCTTATGCTTAAGCTTAAGCTTAGGCTTATTAATAATCACTTCTTTCTGAGTTTTACCACATCTATTTGTGATGAAGTCAATATGAAGAGAATATTGAGAATCGTACAGAAATTTGCAGATACAGTTTAACTTCTTTCCCTCTTTTTGCTTAGGTTTCCTTGGGTGAATTATCAAGATGAAAATCTCAACATTTCTATTCCAGTTTTTAGTATTCATGGCAATCATGATGATCCCACAGGGGTAATTCTTATCATAATTGTACTGTTGCATTACAAAGATTTAGAAATAGAAACTTGTATACAAATACAGTTCTTGGAGATCATGCTGCTTTTAGTCAGTTGCTCCATTCTGTGTGTAAATGTTTTGTGCATCTTTAGAAATTATCTTTATAAGTGATAACAAGTTAAGTGTGTGACATTTAAAAGTAAATGGAAATAAGTTAAGAGATCCATGTGAACTGTGTTTAATTTCTTAATTAAAGAAGTGGCAGTCTTTCAGAAAGTTTCTAAAACATTCCATCTGTAGAGACTGAAAGCTTCTTTCTTAAAGAAGGCAAATTTTGATATTTTGATTTGTGCATATGTAATTGATATGCATCATGCATTTGAAAGGAGAATAATCTAATAATAGTAAAATGGTAGCTTAAAAACAAGCTACTCAAAGTAATGGTTTAGAAAGCATTAAAATGCATGTGTTAAATTAATAATTTTGCATTTTGTATCAAATAGCAGTGTATCATGGAGATGAGTGTTTTAGCAGCAGTTTAACTTTGAACTTACTATAAGGTAGTTCCTGTAACCAGATAATTTTTGTAGAAGTTTGGAGACTGGCTGGTTTGAGTGGTTTTTTGTGTTTTTTGTTTTTCTGGATGATTTAATGTTTAATTTCATATTGTTCAAATGAAGTATGACTTGTAAGGAAAAGGTATTTGCCTTTTTACTCTAGAGTATTAGCAAAACCCTTAATATGTGTTATGGGGCTTTTCAACTGCAGAAGTTACTTAAGAAAAGATATTCTCTCTTACTTTTGAGACTCTCATTTAGACATGAAGCACTATTCAAAGTTCTGTATTTGTTTCTTAATATTTGTTGTAGGCAGATTCACTGTGTGCACTGGATATTTTAAGCTGTGCAGGACTGCTGAATCACTTTGGACGTTCAACTTCTGTAGAGAAAATAGATATTAGTCCCATTTTATTGCGTAAAGGTAGAACAAAAATTGCTCTGTATGGCTTGGGTAAGTATTTGTCTGCCAGACTGTGACTAGACTGTTCATGTATTACTGAAATTTAATAGGTCTAAATAAAGTTGGAACAAATGTATAAGGCTGCAACAAACATGAAGGTCTATGTGATTCTAAATTAAAGCATATCAATTCTGTGACAATGTCAGATTTTCCTCCTGCTTTGTGTCACTAGCTGGCAGGGGTTTTTTTGCTCATTTAGATAAATCTTCCTAAATTTAATTTTTGTACTTTTATTGGTGATAAATGAACCCTGCTTCAGTTAACCATAGTGCTGGTGTATCAAGTCGGAGCAATCACTCTTAAATTCTCTCTGTTGTGTATTAAGTTTATTTCATCCTACTTAAGCAAAACTTAAACACCCAATGTTTGTGTGCCATTTTGGTTATATTTAAAAACATAAGCTGTCTGAGCAGAAATCTAATGTCTTATGTCTCTGTCTGAAGTGGTTTATAAGTAGCATTGGCCATGGGTAATCTCAGTTACCTTAAAAAAACTTAAGAGTTTCATACTTTAAAGTGGTTCTGTGATATGTTTTCAACTTCAGGTTTGTTCCTTTGTATTTTCTCTACTGTATCTCCTCTACTGAATTTTCTATTCCTCTCTACCCTCATTTCATCCTTAGAATGGTTATTTTTGACTACTCTCTGTCTAGAGAAGTTAACTATTAAGGTCTTATTTTTCCACCCTTATTTTTTGTCCAGTCACGAGTGCTTAAATACCTAATTCCAAGCAACTTCTTTAGCTCTAAATTAAGTCCTAGTTGGCCATGATTTTGTGTGTTTAATGAGATACTTGAAAGTTGGCTAGATGTTTGAAAGGTTAGTAGTTAGTGGAACATTCTAATATCAAAATATAAAAGTTTTCAGTACCAAAGTTGATACCAGGAAATGCAACAACTTTCAAAAGTACCAGCACTGCTGCATGAAGATATTCATGGCATATTTCTTTGTGTTTGTGCCAGAATTATTTTTACCTTTTTGACTTTCTCCAATTCAGAGATCATTTGTTCTTATACAAAATATGTACACTCCACATGGAATTTATTGATGTCTATCATGAGCCTGGCTAAGGATAGTTTGGGGTTTCTTTTTTCCTAGTTAAAAACATCAAGGAAATAATCAGTGACTTCCAGGGATGGGGCATGCACAACTCTCTTGGGCAAGCTGTTCCTGTGCCTCATTACCCTGTCCTATCATGCTTTCCCTTCTGAAAAGTCCCTCTCCAGCTTTCTTGTAAGCCCACTTTGGGTACTGGAAGGGTGCTATATTTTTGTTCCTCATGCTTTTTTTAGTAGAGTTGCTAGTAAAAATGCTATGAAATACAAACTTGTTTACCACACAAATTTATTTTTGTTTGTTTGTTTGTCCACTTAAGGAGCAATTCCAGATGAGAGATTGTATCGTATGTTTGTCAATAAGCAAGTAACCATGCTGAGACCAAAGGAGGATGAAGATAGTTGGTTCAACTTGTTTGTGATTCATCAAAATAGGTAACAGTACTGAATGAATTACAGCAACTTACTGTGTTACTACATGAAACTGTCTGGAAAAGGATAGGTGAGCAAGCCAGCTGTGTTATTTCATGCTTCTTGTGAGTAGCTGGTTTCTTAAGATTTTTACAACAGAAAACATTGTTTTACAGCTCTTTTTGGAGAAGAATTATAAAGAAGAAGGTTTGAAATAAATGAGTTACGGGAGTTGGGAGATCTCTTCCCAAACTTTTATAGTCAGAGGCAGAGGAGGGTTTGTAGTGTTATGTGCATATATCTGCTTGTTAGAGCCAGGAGAGCACCAAACTTAATGTTGTCTTTTCTATCTTTGTTTGAACCATAGTTCAACAAGTGCCCTGTGTTCCCTTGCACTGCTGTGCTTTACAGATTGGTAACATGTTCTATCTGCCTGCAGGCTTCTCCCAGCAGTGGTAGTAGGAACAGGCAGAGTTCTTTTGCAAATACTTTCTTCTGATTTTTCCTGAAGAAGAGGGCAATCCTCATGCTTAAATAATGGTGAGGCAGACGTAAACAGAGCTCATATTACCCTGTGTACTGATTTCTGTCCTGTAGGCTGAAGGAACTCACTCCCCCACCTGCCTTGTCTACCAGAAAGGGATTGGGGATGGCATGTCCCATGTCTGTTTAATTCAGTTGGTTTTCCCCCAGCATTTAAAAACTAAAAACAACCAAACCTGTTTGCCATGAGATGCTATAAAAGCATTCATATAGAAAAAATCCAAGTGTCTTACAAGCCAAGTAAGAAGGGAGATCCAAATAAAAGGAGAGGAGCAGTAAACAGTGAGCTATGTAAAAAAGTGAGCTATGCAAGTTGCCCTTTTGTTTAACCAAACACTAAACAACTGTGTAAGGAATAAATGTGGAGAAGAGCTGACATGTATGTCTGATATTATTGCTGGAGTTCCTGTATAATTTTAAATCACACTGATGTTTTTCTCCTCCTTCACTGTCCCCTCGCCTATTCCTTATTCTTCTCTTCTCTTCTCTTGAACAGGAGCAAACATGGAGCTACCAACTACATTCCAGAGCAGTTTTTAGATGACTTTATTAATCTTGTTGTGTGGGGTCATGAACATGAGTGCAAAATAGCTCCATTCCAAAATGAACAGCAACGTTTCTATGTTTCTCAGCCAGGAAGTTCAGTGGTGACATCTCTGTCCCCTGGAGAAGCCGTGAAGAAGTGTGTGAGCTTTTCTTATCGTTCTTGTTTATCCCTTGTCTTACATGTCTCAGGTGTTCTGTTGAGAACAGAAAAGTACTTGAATACAGTATGAAAAGACTTGTGTTGCTGTGTGGATTAGCTTCAGAGTGTGACATAATAAGCAAAATAGTTGGAATGAGTACCAGGTAAAACTTCTGCTTTGCTCACAATTTAATCTAACATTTAAAGCAAATGGAACTTAGCTAAGAGGAGTTACACACTGATAAATTGGAATACAAGGAACTGAGTGCAGATGCTTGTATATGGAATAAGCACAATCTAAGTATAATAAAGTGGAAGTTTTGCAGGGCCAACCCTGAAGTACAGATCTTTCTGTAGCTTTTGAAATTTTGTCCCTGAAAAGTAAACATGAATTTGAAAACAAATCTTTATACCATAGTTCTTGTAAGTTTATCTTCTAGTGAGTTACCTTTCTCCTTCTAGACACATTGGTTTGCTGCATGTTAAAGGGAAAAAAATGAAAATGGAGAAGATTGCTCTAGAGACAGTGCGAACTTTCCATATAGAGGACATTGTTCTAGCTGATCATCCAGATCTTTTTCATCCTGACAATCCTAATGTTACTCAGGCAATACAGGCATTCTGCATGGAAAAGGTAACTTCTGATGACAACAGTTTATGGATAACTGTATGGACAGGGGATGGGATGTGTGACTGGTTTTGAGACTGGAAGATGAGAAATCTTGTGCCCCATATTAAAACAAACTTAGACAGTGTTTCCCTAGGAAGCTAATTCTGTGACATTCACTCTGCAGCCTTGGCTTCCAGATTCCTTGATTGGGTTGAGCTATTAAAGTAGGCTGGAACTGCTTTTTAGGTGTCCATATGATTTTTGTACAAAAGCTTGCGCCTAAGAGTGGGGCAGTGTTGGGTGTGCACTTTGGAACCAGCATAAATACATTGACCTAAACCCTGAGAGCTCAACCAGGCAGTCTGAAGTGGCAGCAGTAACTAAGCAAGTTTATTAATTGCTTAGTTCTTAGGTTTATATGGCTCTTTCTGCTTTTCCCTGGAACTAGACATTTAGCAAAGCATAGTGGCTATAAAATATGAGGGATCAGTGGTGTAGATACTGCTGGACTACACTATATCTGAAGGATAAGCCCTTCTTTGTCATGTTTTTCTCAGTCATTCTTAATGGCTTTTGGATGCATTTTGGTACATCTGTGTTCAGGAACAAGAGCACATTCTATAATGATTTATTTTGATTGCTTCCTTTGCAACTGGATGTAGTTAAAGTTATACTTGAAGTGTTCAGGCATCTGTAGGAGAACAAAGTCGAACTGAATTTATAATTCTTCTTCACAGGTGGAATTGATGCTGGACACTGCAGAAAGAGAACGCTTGGGAAATCCCCGCCAGCCAGAGAAGCCTATCATAAGATTAAGGGTAAGAAATTGTTCAGCTTGGATTGCTCTGTTTTTAAAGGTCACTGTGAAAAGTTTCAAAGCAAAGTCATGCTTTTTGTGTAAACACATAATATGTATATTTTTTTGCTGTGTACAGGCAAATATAAATCACCTACCATACTTCTGTTTACCTGTGTAACCAGTAGTCTAGGTTAATGGATAGGATTGGTCATAAATGTACTTCACTGCTATTCTGAGTAAGGGCATCAAAAGTGGCTATTTACTGTGAATTTTTATAAGTCATATTATCCTGTGTGCTTTCCCAACCCAATTGGAAACTGTTGTGAAGGCTAGTAAATGAAACAAATTAAGCACAAGTTATAAAAATGAGCTGTTATTAGCTATTCTGTTAATGTTATTATTAGCTGTTAACTATTCTGCATAGTAAGGCATTAATTTTAGGTTGACTTATTTCTTACTATTAGTTTTTTCCTTTGAAGCATAACAAGTCTGTTTTGGATTGTGTGGCTTCTCCACTTCTTTTTGTTTCATATGTACATTTGTCCTTTCCTCACTTAGGTTGATTATGCAGGTGGCTTTGAACCGTTCAGTGTCCATCGTTTCAGCCAGAAGTACATGCATCGGGTGGCTAACCCAAAAGACATCATACACTTTTTCAGGCATCGTGAACAAAAAGAGAAAAAAGGTGATTATGAAAGAAGGAATCATTGGCTTGCTTTTGTTTGCATTCATCTCTCTGTATTTTGTTGCCCAGCACTTGCAAAGGTTTGTTGTCTAATGTCTTACAGGAGGAGTAAAGATGCATTGTCTTATTTAAGTGTATATATTGCACAACTATTTCTTTTTTATTTCTGGGTTTATCCAAAATTCTGATATTCAGCACAGTGTCTTCTGACAGTTATTCATAAACAGTTTCATTCTCCTTTGGCCTCAGACCTTATTGAGTTATTTATAGTAGTACATATAGCCCCATGCCAGACTGAGTTACTCTGTAGTTCTGTAGGAATTACCATGAAAGGCATTAAGTAGCTCACTCCCAAGGCTTCTTAGAATAAGATGATTTGGTTTGAACACTCTGAAGAAAAAGAAATGGGTATAGTGCTTTTTCCCTTTATATTTTAATTTTATTTTGTAGTAGTTAATTTGTTCATACCTAAAATAGTAATGAAAGGTGTAGGCTTAAGAGCTGTTGATATATTTTGTTAAAAGGTCCAAATGTAGGATAGCATTTTGTTTGCCCTAATTAATTTTGTGTATGAGGTGCTCTTGGCTTGTCTCTTCCAGGTTAGTTTCTATTCAAATATTTGTGCAAAACCAATAATAGCTGTTACTATTGCAGCATTTCTCACTGTTTCCTAGAATTTTTAATAAACGCTTAATAGATGTTTTTCAAATACTGGATTTGTAATAGTTGCTAATGAAGATTCAGCTTGTGCAGGAACATAATGTGCTAAAAAATTCTTTCTAGTTTGCATTAGTACATTGCAAGTGCATTGTCCAGTTCCAGTGATAGTTTTTATGAATACTATCAGTTCTATGAAGTTCAAGACATCATTTCATGAATAAAAACTGCTTTTAGTGAGGCGTTTTTAAAATTATACTGTATTCATCTTGGTTTATTTTGCTTTGGTTTCCTCTTTTTATAGTTGTATAATCTTATTAACATTTTCAGAATACACAGTAGCTACCACATCTGCCACCATGTTTAACTAATTTACTTTTCCTACTTAATGGGCATGTCAGCTTCAGGAAGGGAATATGAGAGTACTGCCATGGCTTTTGTGTTGCTTTATTAGACAGCCTCTTATGCAAGGGAAGTGGCTAAGGAAGCACTCAATGTTTTCATTACATGTGCACATTGTGGTTCACTACAGGGGATGTTAAAACTGCAGGAACTCAGTCTATAGTCTAAAGCTGTCTATAGCCACTTTATGTTATTTGTGTGGTAGGTGCTAACCTAGGATGATTATCCTTGTCATCCTTCTGCCATTCCTACCTTGCTGCCTGAGAAAGGGGGATGATCTATGAGCATTTTCTATTGAAAATCAGTCAGCGTGCTGTAGAGGAGAATCTCTTTTCTGTTAAATGGGTTACTTATAAAAAACTTTTGTGCTTTGATGACTCCTGTGATTTTCTTCCATTTGTGACCTTCTAGAGTTCAATTATAATAACCTTCAGAACACAGTGTTCAATATATAATTCCAGATATATGTTAGTTGGAACTCTTTATATCTGCTAGACATGGAGTTGTCTGCACAATTGCTATATTTCTCTGTGTTTCCAATGAATAGACTCTAAAAAGAGCAAAAAGCTCTAAAAAAAGCAAAAAGGGACCCCAATTCTTAGGAGACTTGCATTAACCTTTTTCCCTGCTACTGTCAGTGGGATGGTTCAGTGGGATGGGAATTATTAAAAGCTGTAAATCTGGATGATGCCACTGTGCTTTTCTATTCTAGACATTGATCTTAATTTTGGAAAATTGGTTAGCAGACCTGCTGAGGGAACAACACTGAGGGTAGAAGACCTTGTAAAGCAGTATTTCCAGACAGCAGAAAAGGTATATTTCTACCTTTTATAATTTTCCTTTTTAATGTCATATGATATTTTTTCACCTTTTTTTTTCTTTCTTAATGGAAGTAGTGTGCCCTGAAAAGACTCTGACATTCACCAAGAAATGAATTTATTTCCCAAAACACTGTGTGTGTGTTTCAGAGGACACATGAAGTGTGTGTCTTAGATTAGCAAGTAACTGCTGTGTATAGGTTGTGAACACACACTGGTTTGAGAGCATGATAGTTCTTTGTGTGAACTTGCAGTGTGTGCCCTGTACTGTGTGTCATGTACTCAAGTACAGGAGGAGAATCTCAGGCAGCATGTGAGGGAAGAGCTGCCTTAATTTGCTCTAGAACCAGTGTGAGACTGTAGGATTTACTATTACCAGCTGACTTAGAGTCACTTGTTACTTTGCAGTGTGTTTGTGTCCTCAGATGTAGTGCACATCCACATTTTATTTAAAGCAGAGCAGGGAGAAGGAAGAGAGACGCGTGATAATTTGCTTCTTTCCCACCCTGTTGTTAAATATAGTATATTTCCCTTTCCCAGCACCAGTGCAGTAACATCTATGAGATAAAAAAATAATCAGTGAGCCAGGTGCACAAATGCTTGATGTAGTTGATCAAACATAACTTGCAGAAGTGATTTCAGTTGTAGAAAGTCTTTAGAGCAAGAATTCTTGAGGTAAAGATCCTTCAAATTGCGTCATCTTGCCTAACCTTAGACACATGCTAGGTGTCAGTATTAGGACAGCATAAATCATGTTCCTTTATTATACTTATTTTATTTAAGCATTGTATAATAGTTAGGAAGTTTATTCTTCTGGGCAGCATTATTTCCTGGAAGATTTTATTTTAGATGTTACTAGCATTGTGGTTTCTTTACTGTCCATAAAGCCTTTTGCTTTGACTAGTTTGAAAAATACTCTGTAATGTTAATGTGACATGCTATTAGCAAGAGAGTTGTAACCGGTTTATGACACATAATATTTGCTTATTGCTGTGCTTTTCTCTGATTTAAATAAACAATGCACATTACTGTTTTTGCAACCAACTTAATGTAATATTTATCTGAAACAGCTGGAATATTGCTTGCTTCATCTAATGGCAGATGCTTCTTAACAAATTGTTTTCCCCAATTCTAAAGAAAGTACAGCTTTCACTTCTAACTGAAAGAGGAATGGGAGAAGCAGTGCAAGAGTTCGTAGACAAAGAGGAGAAAGATGCCATAGAAGAGCTGGTGAAATTTCAGCTAGAAAAAACGCAAAGGTTTCTCAAGGAGCGTCGCACTGATGCAGTGGAAGAAAAAATAGATGAGGAGGTAATGTCTGTTAATGTTGATTCCCCAAGAGAGGTCAAGACAGTAGAAAAATCAGTGCTCAAACATGGTTTAATAGAATTGCCTGTGTGTGGACCATCTGCTTGAGGCAAGTGTTGCCTCAGTTGTCAAGCAGAGGCAACACTTGCCTCTAGTCATTTTCTGCAATTAATAAATGAATGAGGAAGTTTCAAATACATGATTTCAAAACTTGTACTGAAAATGGAACATGCACACATATTCACAGAAAAAAATCTGTCTAATACATGGAGAACTGCGTATTTACTACTGTTGTGAGAAAGATGGTAGGTATAATCTCTTTGTAGCTCTTTCATATTGGCTTAGCAAAGAGTACAAGAGCAGGACAAGCAAAAAAGAAATTTATCCTTCAGGTGTTCTGCTTGCTTCTAACTGCTTGCAGCTCAGGGTATACCAAAGACAGGCCTGGTTTATGTGTATTGAGCAACCCTTGAAAGACATTTTTGTCCACCAGTTGAGCTTCCACATGAGCCCACGTATTCAGCTGTAATATTCAACACTGTAGAAATAATTGTTCTGCGACTTATCTGTGCGCTGTTTAAAAAATAATTTGGTGGGAAAGGAAGGCTACATGTACATGTTTTCTTACTGATTGCTTTAATTCATGAGGGATTGAAAGAGACAATAAACAATCAGTGCCTGCAGGCTTTCTGTGACACTTCAGGGTGTATTTTCTGTTGTTGTTTGTCCTTAGAACTAATGTCTTCTTTCTGTCATGCCTCATATCTTTTTCCATATTTTTCAAGTTGAGCTTCCTTCGTTGTACATGTACTGCAGCATTGTCTCTACTCATGGCAGTTATTTTCTGTCTTCTTCATCTCTACCTCTTTTTCCAGTTATTCATATTTCAGTGTCCCTTATTGTCAAAATTACTATCCTCTTCTCTTGAACACGGTATCTCCTTCATCATGTGCCAGGCTTTCTTCCTTGCCAGTGATGTAGCTCTGGTTATTAACAGAATGTGAGATTCTTAAACCATAGGACAGCCCTAAACAAACTGTTCAGTTATTCTTGGACTCTCCACTTCTCACATGAGCTTGACTTAATGATTCAGTGATTAAAGCTTCACACTTACTGTGTTTTGATTGTTGTATGCCATGAATTGTTATTTTGACAGTAACTGGTTTTTTATTCAGGTGCGAAAATTCAGGGAGAGTAGAAAAAAGAATACCGAAGAAGAAGATAGGGAAGTCCGTGAGGTAATTATTCTGAGTTTTGAACATAGGCTGAAAAATGGAGTGGTGACTTCTGCATATAAATGCAGTCATTTAGCAGTGCTTCAGCATTGTCCTTGACAAAATGTGCCTGTCTGCCTTTAAGGCTTAGTAAGTCTGTTTTAAATCTTTGTTAGGATAATATGTACCTAAGCTACTGCTCAATTTGTCTTTTGAGGTCTCTTTTGTGAATCTGATTGTTCATTATTTCTTGCTTTTAATGAAGGTTAGACCAGGCAGGTGACTTTCTAAGACCTTTCAGCTTAAGCTCTTTGTGATCTCATTACCAGTGGACATGTGGCTGGAATGTATTGGGTGGTATTACTGGAACAAATGGGGAATATTGATAAACCTTTAGGTACTGTGTCCTTATCAGCAATCTTAAATCTCCCATATTCATACTTCGATTGCATATGTATTTCCAAAGAAAACTGCCAACCTCTGTTAGCATGGGTGCTCCTTTGTCTTTGCAAGTTATGTGAGACTGGAATGGAATTTTGAGATAAAGGACACCTGGGGTGAGATTCAGTTCTCGTAGTCTGGGATATCATCACCTGAGCTAGTTGTCTTAAGCACCCACTGTCCTCAACAGAGTTCAAGTCAGTGGAGCCCATCAGGTGCTTTCTCTGAGCAGACACATGGAGCTGACATAGGATGACCTGAGCTGCTCACCAGACTTCACTGACAATGTGTCATATTAATGAGCTCCACTCTGTTATCAATCTTAGATAACTACTTTATATGTACACATCTAATTAAGTATTTTCACAGATGTTCTCATCTTCCATAACACTGGATTTCTGTCTTCTAAGCCTCACTGGTTTAGAATTACACATTTTTATTTATAGTTATGTTATATATTTATTGTACATAACTACGATTTAACAATGGTGTGTTTCATGATTTAAGATTCTTTTTCTGTAATTATTTTTCCATTTCAGGCAATGATCAGAGCTAGAGCCCACCGATCTGAGGGTGAAGCTCTGGTTGCAGCCTCCAGTGATGAAGATTCCATGGATATGGAGAGGATGGGCACTAGCAATCCAAGCGATGGCCTTTCTTCAACACTGAGCCGAGGAAGGGGTCGGGCAAGAGGTAGGGCAAGAGGTGCAAGAGGACAAAATTCAACAGCAAGAGGTTCCTCTCGAAGAGGAAGAGGTAAGAAAAACTTTGCAGTCTTTGTACTGCAGTTCCTACTTTTTTTCTTTAAAAGTTGACTCTCTTCTGATGCTTCCATCAAGTGGAAATTTGCTGCTTAAGAACTACTGGAAAAAAACTCTTCTCAAATACTTGACGTATCCTATTACATAAAATTGACTGGCTTACAAGGCTTAAGTTGGGACTTTTTCACTGTGATTAAAAGAAAATTATCATGCTTCCCTTCTGTGGAAACAGAGTATACTCCTAAAAGATGCATTATTGGGAAGTTCTGTACGATCAAGTGCATGGATAGACCTTTGTTACTGCTAAAGATAATGCATTTGATCAGTGTAAAGAGGAGGCACATCTCTTTTCTAATGGATCAGTGTAAAGAGGAGGTACATCTCTTTACTAATCATCTATCCTAATGTAATTTACCAGACACTTTAATGTTTCTAGTGACTGAAAATAGGGGGAGTGTTTCTTAAGCAAAAAGAGTTAAATAGCTCCTGGACTGAGTGTGATTGTGCACTTCACAGTGGTACTTCCTCTACAGTTGCACTTTCACTGTGTGTATATATATATACACACATATATATATATGTAAATAAATGACTCCTTTGAGTTGTCTCAGTAGTATGCCCAAATGTCTGAGTGGGTTGAGTTCAAACGAAGGCTGTCCTCTTGGGTCTGATTTGGTTAGTGCTTTTAAACCAGTTCTGTGAGCCACTGTTGTGATCCCATCAGAGTAGAGCCCTCTGTGTTGAGAGGTTGTGTCTGGGGACCTTTGAACAGTTGACCCAGAGCAGTTCTTCTGCATGTAGGGGGCCTTTAATTCAAGGAGAAAGTGAGGAGTAAAGAGGATTGTAGATTTTTTTAAAGTGACTTCCCACTCAGTAATAATAGACTAGAGAGGGAAAAAAAACACCTCCTAAACAGATTTGCATTTTCTTTGTTATATCTACAGGAACCACTAGCCAAGAGTCAGCTTCTGGCAGCAGATCCTCCAAGCCTGTATCTGTTCCTGGCAAAAATATGTCTATCCTGGATGGTAGGCCTGTGATCTATCTTTACTCTAATCCTCTCTCAAATTGTAGTGAAGGTCTTTGTTCAGTGATGAAGTGCTTTAATTGCCTTTTATTCTATTAGTCCATTTCAGCTATGAGAGATTCTTTCAGCAGTAATGAAATATAATAATTAACAATGATGAGAGAAAGAAAAAAGAAAAGGAAAAAGATTAGTGATATGCTTCTGTCATGGGGTAAAATGGAATGCGTTAGGAACTTCTGGCTAGAACTGCAAATAGGAAACATATTACATAATGCATTTTCTTAAGGAGTAAGCACAGAAAGAATATGTCTTAATGTTTTAGGCGGAATTTTCCTCAGGGGATAAAAAGTTATATTTGACTGATGTTTACAAGTTAGTAAGCTTTAATGCAGATCCATGTAGCCTTACATTGTAGTGAGTTTTGGAAATGCCAATTTTTACTAGAGAACAAAACCTTATGTTTAAGCCACCTACATATGTGAGAGTAGCTGTTCCTTGCTGTAGAGGAAAGGCGCTGAGGAAACAGCATAGGTCATCAGAGAATTAAAGAAAAAATACTGCTCACTACTGCACATAAACCCCTCACAAAATGCACCAAGGCAGACTGAATTTTAAATTATTCAGCAAATTACCTTAAATTGGTAAATTACCAATTGTAAATTGGTTAGCAAATGAAATATTGCAGAGAAATGAATTTTAGCAGAGGTGTTCATAATTAGCCTGTTAGATATACAGGAGTTTCAGTCACAGTAGTATTTTTTGCATCCTCTTAACCAGCGTTACTGATGGTTTTTCAGCCAGACTGGGAAGCAGCCGCACAGAGGGTTATATCCCTGGACTGACAGACTTAATTTATGTTTTGGGTTGGTTTGTTTGTTTTACAGGGGTTTTTGCAGTGGAAATGCATGCTAGGCAGATTTTAAATAAGAAGAAGTGTATAATGTTGTTTGTATTTAATTGTGTGAGCATTTAAAAAGTATTGCATATGTTTTATTCCAGTCTTTAGGTCTTCCAAAACAGACCACTCTTCAAATTCGTTCCAGTCTTACTCTGAGGTAAGCACCTTGTTGTATGAGTGAAGTTGTGCTTTTAATGTTGATTTGGAAAATAAATACACAGTCAAAGCATTAGCCTAAATCAGCAGATGTTCCCAAACTATCAGTTCCAGCATTAAGTTTCTACATGTTAATCTGTAGACCTTTTGTATCCTTTTTTTGTTATGGTGTTTGTCTGAGAAAAGCCATGTTTTATTTATGGCCATAGCTTAAGATACAAGGTGTCTATACATGAGTGTTTCGGTGGGTTGTGCTAGGTCAAAGATGTGAAGAATAAACTTGTGCTGTATTTGCTAATTTGTGCAATTCTAGCCTGGAGCCCTCTCAAGTGTATATTATTCTAACTAAATAGGTGTATAGTTGGAAAAAAACAGAAGTTCTGTGCTATAGTGCTGACACATTATGCACTCTCTCTGTAAGGAGAAATTCTGTGGAAAAACTTTATACATTTTTTTCCAGGATATTATAGATGTTGATTCTGATCCAGAAGATACTTCTTTTGTTCCTTCTTCTTCCAAAATAAATCAAAGGTCAGTATGTTTGCTTCATGAATGCAATGTGTGCCTTATTTTTGGCTGGCAATTGCCAGAGTCGAAGGATCTGATTGATGACCAGATTTTTAGGAAAGTCATAACACTGCTTAGAGAATTTATATAAATTTTTACTTGCTAATATGGGTTATCTTTCTGTAACAGAAAAAATTATATTACTGATTGAGGTAAATTTGATCAGAGCTTTAGTATGAAGATGTTATTTTAAGAATTTGTATTGTTCTACTTATTGTTATACCTGTTTATTTTTACTTTGTGTATTGGTGGTCCAGCTCTTAAGTTAAAAGGGAAGTTATTGGAATGTCTGGTGACTGAGAACATACTGATGCCATTTTTTTCTCTTTGTATGTTTCAAGGTTGCCAGCAACGTCTTCACTCAGTAAAAGAGGTTCACAAAGCCAAGCATCTAGAGGAGTTGATTTTGAGTCAGATGAGGTATGGTATATAGTACTATTTTTTAGTTTTATTTCATGTAAGTTTCTATAGCTCACTGTTTTACACCTGTTTGAATAAAGCATTTCAGAATGAAATTGAATTTATTATTTTTTTCACTAACAGGGCTAGATTATTGCAACCAACTTTGATTAGACTACCTGCATAATTACCAAAAATAAGGCTAGAAAAATACCTCAGAAAAATACTCGATCCTTTTCCCTTCAATTTGTAATCAGTGAATTGTCATTACTGAAATGTGGACCTGGAATTGCCTGGTAGAGAAAGTAATTACAATCTCTTCTAGTGCTTAGCTGTATCCTTTCATTTAGTTATATATTTTATTCTTGTAAAAAGGAAGATTTTTTTTTGCATTTAGAAACGGCAGTTTTCAGGGCATATTATTATTGCAAATTATCTAAGTATGCCTCTTAAAAAATTTAAAACACTGTCTTCAAGTCTAATATGTCTGTTCTTGCAGTGTATCTTTGAACTGCTAGGAAATGGTTTCTTCCATAATTAAACAAGTAGAACTTTTTACACAGTTTTGCAGTGAATAGAAGATACTCTATTCTGTCAAGCGCTGTGCAGTTTGTTTTCACTGTCTGTCATGCATGCTCAGAATCCATTCCTTAACAGTGTCAGGTGGTGGCCACTTCAGAGAAAATACTACATTCTTGTTTCTTCTCCCCACTGTGCTATCTCTTCTTGTACCTGGAATAAAAACCTACATGTTTGCTTGAATATGCAAAAATAAACAGTATTTTTAATTCATACAAATATTAGTAAACTATGATATGCAATGTATATATAGACACAATTTAACTGAAGTATGTGCTGCTCATTTACAACTGAAATATAGATTGTACCTTATTTCAAAGTAGCTGTTCTGGTCATATTGACATAAACTTCTATTCTCTGCACACATGTCACACTGACTTCTAAGTTAATAAATGACCTCTTTCATATCAAAACCAACAAAAACAGGTCTGTCAGAAAACATGGAATAGTATGGTCAGGCTTTCTAGTTTAATCTAAAGGTGACTTTGCTTTTTTATCACTTGGAACACCTGCTAATTTTAGTAATGTGTGTTTCTTTGCAAACTGCAGGATGATCCGTTCATGAGTCCTGCAACGTCAAGAAGAACTAAGTGATTTCTGACTCACTGTGCGAGAGAGACTGTGGAAGTTTGTGAAGAAAATGGAAAGCAGTTTGCAAAACTTTGTCTATGTGATATTTCCCTGAAAATGATGGCTTGCCTTCCATTTTCACTTCTGTGAAATGGTTTGGTTTGGGTTTGTTGGTTTTTTTCAGCAGCACCAAATTTGGCGTAATGTCTGTTACGTTGCTTGATGCTCTAGGCTAGAAGGGCTCATATTCTAAAGTACTGCCTGAAGGTGCAAGTTCTTTCTAAAGCTCTAAAACTCTGTTTTCTTTTTGAGATGATAATAAAAATGACAGTTATATCTTTTCTATAAAACTCCATCTCTGGTTTGAATTTTGCAGAGAAGTAAATTTATAGTAGTCTGCAGGTATGAATATGGACACAGTCTCAGTACAGTGGACCTTGTACTTACCTGCAGTCTGCTGTGGATACAGTTGAAAACTCTGAATTCAGAGTCATAGTTGGACACAAGGATGCGGTTTTCAGTATTGAAGCTATAAAATGTCTTAATGATTTCAACTCTACCAAGAGAACTTAAACCCAGTATTGCAGTTATTAAACATTATTAAGTTATTATACATTATAAAGTTATTACTAAAGTTATTATATATAATTAAAGTTATTATTATATTATACATTATAAAGTTATTAATATGTTACACACATCTTAGGAAAATATTTTAGCTGAATGTGTATGAATAATAGGAATCATATCAAAGGCTCTTTCTCCCTTTTCACTGGTTTTTTTTCAGTCAGCTGTCAAATTCACAGTGTCTTTGTGTTTTGTCTGTGGAAGATGCTTTGTGTTTTATCTATGGAAGATAAACATAGCAGCCTTCACTTCAGGGGAAAACATGTAACTGGAGTATGCAGAAAGACTGTACTGTAAAGAGATGCTTGTCCTAAACATTAATGTGATTGGTTATACGAGGGGGCAAGATGCTCCGAAAATCAACATGATTTCTCAGTGGTCACACTGGATAGTTTTTAAAAAAATCACTTCTCACCCATGTAATTTCAATTCCCCTGCCCCAGAAAAGCTCAAAAATTCAGCAAAGCTCAAAAATTCATTAAAGCCATGGTAGTGAAAGATTGTTCCCAGGAGCAGCGGCAGGGGGAAAAGCACACTGTGCTGTGTATCTAAAAAGAAAAAAAAAGGCATTTTTCCTCTTTTTGAACACTTCCAAACTTTTTGGCATGTCGAGCTGACTTTTTTCTATTCTTCTTATAATCTTTTATTCCCACCAGGCATGTTTTCTAATTTGTTATAATTTTGTTAAGAGTATTCTTGGAAAGATATTTTTGATGACTTTTTTATTACCTGAATTCATGATCCATCCATATAGCTTTATTTCAAACATTATTTTTCACTTTAGAAATGGCATAATCTCACAGGTACCTTTTATAAAAACCACATTCAGCTTGCCAAATCCTGGCATTTCTGTGCAGCTGCCTGTTTTACTGTTGGAGTGCTGGGGGTTGTTGAGCAAGGGTGAAGTTGGCAGGAACAGGTACCAAGCTGCCAAATCTGCTATAGCCTGTTCTCTAGTAAGCACCAAACATAGGTGAGCTGCTTAAACAGCTCATACTAGAGCATGTTTTAAATACAAAACTAAATCAGAAAGGTGTTGTGAAGCAGAGAAAGGCACACCAGCAACATGAGAGACACCTGACACAGAGAGCTTCCACTGGGCTTTTCCATGACCCTTTGTGTACACTCTGGTGTACCTGTCCAGAGTGGCTGGACCACCTCCTCTGGATCACTAGACACAGAATGCAGCTCAGAGGAGGGTGGGCTTGAGCTGACTGAGGGGGGAAGATTTGCATCCTGCAGCAGCCTGGCTTAGGAGGTGAGAAGATAGCCTGCTCTCTTGGATGAGCCTCATCTTCAAAGGCAATGGCAGCTCTAGCTACATATGCAAGGGTACCCTGCTAGAAATTAAGAATTAGATCAAGGGGCATAAATAAACAAAGCTGATAATTTTTGCTGAAATACGCATTATAGTACAGGAGAACAGGATGTAATAGATGTGAAACAATAAGAGCTGGTGTTTGAGTGGCAGAAGAGGGAACGCCCTTACACACTGGCCAGCAGTGCTGGAAGGGAGTGGGGGGCTTGGGAGCTGCTGGAGCAGCATAGCAAGCAGGGGGACATATGCCACTGACCCTTCTGTTCTCATCCCAAACCTATAAGAACACTGCTCTATCCTACTTTCTACTGTTTTCTTGAGCCTTTATTTGAGACTGGTTTCTTGACAGTGCTTCTGATTGGGACATATTTCTTCTCTCTGAATGGTCAGGTGTGACTGCCACCTTAGCAACTCCAGCAGGCCCACTGGAAAGCTTTCTCTGAGACAGTTGAATTGCCTGAAGAGCTTAAATTGTTCAATTTAATGGAAGAAACAGACTGTGGCAGCAGTGTGCAGAGTAGCTCTGTGGGTTGTCTATTCTGCTTGTTCTATTGTGTCCAGCTCCTGAGGAGTGGTGAAGAGAAGGCAGCCTGAGCATTTCACTGAGGCAGTCACAAACATCTTTTGGAAGAGTCATTGTCCCCAGTGAGTGACCAGCTTGTAATAATACAAGCTTTTCAGATAGTGATCATTTAATTAATGGTTAAGTAAAGCCTTTTATGCATAAAACCAGCTCTGGCTGGGGTTAGTTGACATCACCCGAGCAGATCTGTCCTCAGCAGAGGTGCAGCACTGTTCATGTGCACTTGGGAAGTGGCACATCTTTCTGTGTAAGATTTGTGCGTCTTGGTCTCCTGGTCCTGAATTTCTATTTTCTGCTGTGTTTTGTGGGAAAGGCAGAGGGAACACACACGCTGCTGTCGCATCAGTGCTTGGGACCAGCATACAGCTTCTTTTGCTTTGGATACTGGACTCACTGGGCTGGGACAGTTCCTGTTCTGTGTCCTGTGTAATCACATCTTTGTAAGTACCTCTATTCCTACAAATCCTAGAAAGCAGTTTCACATCAGACTTTTATTCGTTTGGCTGAGAGGAAATACCTACCAAGGGGAAACTTGAGTATTCCATATCTCTCTGAAAGAAAGCATGTCTTTGGGAAAATACTCTTAAGTACAATAAGGCAGCTTGTTAATTACAGTTCATCTGTTACATTCTATTCTATTCTATTCTATTCTGTTCTATTCTATTCTATTCTATTCTATTCTATTCCATTCCATTCCATTCCATTCCATTCCATTCTATTCATGCTAAGAAGTAGGCTGAAACTTGCCTGCTTGACCTGTAAAACAGCTCAGATTTGACCTGTCCTGAGAGAGAGCAGAGCTGGCACACGTGTTACTGGTGTATAAACAGCGTGGAATTTGCTTGAGCTGGGCTGCTGGTAGAGAAAACAGATTCTGACATCTGAAGAGAGTGATTTTGCCATTCTCACAGATGCACTTACCTCGGCGTAGCGCCCGGGAGCGCAGCTGCATGGAAAAGCAGCACGTCAGAGCACAAATTATGTCATGCAGCCCAATGACTGCAGAAGATCCCGGCTCGGAGCTCGCCTGGGGATATAAAGCTGGCTGAAGGACAAAAGTAGCGGCGAGCTGAGCGGGAGAGCAGCACATTGCGGGAGGCAGGAGCATCTCCCGGCTCCTGCTGCTCTGTGCCGTGTTCGCAGCTCCCGAGCGCGCCGGGCTGAGCGAGGCGGGAGCGGCTCTCCCGGCACCCGGAGCGAGTCCTGGTCCCGCGAATGAGCTCTTCCAGAACCGCAGGAGCGGAGCAGCGTTCCAGAGATGCTATCCTGTTTTGTCTGGCTCACCCTCCCCCACTTGGTTAACGCCTTTGTGAGCCCAGGAAAGTTGCCCCTCAACGGGAGCCTGGAGAAGACTTTTGTAGTCCCGAACGTGTCGAGTTTCTTTTCCTGGGATAATGACAGCCTGGCCGACTGGCGGAGCTTTGTGGACAGGAGCCGGTACGGAGCAGAGTCGCAGAGCACCACGGTGAAAGCCCTGCTCATCGCGGCGTACTCCTTCATCATCGTCTTCTCCCTCTTCGGCAATGTCCTGGTCTGTCACGTTGTCATCAAGACGAAGCGCGTGCACTCTGCCACCAGCTTGTTCATCGTGAACCTGGCTGTAGCCGATATCATGATCACGCTGCTCAACACACCTTTCACGCTGGTAAGAGGAGGCAGAGATGCCTGGGATGCCCCCCGCCGGAGGGAAAGGAAGCACCTCAGCATCCTCGGACACGGTGCAGCCTGGGATGGGGTGGGGGAGGGATGCAGCACCACTACCCACCCCATGACTAAAGTAAATTCCTCTGGACCGCTACAGTGCCATAGAGGTGCTTTGGTGGCTTTTCCTGCTTTACACTGCTATAGGCAGTGTGTGGACGTCCTGCAGATACCTGTCCATACCAAATTACAGCTATTGGAGTTGCCTTTGGAAAACCCGACATATATTTTTCTTTTCTGATTCATGTTATCTAGCTGAAGATCGGAAATTACCCATTTTTTAAATGTGGCCCTGATAGTACTTGAGCAGTAATAGCCTTGCAGTGATTGCTTAGTACTTTGTAGCACCTGATCTTTTTTTTTCCCTTCTCTTTTCTAAAGTATTTTGAAAGCAAGGCTATAAACCTCTTGAAAAAAATAAATGCTTAGCATTGTTTAACAAGCTGTTCTGAAAAGCTGTAGTTTGCCTGAAGTGAGATAAAGTGTACAGGTCAGGCCTATCCCATGAGTGGAGATTAAAAGGAAGAGCAAATGTATTGACTGAATAGCGAGGCTGCAGAAGGATACCCTGTAAATAAAACAAAACAAGCATCTTTTTGCACAGCGCTGCTGTATTGTTCAGGAGGCCACTGAGCAGCAGTAATCTGCCTCTTCAGTGTTCATATAATTATACAATTATACAAAGAACCTGCTATCTTATAAGTGTCCTTTACACAGCACAAGGAACTCTGTACTGGAGGTGTACCTAAAAGCAGTTGTGGGGTGCACAAAACTAATGGTCTTCTTTTTTAGGCTCGTTTTGTGAACAGTACCTGGATCTTTGGGAAGGGGATGTGCCATGTCAGTAGGTTTGCACAGTACTGCTCCCTCCACGTCTCTGCCCTGACCCTTACAGCCATTGCTGTGGACAGGCACCAGGTGAGACCTCTCTGAAGCAGAGAGATGGAAAGCTTGGGAGGGCATAAGTAAACTGAGAAAGGATGATCCACGTCCTTTGCCTTTCAGCTTCCAGAGTACCATAAGATTCATGAGAAGCTGACAGGGTAGGGGGACAGTTCTTATTGTCAGAATAGTTTCAAACCCACAGCAAGGTAGGAGGTATCCATCACCTTACTATCTCTTCCAGCTGAGTAAAGGGAGCTTTTTATGCAGCTCTTTGAGTAGCTCTCAAACAAGGAGAAAGATCAAGATCCTGATAGGAATTCATGTGGACAGCTCTCTTTGCTTGTCCAGCACCAGGGTTGTAAGGGACGTCCTGGTTAACTTTCTCAGCTCTATCTCCTGATGTTCTGGGATGTCCCACCTCCTCTTACCCTGAATACTGGAGATCTGACTGTAGCACACTGGTGTTTATCACAAGCAGAGCTGTCACTTGCTGTTGATAATGGGCTCAAAGCTGAGTACATTTGGGTATTATCAGCTTGGAGTCACCCAACAACCACCCAAAACTGTTTACAGTTGGCATTTTCTGCTAAAGATTGCTTCCAGGAAATGCACTCACTGTCAGAAGCATTCCCATGGAGGTCTGGTTAAACCCTTTGGTTCTTTGGGTCACTGATAGTGAAGAGTTTAAGACTTTTTTCTCCACTATTTTCTTTTTCTTTTTCTTTTTTTTTTTCCATGAAGGAAGTTGAACCCGGTAATGAACATGTGTTAACAGCTCCTGGTATGCAGTTTTTCCCACCTAGATGAAAGTACTGAAATTTGAGGATAGGACTAGGATCTAACTTGAATCATATTTCATGGTGTTAAAATTCAGGTTTTCATGTACAGCTTATACTCATTGGGAGCTGGGTGATGGCTGTACTGCTTGCATTCTAAATTACCACATTAAGTAGTAGATTTCAGGCTGGAAGATTGTATTAAAAAAAAAAAAGTATAATTTTTCCAGAAATGTAATAAGCCTAGATTTTGGTTTATTTTGCACAGGTTATAATGCACCCCCTGAAACCTCGCATATCTACTGGAAAAGGTGTTATGTACATCTCTGTAATCTGGATCATGGCAACTTGTTTTTCCCTACCACATGCTATCTACCAAAAGCTCTTTACCTTTGAATACAGGTAAGGATGTGCTTTGCTTTCCTCCACAGTCTCCCTGGAGGCCAAAATCTGAGCTGTCATACTTTGGTATATTCTACTGAAAATCTTGAGCATATGTCAAGGTCAAGCAAACCTGGATCTAAACTACGATTTTCATCCAATTTCTTCTGCAATGTCTGATATCCTGTCCTTTTTATTCTTAAATATTTTATCTTTATTCTGTCCCACTAACCACATGAAACAGGCTAAGAAGTTAGAGGATCTGGCTTGATCCTTTACTTCTAGGCACTGGCATTTTATGCCATATACCAATCTGGCCTGTTTGGGCAGACCAGAAATGGAAAATAAAAAAACCCAACCTACCAACCAACCAAACAGAAACCCACTAAAACCCAAGAGGTTTTAATCTAGTCTTTTGCTCTAGGAAAGTACATAAATCTGTCTCAGCTGTCAAGAGTCTTAGTATTTGGAGAGTGCTTTAATGAGGGAAAGGTCCTTAATATGTGCAGAGAATGTGTTCCTATTTGCCAAAGGACAGAAAATAAAAAACTGCTTATATGCAGCTGGAAATTTTGTAATTGATGAAATTCATAAAATTATCATAAGGTCATGAATGCCCATAAGAAATTATCACCAGATTGCTCACTGTCTGCTCCATGGCTTAGATCCTTGAAGAGCAGAGCTCTGCTCAGCTGTGACATTTGTGAGATAAACAGTGTTTGCTTTCAGGCCCTGTGGCAGGAGCCCTCTCCCAGCTGCCTCCTTGTTTCTGATGTACTTATCCCGCCATGCCTGGCCATATGTGCCTCTCATGCTGCCCCATCTCTCCATTTGCAGTGAGGATGTCACCCGGTGCCTGTGTCTGCCAGATTTCCCTGAGCCCGCTGACCTCTTTTGGAAGTACCTTGATTTAACAACCTTCATTCTGCTCTATGTCCTGCCCCTTCTGATCATCTCCGCTGCCTATGTGACAGTGGCAAAGAAACTCTGGCTGCGCAACGTCATCGGGGACGTCACTGTTGAGCAGTACTTTGTCCTTCGCAGGAAGAACAAGAAGACCATCAAGATGCTGATGCTCGTTGTCGTCCTCTTCGCGGTCTGCTGGTTCCCCTTGAATTGCTACGTCGTGCTCCTCTCCAGCCAGACCATCCACACCAACAACACCCTGTACTTCGCCTTCCACTGGTTTGCAATGAGCAGCACCTGCTACAACCCCTTCATCTACTGCTGGCTCAATGACAGCTTCCGATCAGAACTGAAGGCTTTGCTCAACATGTGCAGAAAAGCCCCCAGGCCCATGGAACAGGGGCTTCCCTCCACAGTCCCATCCTACCGACTGGCTTGGCCAGAAAACGGCAACTTCAAGAGGTTGCAGGCCTCCCATGTCCTTCCACCATCCTCCAACATCCAGTCGGGAAAGACAGACATCTCTGCAGCTGAGCCAATAGTAGCTGTGAACTAAACGGTGGCCTTGGACTGCACATAGATTTGGCAAGAGCTAAAATGGTGGGAAGATGTGGAGCCCTGGCCACACAACAGGTGATAAAGCCAAGAAGGAGGCTCTGCAGGAGGCAGTATGAAAGAGCTGCATGTTTGATGCAGGCTGGTGACAATGGTGAGGAAGCCCTAGAGGGGAGAAAGTAAACTCTTCCCAGGAAGGAACTTTTGTCTTTGTCAAGGTGACTTTGGACTGGCTCGTAGGATGGAGTTCTCTGCAGGTGTGTTGCTGTTACCTGCATGACTAAGCCTTTTTAGAACTAGGACTCTGTGTTTTGCTGGTACTTAGACAACAGCCTCATTACATCAGATCTCCCTTCCCCTTTCCTGAGTCTCCTCGTAGCAACATGGAAATGGTTGAGGTGTAGACCTTTAGGTTAGTATCTGAGATCCAGTGCAACTGGGTAGGAAAGCATACTTTCTGAACTGGGGTCTGAAAAGTCAAGACCTGTTCAGAATGAAGGAACAGATCTATTCGATAATTTGTGTGTGTGTTTAAATACGCTTACAGAAGTGGAGGATATGATAGACTTTGATAAATAGGAGCCTCTTACATGACAGGCACTTTTTCTGAGATCCCTTTGAAGAAAACTGGATGCCTATTCAAGTAAGTAGATGGTTTTTCTTCAAATAGATAACCAAACTCAAAAAACATACAAAAAGTTGGACATAACATTCACAGTTGGAGAATGGATAATTAAGTGCTATTGTGGGTTTGGACTAGAACCTTTTATCAAAACATCTTTTCATCATTGTCAAGTTGCAGCTAGAGGATCACACAATTTGAATTTTTAACTTGCCTTTGAATGTTGCTCTCTTACCCTGTAAAGCACCTATGTACTAGGGAGAATATATTTTCATGAGGGCACTGGCATTGTGCCAGCGTCAAACCATGACAACTTGTCACTTCAGACATTTGGGACATTTCATTCCAACTAAGATGTTAGCTCTCTGGAATCAGTTCATAAATTAACTGCTTTGAGGGAAGAGATGGTATCTCTGATAGCAAGTAATAAAAATGGAACATTTCTCTGCAACTTATCCTCTGGTTGTACAATTTTGGTGCATTTAAGGATAGCTGAGATGTGTCCTGTTTGGAGTGGCTAAGAAAATTCATGACTGCCAAGTGTCTGAAGTAGATTTCAGAACTTAATGTTCTTAGCAGAAGAAAATATGGGTTTGAAAAAATGGTGTTCCAAAACCTGTACCTTATACTGCACAGAAAAACAATACTTCCTTGTGCTGTGGAAATTAGCTTGAACATCAGACCAGGATGACCCATTCCACATATAACTTGCAGTATTCAGCAGTGAAGTGAGAAAAATCTTATTATAAATGGAAAAAAAAAAGTGAAGCTGTTTTTCTCAGTGTCCTGTAATAAACTGACAGTTCTGAAATAATTTTAAGCCTTGTGCAGAGTTTTCACACTATTTAAAGAGTATTTCAAGAGACTGAAATATCTACCACTCCTTGCAGCTAACCTGCCCTTGCACAAGTGGTTATTACTCTCTTACTGTGAATCCAGTGCTATTTTACTGCCCTTTATCAATGCCCCTGTTGTGAGATTATTTTGTATCACTGATCTGCAGAGTCAAATCTTTCCTCCTGTCTTCTTTGACCCCTTACACCAAGTCCCATTTCCTCCCTCAACACTTGCAACACATCAGCCCTGAATTGTTCAAGGCATTGAACTGGATAATCATTGTAGGTCCCTTGCAAATGAACTATTCTATTCTATTCTATTCTATTCTATTCTATTCTATTCTATTCTATTCTATTCTATTCATTTCCCAATTGTGCAGAGCTGGTGAACCATGCTCCCCATTCCAGTGGCAGCAGAATCTAGCACTTTTCTAGCAAATAAATCTCTGAGACTGCTGAGTACCTCAGTAAGATGTCCTTTCTGAAGCTGAAGGAAACATCCTAAGATTCACAGTTTTTGAGTGCAGTTGTCATCCTGCTATATATGAAGAACACTGCAGTAACTCCAGTAGACAAAATCCTCAAATGCCCTCTCAAATGCTGCTGGTGAGTCCGAGTGAGGCTCCTGCAGTTACAGCTCTGCATCTTGCACCCCTGCACGGGGTGGCAAACCTTTCTCCTCCAGGCTCTGCTCAATCCTGAATCTGGGCACAAGGGGGGGATGCAAGAAGTTGAAGCTGTTTGATTTGAATCAAAGGAACAGGAGGGATGGACTGGATAAAAGGAAAAGAAGAGATAGATTGGACAGTGAACTTCAGGAGCCTGTCCAGGGATGAACGGGGCTAGTGGCCAGCAGAGGTACAAGTCTCAGAGAGACTTGGACAGCGTGGAAGAGGGAGACATGATTAAAGCCCTGGAAATGGTGTCCTTGGAAACTGTACATCATACACCATGTGCTACAATGTGCTTAATGTGGTACAGCGTAATTTTGAATAATTAGCTATTTTTCATTTTCTTCATGTCTGATTTGGGATTCTGGACAGATATTTGGCATTCACCAGTGCTGCTGAAATCAGTGGGGGGGTTGAGTTCTGTGCACAAAAAGTCCAGTATGATGCAAAATACTCCAAAAATATTACACTCTGGGCAATTTAACATGGGTATGCAGGCTTTATGGGTATTTTTCCATTCTACCCCATCTCTCTTGCAGACCAGAGGGTTCTTTTAAAATTGTAATACAGCCATTGGTGCATAAACTGCATTCAGATGCCATCTTGGTGGGTGTGAAGGGAGGATCTGAGTGTGGATATAATGAGACACATGTACAGGCTGGACATTCTCTTCAATTTTCCATTTGGTGTGTGTTTGCCTGCTGTAGCTGGAGGTTTTGATCTCTTTTGAATTTGGGAAGTGTTGCACAAGGCACTGAACAGCTGCTCATTGCAGGAGATCTGCGTAGCCCAAGAACAGGCGTGTTTTGCTAGTGTTTTGTACATTTTCTCTGTGTAGAAAGATGCAGAGACCTTGCAAGGGAACACAGACAATGCCATGATGTATTCTGCATCTTGTGCTATTCTGAATAGCGCTCAGGGGAAAACAAATCCTTGAAAAAACCTCTTGCTTTTACACATAAAAGGAGGACAACTCTTCGAAGCACACTGAGATATAACAAGGAAAAGATGACAAATTTCTCCTGCACAGAAGAAAGGCACTTCACCTTTGGCTGGTGTTGTTTCTAACTGCAGGGCAGCCCACCTCTTCTCCTGTCAATATGGGATGAATTTCTCCACTTTCTCCACTCAGCTGATGGAGATGAAAAGGCAGTTGCTTAAAACATAGCGATGTCCTGTAACTTCAGGAATAGTAATTCCATTGTCTCTCTGGCATTTTCAAAGGATATCAGACACCATCTCCAAGCTGTCTTTATTTACTTCCACCCTTCTTATAGAAAAAGTGCTGGGAGATTCCAGAGACTTCAAAATCACAGTTTTCTGAAAAGCACAAACCTCTAATTTCTTCAATGAATATCTTAACTAGCCACCACTAGCTGTTACAAACATGGTTTTTATATCTGGCAGGCACTGATCTCTTTTCTCTGGTGACCAGTGACAGGACACGAGAGAATGGCATGAAGCTGAGTCCAGGGTAGTTTAGGCTGGATATCAGGAAAAGATTCTTCACCCAGAGGGTGGCTGGGCCCTGGAACAGGATCCCCAGGGAAGTGGTCTCAGCACCAAGCCTGACAGAGCTCTGTTGTCCAAAGGAGCATTTTGACAACACTATCAGGCACAGGGTGTGATTCTTGGTGTGTCCTGTGCAGGGCCAGAAGGATCCTGATGGGTCCCTTCCAACTCAGGATATCTTATGAATATTTTATTAGGGGGCATCTCAAATATTTGCATATTAAATGTGAAACTTCAATATGTATTTGGATGCAATTTGGGTAGAACATGATTAGAAGAGTCTGGCTATGAACTGCATAGAAATCATGAATGGATCACTCTACAAGACCATGATATCATTGCTGGCTACAGACTTGTCTGCTTGTTCCAAATTTCAGGCTACAATTGTGCACTGAAGCCACCTAGTAGGGAGCTTATGCTGGGCTTAGCAACAGCTGTATGAAGCTGTACAGCTCTGGGACGTGAACAGGGACATCTGCACAGCACTGAGCTATGACCTGTGCGTGTACAGTTGTTTCAAGAGCTCCAGGGATGTCTCAGTCCTCTAAGCAGACTGACCTAGAAACTGCATGTGGACACAGAGATAGAGCTTTAGAATAGCAGTTTCCCAGGAGATTGAGAATAACTATTATTCACATCTCCCTTATTCATAAAGCCCTTGAGTGCTGGTGAGTGCAGCCAGGTCCCTGCTGACGCAGTCTGCCAGCCTTGTGTCGGGGTAGCGGGCTGTGAACACTCTGCACCCCGGAAGGCACCTACACCACCCTACAGCTCCTGGAGGCTTGGCTGGAAGTGCTGTGCCTTCACACAACCTCAGAGTCCAGTCCTGATGGCTGGTGACTTGCTGTTGAACTTCCTTGTGCCACCAAAGGGGAATGAGGATGGGATCCTCCTCTGCTCTCCCCGTCTTGCACAGCCCAAGAGAAGGGCAGCCCCTGCTCCTTCCTGGGGCTGGCACAGTGGGCCTGGGAGAAGGTTTGGACTGGCACTAAAAACGCAGGGAAATTCTTTGGCCCATCCTTTTTTCTTCTGGGTGCAATGTCCCCCATAGCCTGTCCTCTGGCTTGCAAGTTTGAAGGGATTTCTGAATCATGGTGCAATGATACTTTCCACCTCTTGCCTTAGGCTCAAAGCCATTTAATGATAGTTAGAGAGGCAGAGGTGAATCCAGCGATCATCACAATGTCCCGACCAGGAAAAAAATTGCCTTTATCTATAAAACAAATCAGTGCCTCCTGGCCAACCGCCACAGTTTATAAACTAAGTGTGGATTATCCCTTTGGCCATTTTGGGTTAGCTGTTCAGGCCATGTCTCCTGCCAGCTTCTTGTGCACCTGTTCTTTGGCAGAGCTTGGGAAACATAGAAGTCCTTGGCTTAGGGTAAGCACTGATCAGCAACAACCAAAACATCAGTGTGTTATCAGTATTATTTTTGTACTGAGTCCAAAACATGGCATTGTGCCAGCTACTAAGAAACAAGTAACTGTATCCTGGATGAAACCAGGGCACCAATTAAATAACTGAAGGTCTAACAAATGATTCCTGGCTCTAACGTGTCAGCTTACTTATTTCCACAACATGGAGGGTGAGGTCCATCCAGAGCAGATATGTGGTGGTACAAGTGCTTGACTCTTAGCCCCTGAGGTCACAGGGATATGAGGATTTTAAGACACAGTTACATTTTTTGGTAGGCTTTTTTTCAGTTAAAAACACTATGATGTGACAGGTCTGCCAGAGGTCACCAGTTTTTAATAATATGAAGGACATGTATCAGATGTTCTAAAAGCACATCATCAGCCTCTGAAGGTACAAACTTGGTGGGATACGCCAGAGGGACATAGTGATAACCAAATTGTTATGGTCTCATCCCTAGTGATTTTTGGAAGTTGCTCTAGAAGTGAACTATTTGCCCAGAATTTGTCTTGAAGAAGTCCTGAGACAGGGCTCAGGAAGGATCTGACACTTGAACAAGGAGGACAGCAAGGAGCAAATCCTTGAGCTTTGTACCCAGCATTCCTGTTCAGCTGAGCAAACACATTCCAAGAGAAGCAGACAGCAGCCTTAGGCTTTGTTTCTCATCCTGCAGCTCAGATTCCCAGCAGAGAGGCCTTGTTCTGAGCTGTGCAGCAGCACAGATTTCTCTCATCCCAACTGAGCTCAGATAAGAGGGGAAAAGCAAACAAAGCCCCCAGTTCCTCTGCTGCTGGATGGGAGATTTCACTGCTGTTGGTTTAGGTACACGAAGTTTGTAAGTGTGCAAGAGCTAAAGCAATTCAAAGGTAGCACAAGCAGAGTGAACCCAGGCTGTTTTCATCCCTGGACTACTTGCCCATTCAAATGACTTCCAAGGCACCTAGCACTTTCCCTGGGGAAAGCAAGAATCTGACTTAAGGGGACTAACTCAGCAGCCCCTGGGCTGGGTGGGAGTTCATTTGTAGGCTAGGAATGTAGTTTGCATGAAGGTGTTTGGTTAATCTCAGGGATTATAAAAAATTTGAGATTACTCACATCAAAGAAGCTGAAGAAACAAAAGAGAAGATGCAAATTTTACTACCTAAAAAGATTAAATACTGTTATAGTGTGAGTTCTTCGTCACAGTCCTCTAGGGGAGGGTTGGTAACATGACGTGAACCAAACAGATGTTTGCATATATCATGATATAAAGTCATACTGTTTTCATTACATTGTGTCACTTCAGAAATATACTTTTTTGATGGTTAATAGGAGAAATTACTTCTTATCATTACACTAGTAATTTAGTATATTAAGTCAAATATTCCATTATGAGGAAAGCAGTCTTCTGGAGCTTCTGGCCACACAGCCTGCATGACAGAAACACCAAATTGCCCCTAATCAACAGCTAGGCTTTCATTTGTGCCACTGTCATGTGGTGTGTGCAAAGTGGTGCTCAAAGAAAAGATTTCTAAGGAAGTTTATTCCCATGACACAGCTTTGATTCTTCCCTGCTTCTGTGACAGACTCACCTGTGCTTGTACTGGGGGTTAAATCCCTCTTTCCACCTCCACCTTCAGAAAACCACTCATGACCTGATTTCTGTCTTTCTGTTCACAAAGTGCAGTCAGGACATCCTTTGTTAATGGGGTTCTAGGCTTAGGCACTAAAGCAGTAATCAAAGCTGCTATTAAAACATCCACTGTTCCCCATAAGGAAAAATAAATGGACCTAAAATATATATCTTTATTCTGAAAGTGACTGACAACATCCAGAGGCACAAAAACAGTGGGGTACAGCTGATTTGAGAGGCACACCATCTGCTAATGGAATAAACATTTGTACTTGTTCTCTGCAGTTTAAATCAGAAGTTTTAAATCTCACAAAAGCCACTGTAAGGCAAAGCGTGTGCAGAAGAACTAGTTGCAACTCTCCTATATTTAGAGAATTATTAATACCCAAGTGGTGGAGAGAGAAGGGGCAAGAAGGAATGGCACAGACCAAACCTGAACCATGACATTGTCATTTTACTTTCTGGAATATTTAGAAGAAGAATATTTAAAAGAGTATAGCGGTGAAGGGGCTGAAGATGGACTCTTTTCCATAAGCCCTAAATTGGCATTCCACTCATCTTTTGAAAATGGCAAAACACAGCAGGAGCAGTGCCACTAAAACATAAGTAGAATCGAGCTGGGCAGTTCAGAAACACATCTTAAAACAGGAAGATACAGCTGAAAAGTATGTGCTGACAGTGTGGCCAATTTGTAGATAGTAAATTACACAGTGGATGTGCTATTTATCATGTGCTGACATTTTCTGTTACTCTGACAATTTTATGAGAAAATAAAAAGAGTAGAACTATAACCACTGTCCAAAATGTTTTCTCAGGGTTTAGCATCAGACCACATGTATTTGCACTATGGCAACACATAACTGTTCCTGGAACCTTTGGACACTTATGCTGGTGAAGGTCACAAAATTGATTTCATTTTCATAACCAAGGAGGATTGATAGGCATTTTATTGAACACTTTAGAAGACAACAACAGATTCACTGCAGCAAGTCATTTTTTTTTAATACAAAAGGGGAATTAGTAAAAAGTTAGGTACATATCCAACATGAAACATGAACATGGGGCTTTCAGGAGCTTTGAATTTTAAAGACTGGAAACTACTTACTTCAAACAGTTTAAACACATCCACATCACAAAATCTTAGTATTGCACTATAGCTCCTTGTCCAAGACATACAATGCACAATGTGCACCTGCACTGCCTACATACAAAGGACCATCAGCAACACATCAGCACAGCCAGACAGAAACTAGGAAAGGTCAAAGGGATCATAGGCTCAGTGGCAGAATTATGGCAGTAAAATTCAGCAGTGTGGACCACCAATGTCCAACATAAGCCCTTTTTTGTGCTGGTAATGGAAGAGACATTAGGATTGCAGCTGTGCTGGTGTCTTGAGCAGAGGTAGCATAAAACTATGGCTTTAAAGACTTCTTTTAAAATAAGGCTTGTCTTTCATGAAAGCCATAAGAAAACAGAAGAGTTCTTGCAATATTAGCCCTAAGTGTAGCACAGCAGCACTTTCAGATCCACTCAGCTTCAGATCCACTTCAGTTCACCGCGGCTGCCAGATTCAAGTATGGACACAATCTCTGAAATCTGCTGCAGCACATGAGGAGTTCTGTGCAAAAATGGTAATCACCAGTTACTCCCGTTTGCCCCTCATCCACAAACATATGGAGAATGCTAGCAGATGAGAGCGCAAAAGTGGGTGACACTAAGGAACTGGAAACTGGAAGTCCTACCTAGCTATAAAAGAAGTCCTCCTTTGTTTAAAAAGCCAGCTTGGAAGGTGACAGGTAAGTCATTTCACTTTCATGGACAATACAGAAAAACAGGTCAGTATATCACATTTGTGAAAGATATACACTGCCACTGTGGTGCTTCACTCTCCCCACCCACCTCACCTTACATCTAATATTTCAAGACAAAGGTCATTTTAATACTCAGTGAAGGCTGAGGTCTTGGGCAGAAGTGACAACACTAAAGCTGAATTCTACTCTCTCCAAATGGTCTCATAACAAACCTATGTACAAACACTCCCCCTTATTTGTCTCTTCCAATACACTTAAGCATCTTTAATTAAAATACAGTCACAATGTGTGTCACAACCTTTCATAGTACTTGCATCTACTTCACTTTGGCTGTTGGGTGTTTGGCTGTGCTGAGGCATTTGGGTGCTACTTTAATACAAGTTAGTTTGTCTTCTCAAGAGTGGTTTGGAAAACACCACAACTAATATTGCATTTGATACTACAAACACATTGAGAAAAATTCTACACATAAAAACATTACAAAACAACTTCAATAAACCATTACAAAAATAGAACCAATTTCACTGATCTTCAGTCCAAAACTCCAAGGCGGATTTATTAGACACTAAGACCAAAAAAAATTCAGGGATAGAAATTAAACCAACACTTAGCTTACACATCATTACATTTTGTAAAAACATTATTAAGACATTATTAATTTATTAATACATAGGAAACTCAAAATCCCTAATATTTACAGTACCTTCTTAACGCTAAAATTGTTTGTAGTCTCTTTTCCACCAGTGTCAAATACACAATCCCAGAAATGAATGTTGGGATGACTAACAGAGACATCTCAGGCTGAACAGAGTAACCTCTATTTTTCCCATGAAGACACAGCCAGTACCAGTGGCAGCCACCATCCAGGACAGATTAACCAGATTCATTATAAAATCCCATCCCCAGCCCCCCTTTTCCAGGTCAGAGAGCCCAAAGTTACCTCACTTATACCCCAGAACTGAGATGGCCACTGCTGCAGAGCAACACTTCAGAATGCAATCAGTGGCCATACCTTTTTGCCACCTGCAGGGTTATGTTCCCATCCCTGTTCAGCATGGAGTGAGCTCTGTCCAGCTGCCAGCTTCAACTGCATTCAATGCACATCACTTGCTACTCATGACAGTTTTGTTCTTGTTCCTCCTTGTGTGTGGTTTGATTGTTTTAATAAATAATGGAAGCATACAATGTGCTTTTTCAGGCACATGACTCCTGATTATTATACAACAAATAGTCTGTAAACCAGTTTGGCCTCTGGGGAACTGTCAGGCGATTGAGAACGTTGCATTAAAGAGCAGCACCTTGCACTGAGCGCAGTGGAGGAGCATTCCCATGGAATGGGCTCCTGGCTCCTGCAGCTGGGAAGCATCAGCACGAAGAATCTATAAGCCTCTGGCGAAGTCTCTTGTCTTCTCTCGTATTCGCATTGCCACTCGCATCACGGTCTGCCAGAACTGAAGAGAAGGCAAAGCTTTAGAAGAGAAAGGGCCACCAAACCACTCAACACCTCCTGGCGCACAAAGGAAGTGTCACCCTGCCTGTGCTGCACTGCTGGTTGTCCTGAGCTGCCTCCGCTGTCCCCACGCCCAGCACCAGGGTGCCCTGCACGTCGCTCTGCCAGAGCCAGCACGTACCACTGGTTTGTCAGCACAGCCCCTCATAAAACATGCTGACACCACAAGGGACAGAGGAAAAGATGATGAGGTGTGGGTGAAGCTTTGCTGATGGGTGTGGAGCCTGCGGCTGTGCCCAGGCAGAAGGAGAGGGGCCACAGCAGTCTGAGCTGGTCACACACAGCAGCTTCTTTCTGCAATCCATTTTAACAACGCTTCAAGCATTAGCTTGTTCTGATCTAGACAAAAATAGATCTTTGCAGTGTTTTCATGAGGTGAAAACAATCTCAAAAATTCTGCTTTCAGATAAAAATGAGTCATATTTTCTATTAACAACTTCAGCTGCTTGAGCCCAGATCTCCGCCTCAGGTTTTTATATTTTACTTCCAAACCCACCTGTCATTTAAAAAATGGACAGATTTAAAAGGAAAACTAAATGCTGTCAGAATTACTCCAAGCTGCTGCACAAGAGATGGTTGCCAAAAGGGATTCTTCTGGTTCAAAAAGAATTCTGCTTGTTTGTTCTGAATTCTCCTGTTGTATAAGTTGACTTCTCCAAATCTCAGCCTACCATAACTGCTTGACTCAAGTACAGGAACAGCTAACCCCTGGGTACTGATGCTTCTTTTTTATTAATTACACGGCATAGCTTTCTGAAGAGAGAATAATTTATTCACTATTCCTACCTTTGAGATTTATTCACTTCCTACTTTTCCTACCTAGTTCTTTAACTATCTCTCAGCATAGTGCTCACATACTCAGGTAAGCTTCTAAATGTTTTAAATCATCATCACTTTTGGTTTATACCTCTCCCTGGATATCTGGCTTCTCTAATTCTGCACTTGAGGAAGGAACTGGTTTCACAATTAAGGTATGCCACATTTTTTAGGATAGAATCCTAGACTGTGTTGTATATGAGCGATTGCTCAAGCTGACCATGTCTGCAGATTGATGGGACATCCAGAGAACCATTGCACTAATCCAGACTGACTTGGACCATTTTGATAAAAATCTCTTTACAGTCAATCTTCCTTGCTCTCTATGAAAGCAGGAACAGGAGCGTGTTCACTGACCCCAGTCCCACTTCCCTTCTTTTGTCATTTCCTGTTCCTCTGCCAGCAGCATGTCTGAGCATCAGACTTATTTTTATATGCACCCATGACTTCTGCCAAAGCCTGAATAGAAGCAGAAGCAGCAGTTGCTGCACTTTGGAGCCAGCTTCTGAAGAAAACACCTGAACCCACCAGCTTCCTCACTGGAGCTGCTTCAAGCACAACCCAGCCTAGAGCTCTCCTACTGTGCAGGGGGTCTTAGGCAGGTAAAGTTGAAACAGCTGAAGCCTGTTAGTGCCAGAGCAGAGATGTCTGCAAGGACCAACAACCCAACAAACAACCCAGGGTTCAGCTGTGCCACAGACTTACACCACCACATTCTTCTGAGGTTATAGCACTTACACAGCAGGCAACAGAGCAAGGACTAAGCAGAATTACCTTACAGAATATATTAATAAGGTTTTGGTAGGAAAACACATCTAGATCAGCTTACCTTGTAACTCTGTTGCATCTTTTTCCAGCTCCTCTGTAGTTGTTTCTTCAGGTTTCTCCAACTCAGCAGTCCCTGGCTTCCCATCTATGGTATCAGTCTTAATAGTACCAAGGTTTACCAAAAGCTGCATGACATCAAACTTCTCAGACACTGCAATGTTCTCCAGCACTTTAAGGCATTTAAATGATTTAAGTTCACTCACATTTTCCTCAAGAAAGAGGAGGTAAAGGCTTAAGTCATCAAAATGATTTGACTTAAGTTTCAGAACATCAAAAGTTGGCAAGATTTCATACACTTTGAGAACACCTGAATTCCACCTCCATGGAACAAACATTGCATACACTACCAGGGGCATCACCATCAGATAGACTATCAGGTTAATATAGCTGAGTACCTTGAAGACACCAACAGCAATAAGCTTGCACTGAACCACTTCTGGAACAGTTGTGTCATTCTTAAGGATGCCAGTTTTGATAGTGCAAAGAAACTCATCACTCAGAGAGGAGAGACGGATGTAGTAGCCCAGATAGAGGCATGCAATTAAAATAATTACTAATGTGAGCAAACGGCACGTAATGTATTTAATTATTAAGCACTTGGAGTTCTTTTTTGTCTTCAGGTACTGCTCCACAATTGGGTATTTAAAGTAGCTTTCAGATATTTCCCACAAACTGAAAAAGAGAGAAAAAAATCCATCAAATCATATAGATCAGATGCTGCAACATTCACCTACCCCAAATATCAACAAAACCTAATACTCTAAATGAGATAAAAGATTGGAAACCTTCTTAAAATCATAGAATCACAATATGGTTTGCATTAGAAGGGCTCTTTAAACATCATCTATTTCCAGCCAATTCCCGTGCTCTGCCATAGACAGGGACACCTTCCACCAGACCATGCTGCTCAAAGCCCCATCCAACCTGGCCCTGAGCACTTTGAGAGGGGGGACATCCACAACTTTCCTGGGCAACCTGTGCCAGCCTCACCATCCTCACAGGGAAGAATTTTTTCCTAATGCCTAATCTAAACCTACTTTCTTTCAGTTTAAAGCCATTCCTCCTTATCCTGTCACTACATGCCCCTCCAAAAACCTCCTCTACAGTCTTTTTTGCAAATATCCCTTTAGGTACTGGAAGGTGCTTTAAGGTCTCCTTGGACCTTTCTCTTCTTCAGGCTGAACAACCCCAGCTTTCCCAGCCTGTATCTGTAGGAGAGGTGTCCCTCTAATCATCTTGGTAATTCTCCTCTGGACTCACTCCAACATGTTCACATCCTCTTATCCAGATAAATCAAGGGTAGTTTTATTGAAGTCAGTAGAAAACCAATAGAACAGCAGACAAATGAAAAATATCAACACTCTAATACAGAAAATTCACTTAAGAAACAAAAGAGTTCAAACACTGGAAAATGGAAAAAAAAAACATAGCCCTCATGGCAACAAAATATTTTTGTTCTTTTCCAGTACAAAACAGGCGCAGTAAGAAAATCCATGCAGAAAAGCAGACTCTCCAAGCATTTGTTCAATAATAGAACACTACAAGGCTTTTCACTTAGCAAGACCTAACTCCACATTTCACCGGGACCTAACACTGCTGCACTATTTGTTGCCCCATAGAGAGAGAAACAGGTACCCTTGGCCTACAAGGAAGCAGGAACTGGATCTGGTTGAACAGTGCACCAACTTGATCAGAAGGGGAGGGGGTTGCTTTTGTGGGTTTTGATGTTTGAGTTTTTTAATCATTTTTTTCTGATCAGAAGCTTTGCAGACCTAGATCTTAAAGAACAGGAGATGACAAGTAACTTGACAGTGTGCAAGGGACTGTCAAGAACATTCAGAACTGAGGACTGAAGTACCTCTTTTCTTACACTGTGGTTGGCTAAACTACTTAACACCTACTGCAACTAAAGAAATCAGAACATCTCAGGTAATTAGTAATCTGAAGAGCTCATTATATGTCTTCTTTGAAAAAAGAAAGTTATAAGTACCAGCTCCAAGGGCCAAAGTAATCATTTCAGATATCTTCTTTCTTTTAACCAAACTTAAAATTGTGTCAGGTCACCATTCAAACCTTTGAAATAAATTTCTAAGTGGGTACAGATGTCACACCTGTTACGAACTTGAAAAGCAGAGAAAGCCAAGCCCCAACATCTTACCTCTGTGTCAAGTTCTCATTAGCAGCTGGAATCAAGTCAGCAGGGTCCCTGGGGTCTCCACTTCGAATGCTGTTAGCAGCTTTGATTGCCCTGTTATAGGCTTTGTCAAGTTCTTCCATAATAAATTTCAGGTCTGAGGAAAGGTGAGGTGCTGCAGTGAAGCGCCAGAACAGACATGGCAGATACAGCAGGATAGCAACAAGCAGAAGGATGTATGGGAAGAACTGCAGGGAGAAAAAAACCTTGATTAGGGTTCACCTGCATAAGTAATAAGTCAGCCAATCACCATTGTTCCCCATAAGCATTACATTTCCTAGAAGCCTACTAAATCCCTGTAATTTTATTTAAATCCTTCTACTAAAACCCAATTTTGTGATTATTTGAGATATGCAGGGAAGCAAAATCTCTTTTCAGACAGCTCCAGTAACTTTGCTGCTGCTTAGAGCTTCTCCCCACCAAAGGAGAAAAAAAACCACACAGAATAAAGATGCCATGATCCTGATAACAATTTTTGCATATTCAGAACCACTGGAGACATTGAGAAATACAGCATTAACCTGGGGAGAAAACAAATAGCACAGCAAAGCAGCTATCAGAGGGGCTGACTGAAAGAAGAAGACAGCATCACCCAACTCTCCGTCTCCCATGCGTCACCACTGTTGATAGCAACTAAAGCACTCCAAATACCAGCAAAATCTCTCCTGCTTTCCATTTGCTGTCAGGAGGTTAATGAATAAAGCTGCTACAGCTCTGCCTCTGCCTGAAAACACACAACTGTTCAGAGTGCATCCAGTGACTGTAAAAGATATAAGTGTAAGGCTGTAATACTTCAGGGTATTGGAATATTTTCAGGTAACACCTAAATGGAAACCAACACACAGCATCAGAATGGTCTGGTGTTAATGCAGCACTGAGAAGTCAGCCCTTACATGGTCACAATTGCTTAGGAAAAGAGATGAAGCAGGTATAAAACACAAGTTTGAAGTTTTGCCATCTTTCGTCTATTCATCCACAAGTAGTTTTTGTCACTCTAATTCCTCCCAGCTGCAGGAAAGATGGTGTTTTCTATGTACTCTGACATTATATTTGAAGCATAAAATCATACATAACATTACCCTTACAGAGACACAATCTAAGACCTGGAGAGACAAGCAGTTTGTAATGAAACGTACTGCAAATTCAGCCAACCTCTAATTCATTACATTCAACCTTTGCCATCGAGCACACAACTCCAATCTAGCATCAGTTCATAAGGAACTTTAAATTAGTTGAACAAATATGAAACAGATGTAAGACAGCACAAGTGTTACAGCCATGTGCCCCTGCTCATTCACTGGCAAAGCCAGTGGAGATTTTTAGAGGAAGCCTGAATTGAAGTCATTAATCACTGCAAGTGGAAAAGCTACACGTACATTTGCAGGTATTTAACAAGATGAAAATCTGGGCCTAATATAACAATGTTAACTTGTGTTTGCATTAATCAAGAGAGATTAAAGTTTTGCATGCACAAAGTAATTTCATGTTATGGAACATTTTATTCAGGAAAATTACTTCTAATATCACCTACCATTAAAGCCAAACCCTGTGTTATTATTGGCAGTAGGAATGCATATGATGTATTAGACCTTAAATGACTGACTTCCCCTATCCACAGCAGCCCATAAACACTGTGCAGAGCTCTGCCCTCACTACTGCCTCTCCCTCCTCTTCGCACACAACAGATAACATCAGATCATCTTCCTTCTCCCAGGTGTAGACTTTCCAATTGAGATGTAAAACTCTGGTATGTCCAATGTATTTTGGACATCTCATCATCAACACAAGAATTTGGTCTTCTTATTTATCACTGTGGACAATGCCACCAGGTCTGAGTCCTGATGCCTTGGTTCACCCAAAACTTCATGGTTTCACATCCAGGCTCTATCAGTCCTCTGAATTCTGTATTATGTAGAAATAGAAATGATCTGTCTTTGAACCCATCTTATACTTACCTAAGCTCCTCTAAGCTGCTGCAATACATTTTCCATAGGTCTTAACAAATGTTTAACATTGCCTGTATAACTGCAAAGCCTGTTTGACTTCACTTACACCTGTGTCATACACCTTTGAGCCCCTTTCCACTGGTGCCAGATGGGGAAACAAACAACAAAGACACATCTGATTTAGTAAGGAGCAACCAAAATATATTTTTTAGTACTCACTCATTTCAAGTTTTACCAGCATAATAAGATTTATTAATTCCCTTTTTGACCCTCAAAACTGGAAACACCATCAGCAGTATCCCATATAATCCTAGAGATCTCTTTACCCCAAGCACTACAAGACATGTGGTAAGAGGCAAGATAGTTTTCACACTGGAGTTACAGCCCCAAAATTCCATTGTTCCAGTCTCCACTTCTTCCTTTATAATTTAAATGAATTCTGCACTTGTGCAGCATATTGGCAGCAGCCCTCTTGGTCTGTCCCAGATGTCCCCCAATGTCCCCTCTAGCCTGCCCTCATTAGGCTGTTGCCTTAAAAAAAACAGCCTCTGCCATCTCGCCTTGCACCTCCTCCTCTCCCCAGCTCCTTCACCACTGCCTCCTCACCTAGCAGCATCACACTGCTGGGAAAAGGCACATTTTCTATGCATTTGCTGGGCTTCCTCTTGCCAGGCTCTCATCACTCCCAAAGCTGAGCATAAGTGAACTCTGTGCAACTCTTTTCTGAATAGTCTCAAAACCAGAGCAGTACACGATCATTAGTGCAGCTCTTTTTGTTTGTGAACAAAAGTCTCTATTTTCCACAGCACCTGATGCACAATTCCATCCTTCTCAGGTCCTGGCTTTTTTAAAAATGAAAGATACGCTTGTTATGTTTGTTAACAGTAGGCTTAGATAACCAGCAAATTGTTTTGAATCATTAAAATTTAAGGTCTTGAATGACAGGGAGAAGTGAAAATGCAAAGTCATCTGGCATGAGTCCCAGGTTTCAGAGCAACAGACTTGGGTTGTCCAGCTCATCTGACTACATTTGACAGTCAAACATAATGACTTCCCATTTTAAGAAGAGGACTCTGTGGTATTTGTGCACAGACAACCACGTGCCATCACCCTTTCTTTTATGGTTTATGGTTTTATGGTTTATTTGCTCCCAAGGCGCCCAATGCACAAGGAGGAAGTGCCCCTTCAGTCTTGGGTAGTTTGAGCATTGATGTAGAAGGAAGTGTCACTGATCCCAAGATCTGTATGGTCAAAGGTATGCCAGAGAAAGACACTGGCCCAGAAGTGAAACTCAGTTTTTCCTTTGCTGTGTAGTTATCAAGTTCCTTCTCAATATATTCAGTAGGAGACTGACAAAAGGAGTGGTGTGTGCAGCAGCGACCGGCTCTTTAAGTTTTCTGCTGCGTACTGCTGAGCTCCTGAAAGCTAAGGATGATGGAAACAGGTTCTCCTGCCTTGCTTGGCCCTTAGCCTGATGGCACACTGTGGGGGACAGCAGGCTCCCAAGGAGGCAGAGCACTTGGAAGCCAAGAGGCTGCCCCTGTACTGCTGCAGGTCATGTCACTTGACAAGCCCTTGAGCCCTGTGCACATTCCAGGCTGTTTAAGTAAATTTGATAGCACTCAGCCACTGTTCAGCAAGAACACATGCATGGGTAGAGAAGAAGAGGCATTTGAGCAGTCCATTTGCAGAAGCACATAAAGTGGTGGAATCACAAAACTGTCTTTTGAAGATGCACAAGCACCACACTCCCCCAAAGGTGAAAGATAAAATCAGTCTAAAGCACAAAATAGTCTGTCATCACCAGCTTCAATTATGCTAAGGTGAAGTAAATACACAGAAAAATAAGTTAGAAGGGCATTTAAAATAAGTGCTTTATAACCTCAAATGTGCTTCTATCATGCAAAAAAATATAGCTGGAATTGGTGAAGCGACACAAAGGGCATTTTCAAGGACCTAATCTATAGAAAGCTTGCCAGGGTCTGGATAAAAATGTCTGGAAGAAGATGAAAATTAATGGTATTTAGAAAACAACAGCTTTCTAATTTTACTTTATCTTCAGTCCCTATTTCCTCTGGGCAAACACTATACAAGTGACTAAAAGCATTCTGACTTCCACCTGCCTGACCATGGCCAAAGAGTAACTTGAGTACAGTAGCACAAAACTTGAGCTGCACAGGTCTGGGTAACAGCTTTGAGAAAATTAATTGGCAGACAATTAAAAGAATGAAGCACTGAAGTGACTTCATTAAAATACACAAACATGGTGAGATGGTTCTCTCTCCAGTTCCAATTTTGGAAAAAGCCCAAGCAAAGGCACTAGTCCCCAAACAGGCTAATGACAGTAATTACATATTTCCAGAAGCAAAGGCATTAAACTCTCTCTAGATATGACCCTATTCCTCTTTGCAGCAATGGGATGTGTCTCACTGGTGTTCAGCAGAAACAGCTATAAATGACTGATCATTCTAAATGAGATCCTGTCCTGTCTCCAAACCTACAGGTGAATCTCAAACCCTACGTGACCTTTATGCCTCCTGTTACATACTTTCTTTTCTGATACATCTTCAAAACTGTTCTTCCCCAGTTTTAATTAGCTCAAGCCATGATCACCAGTGGAGGCTGTGATGCCTGTATCCAGTTTATTCTGGACTGCAGGGGACAGATGGCAACGTGGTAGTCAAGGGCTGCCAGTAACAGTGACCCAGACCTCTTGCTGGTGTACACAAGTCAATCATCACACTCCATAAGCAGTGGGCAGCCCTGGGCCTGTTAAGCTTTCCTGCTTGGCTACAGATTGCATCCCAGCTTCTCTCCTTGAGCAGGGATACCTCTCAAGGTTACTCCTCAAGGCTGAGAAATTCCTTGCTGTAACACATGGTCTGTAGGTGATTATTAGCATGCTTGAAATCTTAGCTAAGTGATTTAAAGGATTGACAGTGCACATACAATCCTTTAGACATAAACCATTGAGAGGTCTGGGACTAAGTTTGAACCTATCCACATCTGAACTCCCCTCTGAGAAGTTTAGACTACAAAGAAGTTCTTTCTGAACCTCATGACTCAACAAGAGGGTCTCCCCAACAATTTTGATTCTATCCTCTATGCACTAAATAATCTAGTGTATCTTCCCACTGAACCTTGATAAACCACTGTCACATTCACATTTATTTAACTGTGTTAACTCACTGCTTTATATCAACACATTGTTGCTTCTCTCTTATGAGTGAAGTGGATGACTCCATCTCCAACAGAATGAAGTACCTTCGAGCACTACACTTTCAAGAAATTACTTCAAAATACCTCTGCATATGAGTGTCCTCGCTCTGACAGCCCTTAATCTCTCTGGGAAGGGTTTACAGGTGAAACACGAAGAGCCCTCAGTCAATTAAGAAATAGTACAAACAATGAGTCACTAGAACCAGGTAAAAATCACAATTATAACTGTACCATCAATATAATAAATAACCCCAAGGTTTGCTTTGGTATATTCACAGACAGGTGACTCAAAGAACAACTCAAGGGTCCATTGTAAATCTTACTTCTTTTATGAAAAGTGAGGGTTTTCACATAATTTTACTTCATGCATACAAAGACTGCAGACCCACTCTCTGTAGGCAATGCTTTCAGCAGGTCCCAAAGCACTTGTCCTGCACTTTGAAAGATCTGAGTCAGACAATTGACCTCTCCTGGCTGTGCCACATGTGAAGACCTCTTCTTTCAGTCAGATGAACTGTTTGCCTGCATTTCATATAAGTACAAATCTTTTTCTGAACAACCCTTCACATCTTCTTCACTTCCCTTTATCTTCTTTGCTTCTCCCCAGTTAACAGCAGACTAGAACATACAGTAATTTAAAAAATCCATAGAAGACTCTTGATCATAGGCAGCTCCATTCTAGCAATCCAAATTTCAGGGCTATGAAGTGGTCATCACTCAGTGTTCAACCACCCCTCAACTTGCTTGGTTGCTATCAAGAGCTGGTAAGATGATGCTCACTGTTCTCCTGCTTGAGTTTTCATAAATTTCTCTGTGCACTATGGATTAAAATGGCTACACAGTGCAGACCCCTCCTCTCCTCCTCCACTAGACTGCAAGGACTTCCACACACATGGCCAAAAGCTTTTCTTCTCCCTCCAGTTAAGGATCAAGACAAGTTTTACCAAAATAACTTGTCAGGTGGTACACTCATCTTTAGAGACAATAAGCAAACTACTTGCACAGGGCAGGCAAATACAAACTCCTCCATCCCCATCACCACTGACTGTCTGTCTTTATCACTCATCTCTAGAAACCAACATCTCTGTTCTGACACTTCAGACAGACACAAGAAACCTCTTAAGGGAATTAAACCGAAATAGAAAATCCCATAAGAAAACAGAGGCAACGAAATAGTGAAGCCTGACCAGAGTAAGTTTCCTAATGACAAATCTGAAGAGGAGTCAGAAGACTCAGCCATATAATCATTTTGACAGCTCTTTCACTGACAAAGAGAAGGAAATCTTAGCATTAAATTAAGAATACAGGCAGGACCTACCACAGACTCTTCTTTATATGTATCTGCAGGTATTTTGTTCATTGAATTGTGCATTTTAGTACAAAA
>NW_005054302.1:10140566-10152538 GCF_000277835.1 Geospiza fortis
ATTTCAGAACTCCTGTTCTCCATGGAAAGAGGTCCTGGGCACCTTCTAGGAGCACAATGACCACTAGAGAGTCAAGGAACCCTTGACTCTCCTTTTCAGCTCCCAAACTGATAAATTCAACCCCTGGGAGAGATCTCCTAGAGCAGAAAGGACAACCAGTAAAGGTGCCAATCTTTAGGGAATGCCCAGAACTGTAACTTACACTTTACTGTTCAAAAAACCTCTGGAGAGTTTGAAAATTCTCCAGAGCAACCAGATGTTGAGAATAAAAGCAATGCAGGTTACTACATGCTGGCTTTGTCACCTAAGAGCTCCCTGCTCCTCCTTCCTTCTGTACCACACTGAGCACTGCCCCAGGAGGCAGTACTTCTGCCAGAGCGCAGAGAGCATGCCAGAAGGAAACCCATCCATTTTAATCAGTAATGGGGCCTACAATCTCATTCCCCCAAAACTTTAATACAATGCCTCCTTAAGTGTTTTTTATGGAGCCTTCCAGCATGCCAATCTAGTGAGATAGTGAGTGCGTCAGAGTTTTGGAAAGAACCTGAGATGCCCTGCAAAGAAAAGCTCTGCTTCCCAGAAAGCAGGAAAAAAGTTTTAAGTGTTGTTTTAAGAACTGGGCCTAATGACCCCTGCTGTCCCTCTGTGTGCATTGCTGTAGAGGCAGAGTCAGGCCTCCACTAACCACTGACCTGAGCACAGGAAGTCTCCCTTTTCTCCTTAATATTACTGTGCTCCCAAAAGGCTCTGCTCCAGCCATTTTAAAAATAATTATCTAGCCAAATCTGCAGAGCAATGAGCTTGTGCATACTTTGTAGTGCAATGGTGGGGGGAGAACCCAAGTCTTCCTGCAGAAGTGATCCCAAGGTACTGAGCAGCTGTTGGCCCTGGATGCAAAGAGCAGCCTTCAGACACCAGAGTGGGAGCTAAGTTCACTGTTAAACAGCTGTAATGCCCCTCCTTCCTTGTAAACGTGTAAAGCATGGAGGCTGATGAACAACCAGGAGTATACTAGTTAATATTGACTCGCAAAGAGCATCTGCAGCTCCCAGTGTCTGGGTCAGAGAGTGGGTGGCTAATCATGGATCTAGGAAGATGAGTCACCAGCCTCTGTAATAGCCCCTGGCTCAGCTGAACAGATGCACTTCCTGCAGATAGGCTGCAGGATATTTACAAGGAAACATCATACGCCATACACGTCATGGAGAACTGCAGCAATTTCTGATACAGCACTAGTCAGCAAATTAACATGGGTTGCATCATAAAAGGATGACTGCTTAAGTTATTTGTGGCTGGCAAACAAGCAGACTTAATGTCATCAGCAGGTAACTATCACATGAAATTTAACACAAAAAATTTGGGTAACAAGAGCTCATTCCCCCAAGAGAAAGGGGAAGCAAAATATCCAGGTTCGCAGGTGGAGTTTCCAGCACTGTGAAATGTTCCAGCAGCTTCAACTGGCCTCTGTAGAAGGTCTGGCTGAAGTGGAGTCCTAACTGTGCAAGGAAGAGTTCAGGCTGGAAACCAACAAGTCTGGCTTTAATATTCCTGAAACACATGCCTACTGGGTCAAGGTTATCAGTGGAGCTAATTGGAGAAGCCAAAAGTAAATCCTCAATTCATTATTTGAGTCAGCAAACAAATCAGAGACAGCCCTGAATAGCCTCTCAGAGATTATACCACTAAATGACTGGAAAAAAAATCTGTGGCTCAGGATAGAGAAGCAAAAGCCAGAAATACAGGTGCTGCAAGTCTCATACCTGAGCTCCCTCTAGCACCAGGTTCTCCTCTCCTCCCAGGTACCAGGGGTTTATTTGCTGGGCCAAGTAATAAAAGGGCTGAGGAAGGCAGAACACAAATTTGCAGAGCCCAACAAGCATTTCTTACCTATCAGCACTGCTCCAGCAGGCCAAAGCTGCCTCTCGAGTTGAGTCAGCTCCAGGCATTGGCATGGCATTAACCCAGTGTGTAACTCCTGCCAAACCTCTGCTAACTGCTTTGAGCCACCTCAAGTATCTTAAAACCCACTGCACTTTTAACCCATAAAATAAATCTCTTTCTGTGCTTTATAGGATACTGTTTTACCTGAGGCAATGAAAGCCAGCTCATGGCTGGCCTGTGGACATGCAGAAGAGCATGCTGAAAACAGGGTTAAACCTGTTGGTACCACTGATTAATTTCATCTCCCCCAAAATGTCTATCTGCCACAAGTCTCTCTCTCCATGCAGAACTGGCCAAGAGTAACACAATAAAAATAGAAAATGCTTTTATTTCCCTGTTTTTCTAAAATAAGTTTTTACAAGGATCGAGGCAGTTGTTGTGTCCTGTACTCCAGTTTTAAAATAGTTCCTGGCTAAAGCCAGGCGAAGCATTCACTCGAGGGCAACCCAGCAACATTAACATTACTCTTGTGTCAGATAACTGGCAACCCTTTATTTAAAGGCAGAAAATACCTTCTCTAGTACTACCCTCTTTGGAAGTAAGGGAAAGAAAACATTCTAAAAATAGAGAGTCAAGTCAAAGGCAAGGACTACGGCAGAGCAGAGTAACCAGAAAAGTGAGGCAAAGGTAGGTTTCTATGTGGGAATAACTTTGCCAGGAGATGGAGAGCTATACATACTTTATGCAGGGACAGGGGTATGTTTTCTAAATTGTTGTGGGATGGTTGCTTCTGCTGCACAGCTGCCCAGCAGTAGGAGTCCACATAAGCAGCTTGTCGCCAGGAGAAGGAGCTGGGTGCAAAACAGCTTATCTGGGCACCTGGGAAAACAAAGCAAAAGTCATTGCAGCCTCAAAAGATTTAAATAAAAAGAAGAAAACAAGTTTAGGAAGAAAAGCCCCCCTTTAATATGTTGTGGTACCCAAAGTTATCAGGTTAAGCGATCAAGCAAAGCCCAGCAGTTCTGCAGGGAGGAGGGTCCTGAGTTCCCACTGCCCCCAAAGGCTGTAACTCCCACAGGGATCCATCTAAGGATGTCCTTAAGGGTTGAGACAGCATATTACAACACTTATCTTTTAGGCCTATTTCTGTAAGTCTTGTGGGAAATGTGACCTTTAAGATCTTTCTCACTTGCACTTAACTCAGGTTGGCCAAAGGGGAACTGACAGATACAAAGTGTGACCAGATCAGGCCCGAGGCAACAAATGCCATCACATACCACTCTGTCACAACTTCCCAAAAGCACAACCTGCAGCTCACAGGTCTACTGTAACATGACCTCAAACACCATTCTTGCAGCCCAGCAGCCCTTGCAATGATGGAAGGACAGGTTTTCCCAGGGTGCTGCCACTTCTGCCTCTGAGACTGCAAATTATTTACAGGGGTTCAAGTTGTATCTGTGAAAACAAGGACTTCCTCCTGTAATTTCTGGCAGAGAAATTGTGGCCCCAGACACCTCCAAAGGGTGCCAGGCCCCTCCTCATCAGTGCAGTGATGTGCTGTGTCCAAGACTGCGCATCACACTGTCATTCCCATTTACTCCCAGGACCTCTCCAGCTGTTCAGGAGCTTCAAATTAAGATCAAGGCCCCAGCTGACAGCAAGAGCAGCTATTTACCAGCCTTAGGGTCAAATTCTGCTCTGGCCAGTCACAGGCACCAGGTGACCCCTCCCACAGCATACTTCAACCAGGAAAAGTGGTTATGGGACATGGAATACCAGTGGCTCCCCAGGTAACGCCAGTAAAACAGGATGAAGGGGTTCAACTTTCTTTCTGAAGCTTTGATAGTGAAAGCAATCCCCCCATCACAAATACATTTCCACCAGACTTTCATAAATGTTGCAACAGGACGGTCATTTCACCAAATAATACACAGAGTGGACATGGCCCTTCCATGAACACTTCTTCTAAGAGCAACACTTCCAACACTTTTGCCAAAATCAAAAGACCAACAGGGGAAAACAGGCTGTATTTTTTTCCCCTGAACACATTCACCTAGGTTATGCTAATGGAACTGCTGTGTGCTTTATGGGAGTAAGTATGTAATACAAGCCTGTATCATTTGTTGTGCCTTTTTTCTAGTTTCGTTTTCAGAGAATAACAACTTCTTTTGGAAAAGGAGCCAACTGCATTTGCCTTGTAACTTGTACAGCCTCTTTACAATGTAGCATAGTCAAAGAGCTTTATGAATAAAAGCCTTTCCATATGAGTCACTATTATAATTATTTCTAGGGCTGTAGTATCACAAGGACATGGTTTGATGATCATGGTTTGACCTGCCACAAGTCTCCCTTTTGGAAAACAAGTTACTGTTTATCAGAACAGAGCTCGTGATTTAGCAAAGTTGGTACCACACAAGCACTTGCACTCCCCCAAAACCTTGGGAGTTTTTGTTTCCCAGATGATTTCCATTAGTTGTGGAAACCAAAGAAATAATGTATTGCAGAAAAAAGGGGAGGGGGAAAGAAAACAAAGAAAAAAGCAGGCATTTAATGTCTGCTCTCCACTGGATAGAGACCATTCATGCCTTGCTCTCATCATTTAACCAATCTCCTGCTGTTGGCTGTGCCCAGTGTGGAGCAGCAAACAAGTGACCATTTCAAAAGAAGAGCAATGGAGTGTTCAGAAAGATGCTTTGTCTTATTCATGTTTGTGCATCCACAAAAAGAAACACATTCCATGTGTTCATTCTCATTAACGGTTGGAACACCACTTAAAGTGATGGAGTGTTTAAAAGGCAGAAGGGAGGAAAAAGGCAGGCATGCCTCTTCTCCAAAAGTAGTGAGGAAAAAGGCAGCCAGCCTCCTTCCCCAAAATGTCAGGTGCACAGCTTCATACCAGAATAGCTACAGCAATGCCAGTGCTGCAGCAGAGCAGAGACCATCACTCACAATCCCCAGTGTTTCAGCAGGGACACTGGAAACCTGAATCGGGAGCCAAGCACATCGAGCTCACCCTCAAGCAGGGGGACACTCCACTTGTTGCACTGGTTTTTAACTATCTGATTGCAGTCTTGTTTCTAAACACTTGTTAATTCAAATTACAACTTTGCAGTGACAGTACTAAAGTTAGGACTTATACAGGGAAGATGTTTTTGTGCATCATCTGTACAAAACACAGACCATTACATGCCTCAGAAAATGGTCACCATTTCCCATCTTTTATTTCCTTCCTTCTTCCTTCTCTCCGCCAAAGGAGTAACAGCAGTATATATAGAGAGATAATTTATTTTATGTTGGACTATTCTGGAGGAAGTTGAAAAGAAAATCTGTAGTTTCTATTACAGAAATTTGGCACTGGGCTATCACAAACCCACTGTGCACACAGCTATGCACAGGGCTAGGTTATGAGAGGCTAATAGTCCTCTGCTATCAGAGGAACACCCTCCTGGCTTGGTGACATGCAGCCATTCCTTTCCCTTGCTCCTGCAAGTAATAGCTTGGGAAAGAGAAAGCAGCTAACAAGCCCATAACAACAGGGAGATAAAATATACAAGCAAGAAGGATGAGGAATAACAAAAGACTGCATTTGTTAAGCAGTTGCCACAACAGTCTTTGGCCAATTTATCATTACTCTTGGCAACGGACTTTTTTTGTAATCATTTCCTGATTAGCTTTGGAGAGGGAGCAATAGGGATTTGTCTTTTACTTTTGCAAAGAAATGAGGATAAAAAAATGCCACTTATGATAGCTGTCCTAAACACAGACCACCCAAAAGAGGTGCAGAAAGCTAGGCAGCAGCAGGTGTGCAGCCAAATATGAAGAAATGACACTTTTCCAAGAGTGCTAGGATTACAGATGGGGCTGGTTGTTGCAGCAGGGATTACTTGCAGGCATGCAGGTGAGTGCAGAGTACAAGGCTGAGTCACTGCAGCCAGTGCACAGCAAGGATGAGCTGTCACCCCACGCAGCTGTGGCACCTCTTCATGGGTGCTTTGCCAACAAACTTCCAGCTATTGCCTCCACACCTGTACCAGGAATACCTTTTCTTTCCCTGCTACTGGCTCTTCTGCAGCTCCTATGCAGGAAATCTGTGTATGAGAAGAAACTTTCAGAACCCCAAGGAAATCTCAAATTGACAGCAGAATCCCTGTTTAGTACTGGAGTGCTTTGCTGGGTCCAAGGCAGGAGGAGCTGAGGGATCAGCAACCTCTGGCTGCATCCTTCACAAAAGAGAGGGTAAAGCCAGCAAGCCAGACTGGTTTCCTCTTCAGTGGCTCAAAACCTCTCTGCTGACTTACACATCTAATTAAGAAACTGGAGCTAACAGACAGGACAGTCAAAAATCAATGCTAATCATAGGCTTAACTATTTTTCTTGAACCAGGATCAAATGATTGCAGCTGACAGGATTGAACCTTCAGTAAGTAATTATTTGGGTTCTAATACACTGCAGCTACCGCAAAAAGATTTGCATAGGCTTGGAGGAAAACCTGGCCATTAATTTTTACTATAATTTTCCACAAGGCAAAATGAACTTTCCATGATACCCAAACATCTGATTTCATCTAGCAAGAATTATGCTCCTTAGTAGCCACTAAACAAAAACATAAGCAAGAAAATCAAGGCACACATCGACAATGCAGACTGCCAGGCACCATCCAACACACATCCTTCACACCAACATTAAAAATATTTTAAAGAATAAAAAAAGGAATCCCGATGCATGCCAAGTAGAAGGTTGGGTGAAACAGAATCTGTTGAAGAAGAAAGTATGGAGCAAAAGGGGGCACTGGAGAAAAGAACCTCTTCCCGGGGGTACTGTGGCAATGGAGCAGGAGCAGAATGTAAAGCTCAAGTGATACAATGTTTAAGTGAAGCGGGTCAGAGAAATGAGAAGGTATATTTCTCTCTCTACAGGGCTGCAAGTTACCCCTCAGAGGAGTCTCAAAATCATACAGTGGGAAAAGAGCTGGGTATTTATCAAGCATAGCCTTCAGAGTGATCAATTTTTTGATTCATGGGAAATAGGAATTGCGAATTAAATTTCCACCACTGAGATTTCCACCACACCTTTAAACAAAAAGTTTCCCTTCATCTGAAGGAGAAGCATTACAAAATAGTGGCAGTGACCATCTAGCTTCCCTGCCAACATGGTTGGTACCCAAATCTCAGGCAACACCAGAGGCTCATGATTTTTACATTTACTCTGGCAGCTAAAGCAGCTTACCATCATTTCCACAGGAAATGTAAAGCTGGCTATATAGGAATTAAACAGAAAAAATCTCACCAACAGCTGAAGATGCTCACACAATGACAGTTTATAGCTTGATATTAAAGCAAATGTTTTTACAAGCTTGCCCTTGCTGCCCAGGCAGGCCTGTGCCTGATGCTGGAACCTGTGCTCTTTCCTGAGCACTCCTGACACGCCAAAGAGCAGCACAGTGTATCCTGCTGGGATCTGCACCTTTCTGACAATAGTTCTCAGCCTGCCTGGCTGCTCTGGGCTGAGGCAATACATTTGCTGTCTCAGTTCTTCATTAACGCCCTGGGCTTCCCAGCACCCTGCTGAATCAAATGCAAGGTGTGCAGCATTCAGCTATTAGCACACAGCCCACTCCAGCAGCACTGGGACGGGCTTTTCCAGCTCTCAGCCAGCAGCTGCCACAGTAATAGTCTTGGTCTTAATTACACCCAACCCAACCTTAGCCCTCAGCTCTTACCAAGTCACAAGATAGGATTATTTCCTAAGCACCTCCCCAGGAACTTGTGGACATGAAAGGAGAGGGACATCAGCAGGGAGGACCAAATAGGGGTCACAAGAGAAGAAAGGAGCCCAATTCAAGAGTTAAGACTATTTTTTTTCAGTAAATTTGTTGTGATTTAGTCTCACAGTTGTTTTGTTGGTTTTGGTTTTTTTTTTTTCATTTTCTACACATTTTATTCTCATGACTGCTTCAGACACATGATTAACTTATCTAGAGAGATCCAGGCCCTCTTGGACATGCAGTAAGGGGCACTGATGCCATTGTGGCTCCCACAGAAGCTTCTGGGAGGCAGCACCTAGAGCTCCCCACTAACACCCTTCACTCTGTATTTTCTGCCAGCCAAAGCACCTCAAATCCCACAGGCAGAGAACTGCAAGGATGGAAACTCAAAAAAAAAAAACCTGGGTGAAAAAGATGCCCATAAATTGGGTGGAAAATGAGCAGGGCAAGTAAGGATTGTCACCACTGGGCAAGTCCAAAGTGCTCAATGGGGACATTAACCCTGCGGTGTGCAGAGCATAAGGCAAGGCTCCACCTTCCCACCTTTGAGCATCCTCCAGCATGGTAAAACACACCAGAGAGCACCAGTGGGAAATAAGATGGTTTTAGTGCAAAAAATCTCCATTTTGACAGATTCATGCAGATGCTGTGGGTTGGCCCATGGTCTGGTACTTCCTAGCCACAACTGATAAGCCAGCTGCACTACCCAAACCTTCATTATGATTATAACCAAGTTTCCCAGCTGTCTACACTGAACATGCGATGGTTTCTGTGTCCTGGAAAGGCTTACAAGGTGTTTTCTTATATGATAAAACAGAGATGCAAAAACACCTGGATTCCTTCATCCCAGCTACCTATGAGCCATGCACCCAAACCAACACCCAAGCCAAACATGCAAGGGCTGCTGTGGCCACCACAAAATTCCATTCTTCTCCACTCTCTACCTCCCTTCTCATCCCTCCGCAGGCATCACCTCCCACACAGGCTGCAGGGAATGCTGCCCATTGCACAGCTGTGCCTGGAAGCTGCTGCATGCAGGACGTCAAACATCATTTGGTGACAAGCACAGATGAGCAGCTCACAGTTGCCTTCCTACAGAAAAAGATGAAAATATTTGAGCTCTCACATCTGCTCTTCTTTCAGCTGCAACCCGAGACAGCCATTGATACTTTTTCCAGAACTAAGCTGAATTTTGGCAGAGGCCAAAATGAAGCAGCTTGTTTTGATTTCCTCTCTGCTCATCTGACTGTACCTGCTTAGGGCTGCAGCAGCCTGCTCCAAGCAGCACCCTGGGAATAAGTATCTATGTTTTCAGCCAAAGTGCTTACAGGAAGCAAGCACATCTTGCAGTACACACAATCTGAGATCAGAAACTGGAATTCAATTCTGACTCAGAACTGTTCTTACTAAAAATGGCCACATAAAACTCGATTCATTTCTCATTCATACACTGCCGAGGGTGCCCCATCTTTCAAGGGTTTTTTTCCCCTTTATAAGAAGAATTGCTGACTTAGCTACATTTAGGTGGTTTCTGTTACCACACCACCTGACCACCTCTAGTACAATTTACCCAAGAACTGCCAAATAATACAAGGAAATAATATCAAGCCACAATATAAGGAATATACATATAAAACACAATCTTCACAATCTTATGGTTATATCCATTTTCCCATTCCCACTACATATAAAATTATGTAAAATTGTATAAAACAAGATCTAGCTGCAAAGAGGTAACAGGTACAGGATTTCAAGCAGCAAAGATTCCCAGGGATAGCAGACAACAGCTCAGTCACTGCTTAACTACTACCAGAACCAGCTTTAAATCCTCACAAAACTATAACTGACCATGGGTTTCTAAAATATAACAAAAAAGCAAACTCAGGTTAGTTTTCCTCCTGCCCCTGAAGAATGCCAAAGCAGGGTGCAGGCACTAATCCCAGAACTTCAGCACTGCTCACTGACTGGGTGCTACAGCTGGGTTTTCCACACCTCCAGCAGAGAAATCCTCTGTGATTCAGCTGGAATCTCATTTATTTCCTGAAACTCCCATCAAATCTAAAAGTTACTTGGTGGCTTCAGAAAACTTCCACAGCCTTTGCAAACATTTTAATAAATTTGCACAACTAAGAGCGACCGCGTGTAGGAGGGAAATTGCAGGTGTCTGACACCAGAGTGCAACAGAACAGGAAAGCACAGCAGGAAGGGAAGGTGACAGGATGAGGTGCCAAGAGAACCCAAGGTGGGAAGAATGCAATTATCCCAACAGAAATAGGAGCTGAGCATTCATTTTTGGAAAGGGTGTTCAGTTTTTATACTCTGAGCAGGTATTTCCACCACTTTCACACCCACTTCTGAGTTATTCTTTTTCAGACCTAAAAATCAACCCTGACAGTTTCACTCCGTTTAGCACTCCTGAGCTTTTTCGAGGATGATTATATCACAAAGTGTTTGAAAACAAACCGTGCTGTTTATTTCATCACCAGCTGAAAACCGCAGCACAGACAACCAGGCATTTCCAGCCCCTAAAATCCTCAGTGTTCCTCCAAATGCCTTAATGGAAGCAGTTTTGGGCTGTCCCATAAGCAGCCAGCCTGCTGAGCGGCAAGGACTGTGTGGGAAACAGGTGACAGCTGTCCCAGCAGCGTGGCTGGTTTACTATCACTTTCTGTATGGACACCACGTGGTGCAGTTTCACCCCTGCCCAGAAATAACAAGTACTTCCTATAGTTATTTGCATATTTATTTCTCAACTAAAAAAACCTCAGTTTTCAATCTACTGTTTCCTTCTAACAGGTTCTCAGGCTTATAAACAAAAACACTAGCAAGATGCAGCCCTTGTTTTTATTCTTGCTTTATGAATCTACTGCACTCACAGATTCAATCCAAAATAACTGAAAGACGAGAACTTAACTCATCTGAAAGAAAAGCACACTTCACCGAACTCTGCAGCTCAACTGTGTGTTTGATCTTTGTGTAAGGGAGTATAATGAAAGAAATAAAAGTAACATTGGTACCCAGGCACTGTTTCAAACCGGATCCAGCAATTCTAGAGTAGAAGCAGAAAGAAGAATTAAAGGGCCCATATACAAGCTGCTGTATGGAAATGCAAACTTTCTCTTTTTTATTGCTTTAAGAGGAAGAAATATGCCTACATCAGTAGCAGATCTAAAACTAAAAGAAGCAGGAAATATGCAGAAATATGGATGTGTCCATCCAGTTTCTGGATGAACAGAGCTGCCATGGGGCTCAGATCTGGTTTCAGCATTCCCAGTCCAGCTGTCCTTCACTTCCCTGCGCAGTTATCGTGGGCCACAGCAATCTGGTGCAATAGGGATGTAGCTGTGTGTAAATACAGTAATCTGGGGCAGCCTATCTCTCAAGCAATCTGGTATCTGACTAATGCTATTCATGATGGCTTTGCACAGATTCACCACTCATCCAAAGTTGCATTCCAGTTTCCACTCTCCTGACATTCACTTGGCTCAATCCTGTAGATGATGGAGATCAGGTGTTTAACACTGAATGCCAGTAAACAGGTGCATGCAGCAAATCAAACTATCTCTTTGAAAGGCTGGAAATCCTGTGATTCACCCCTGTCTCCAAATGGATAGCATGACATACACACCTTTGAAATCTTCATTCATATAGTGCTATTCTTAGCAAATCATAGGAAGGCTTGGGTTGGAGGAGACCTTAAAGATCATTTAGTTCCATCCCTCATGCCAAGGGCTGCTGCATGATCACTTTTGTAACTTGAGGAGGTGGGTAAATAAAAAGATAGTAAAATAATTGGGGCCCTTGGCCTTTTGCCTGTAAAGTTTCATCGACCTGTAGTTGAATCTACCAGAGTCACAGCAGAAATTGAAAACTGAGCGGGAACAGCTGCAGGAGGGCAGAGGAGCAGCGGAAAGCTTTAGAGAGCTCTCCCTCTGCCCTCCTGCGGGTGAGCAGCCCCACCGAGCCGCCTGCAGCGCAAGGCAGAGCTCTGACAGCCCTCCTCCGTGGCACCTGTCCCTGACAGCTGAGCCACACCGAATCCTACTGCCCAGCACTCGGAGCGCTGGCAGCAGACGGGCATTTCCCTGGCACATCCCGGCTGGCTGCTCCGCTCTGAACTGCGCTGGAAACAAAGGGCAGCGCGGCTTCAGTGCTCCCATCGCTCCCACGGCAGAAGATGCGCTGGGCTGACAAAGCCCCTGCTCGGGAGGTGTCGAGAGAACGGCAGCGGCCAGGGAATGCCCCAGCGAGGAGGAGGCCTGCCGGGCAGCCCAGCACACCTGGATGAGCCTGCTGCCAGGGATGCGCTCCGGGACGGCTGCTTTCC
>NW_005054302.1:10152977-10168340 GCF_000277835.1 Geospiza fortis
AGAGGGAGAGCGGCAGTGCCGGGGGCCCTGGGGGCACGGAATCGCAGAATGGCTTGGCTTAGAAGGGACTTTAAAGATCATATATTTCCAGCCCCGCTGCTGTGGGCAGGAACGCCCTGCCTGACCTTAAACGCCACCAGGGATGCAGCATCCATCACTTCTCTGGGCAAGCTGCGCCATCTGTGCCACCATCCTCACAATAAAGAATTTCTTCATAAAATCTATTCTAAACTCACCCTCGTTGAGTTTAAAGCCATTCCTCTTTCTCCTATCACTGTATGTCCTTGTAAAGTGTCATTCTCCCTCTTTTTTTATAGGCCCCTTTAGGTCCTAGAAGGCCACAATGAGGTCTGTCTAGAGCCTTGTCTTCTCTGGGCTGGACTCTCTCAGTCTGTCTTCCAGGGGAGTTGCTCCAACCCCTGCATGGAGCATCTTTGTGGCCTCCTCTGGATGTGCTGTAGCATGTCCATGTCTTTCTTGCGCTGGGGGCCCCAGAGCTGGACACAGCATTCCAGGTGGGGTGTCAACAGACCGAAGCAGAGGGGCAGAGGCACTTTGCTTGCCCTGCTGGCCACAGTCTTTCTGATGCAGCCCATGATGAGGTTAGTTTTCTGCATTCTGAGCACAGTTTGTTCATGGCCATCTTTTCATCCACAAGAACCCCCAATGAGGGGGGTTCTCCATGGGTTCTCCCAGTCTGTACCCATGTCTGTGGTTGCCTCAACGCAGGTACAGTGTTTGAATGGAGACTCCTTGTGTCAAGTTTGTGCCCATCAGCTCAGGTCATCTCAACAGGCATTGCCAAGAACAACCTGACTCTATCCATGCTACTCCTCCATCAGCTGTTTGCACACACTGTGGAGAGCCCCTGAGGCACTTTCTGCAGGCTGGTGAGCCCCAGCTCTCTCAGCACTCATGGCCCCACCACAGTCTGACAGATGCTCCAAGCCCTAACCTACCCAGCACCATGCACTGTGGCATTTTCCCCACTCATAGTGTTTGATCACTGCTTTTCAGGTCAGTTTTTTGGGGGAGTCACTGCGGTATCTTCACCTTTAATAACCCTTTATTTGTTTGCCCCTCTGTACTTTTCCTGTTGGTTTCTGGACCTCTGTGAGCTTGGAGTATCTTCAGCCAAGAAGTCACAGAAGAAGTCACATGTCCACCCCATGCAGAGCCACTTCCTGTGCTGTGCTTTCATGTAACACTCCCACAGCTCCCTGCTTTCTACAAAAAGGACAAAATATTCCCTCCTGCACACAAATTCCTCTTTATAAAACTGGTATCCTATCTGCTTTCAATTGTCCTTCCTATTTTTTTTCCAAGCCATAAGCCAAGGAAATCAATCCTCATATGGAAACTCTTCTACAATACTGATTCCCTTTCTTATTCTTTTTGTGCTGGTCTTGTGCTGCTTTGCTGGATGAGGCCAGGAGATTTGACTCATGCTGTATACAAGATGCAGGTGCCCCAGACATTTATGTAATGGCACTAAGTGGTTTTCTGTTTTGCTCTATTCTTAATTTGTACTGATTCCTAATATTTAATTGCCTTTCTGCCCACTGAACAATGTTGGAGCTCGTGTTGTCATTAAAGTATTACAAATCAGATCCCATTTCAGAGATGTTTAGACAATATGATACACATAAGGGTAGGACTGCTTTTCTCCACATGTAGTACTGTAAATGTATCAGTAATAAGTTTTGCCCTTTTTTTTCAGTGATTTTTCATGCTGCATGTGCTTAAGATTGTCACTCAACTTGTCCACTTTTTCACAACACTTAGATAAAATAGTGAAAAGCAAGGACAAGCATGTCATGTAGCACCCCATGAGTGACTTTCAACATGAAATCTGACCGCTTTTCACTGCCTTTTAACCAGTTATTTAACCTCCATGGACTCTCATCCCATGGTGATTTCATTTCCTTAAGAAGCTTTAAGAAGACCTTCTCAAAAATCTCATGGAACTGTAAGAAGGTTATATTCATCCACATTTCTTACCTATGCACTGAGTCCTTCAAAAATCTTCCTAAGGCACAATTTGCTTGCCTGGGGAAAAAAAAAAAAAAAAAAAAGAGAAAGTATAAACTCTTCCATGTTCTCTTCTGCTCCTTCAGACAGTTTCCTGGTTTTGCTTTTAGAACAGTTTCAACAAGCTCCCATTGTGTGGCTGACAGAGCTTTTAGCCCTCTGGAAAGTTTTTAAAGATTGACCTTGTCACCTTTCAAGCTTTTGGATTTAGGACAGTTCCCAGCTGCTACCTCACTTTATAATCCAGATTTTTCATACTGGAGGGCCTGTAGCATTCCATGGAAAATATCCCTTGGTGACTTGATCTTCTGTTCATTTTGTTGCTTAACTCTGTTCCTGCCAGTGCTTCAGCCCAGCACAGGTGCTGTCCTTCAACACAGGTGTCAGGGCACAGCTGGCATAGGGCTGCCTGCACAGGCAGGCAATGGCACACTTGCTGCTTTACACTTTTTGTGATGTTTCATGATCCCTGTGGCAGGCTGTGTCCTCTGGTCTGGCAGCAGTGATGTCCTGGGCCCTTTGGAGCCTTCGTTCTGCTTTCACTGCCACTGTCCAGCTGAGGAGCAGCTCAGAAGAAATGAACTGGGCCAGAAGGTTCATACAAATAGCTGGGTTTTTTTATTATCAATGTAATCACTTTGGCAAACTAGTTTCTACAGTCAAAACATACTTATGACTCTGTTTCTAAAACATCAGGTGCATTAGCTATCCTAGAAGTGAAGTACCAAATAATTTCCTTTTGTAATAGTGCATTTTGAGTGAAAGGCTTTAATTTTATATGTACACAGAGAGCTAAAGTTCTGCACAGACTGTATTTTTGCACAGAACAGGAGACCCCAATTTTAAAGTTTACAGGACAGGAAGATGAAAATATCTGTATTTGCCAGCTCGAATTGGAGGTTTTGAGTTGTTTATTGATATGATGTAAAATCTGTGAGGGCTCATTTCTACTTCATATGTGTGCTTTCAAATGACTGAGGAAAACAAAGAAATTACTGAGAAACATCCAAGAACCTTCTACATATTGTTTGACTGGACATCAATGAAGGACACATTTAAGCTACAATAAGTGTTACACAGTAAAATTTCCTACCTTTGAATATGCTTTAAAGTACAGGAGTGGAAAAAATAAAATTTAAAAAACCAAACTAGCAACTTGAATTTACATTCAAAATCAAATTTTTGTAAACAGTTTTACAAAGGTTTTTGTCCTGGAATTCCTCTGCTAGAGCTATAGCAGGCATGAGCAGGCAAGAATAAACACAACCTAACAAAAAATTAGCTATAAACATTCAAGTATCACTAAATGTGTCCTGATTCTGTCTGTCTGCCTTGCAGAGCACAAAGATTATCCTCCTGATGGCTTCATTACAGGCTGGGAGAGAGGTGTTGCTCAGTGCAAAGAAGAGGTACAGAATCAGGACCATAACAAGCAGCATTTACAAAGTCAATCTCTTGGAGGTTGTTCAGAGCTAGATTTTTAGAGATAAATAAAAGCTGTTAGAAACTAACAGCAGGGGCATTGCTGAACCCATCAGGTGCTAAAATTTATTTGTAGGTCTTCAAAAATCTGTCCCTGGGGCAAAGTTTCCTCATTTAACAAGGGAAAAAAAAAGACACAATCACTTGAATGGTGGTGAACTCATTGAGCCAGACTTTGGGAAACTGCAGGGACTTGGAGATTTGCACCTGCTCCTTCAGAGGATGACAACTTAAGCCAGGCCCCGGTGGTGTTTATTTTCTGTTGTGAACCCTAATTTTCTGCAGAGAGCACATGGATGCCATTCTGCCTGCTCCTCACTCCAGTGAAAACCCAGTGGATGCCAAGAGGTGTGCTACTCTGCTTAGCTGCCGGATTGGATCTTGGACAGAGCTCATCTGAACTCCAGAGGAGTGGAAATGGTCATGGGTGGTACCTGGTTCTTGGAGCTGAGCCCTGCAGCTCGTGTTCACTCTTGTGAGCACTGGCCATGGGGTAGGACTGTCAGCATGTGCCCTGCTCCAGTTTTAGTACCAGCATGTTGCCTGGCAGTATTAGATTAATGGTTGGACTCAGTGATCTTAGTGGTGTTCTCCAAGCTTAATGGTTTTATGGTTCTATATTGTGAAATCCAGTGAGTCCCTCTGAACGATATGAAAAGCGGGGATTTACAGAGAATCTGCCAGAAGTGCACTTTTATCATCCAGAGCTGTGTAATGGATTCTATTTCCTTGGTGGGTGATGAAGCAGAAAAGGATTAATGCTGTTGACAGTAGAACAAGTCCAATGCAAAAAAAAGCTGCGAGTATCAGGCTGGCTTCTCCAGGACTCAAAGTTTTGCCGAAAAAATTGCCCACTTTGTTGTCATAATCTGTTAAAAGAGAGTTGTTAATGAGAAATCTGCGCATGAATCTTGAGAGTTTTAAATGACATTTAAAAAAATCTTTACCCTTTGCAGTGGTTTCATTTGTTGCAGTAGTTTTATTGTATGTTCCAGTTGTGTGTCCTCCTTCTGAAGGAACTTCCCACTCTCGTCGCCCTTCTCAGGGTGAAAAAAAAGCATAGTTAAGTTGGAAACCTTAATAAATACTTTTTTTCCTCTTTTGAAAAATTAGAGTTGACTTATTTCATTATTTCTACCTTGTTGATCTGAACAGAAATTGTGATTAGATCATCACAACTGTTCCTCTGGGCAGCTCCATGGGCAACATTCCCCTTCTCTGTAGGGATCTCCGTTACTCCACTACTTACTGTAGTGATGGGACAAGGGGTAACTTTTAAACTGAAAGAGGGTAGATTTAGGTGGGATATAAGGAACACATTTTTGTTGAGGGTGGTGAGGCACTGGCACAGGTTGCCCAGAGAAGATGTGGATGCCCCATTCCTGGAAGTGTGCAAGGCCAGGCTGGGTTGGCCCTTGAAGAGCCTGGTCCAGTGGAAGGTGTCCCTGCCCATGGCAGGGAGGTTGGAACGAGATGATCTTTAAGGTCCCTTCCAACCCAAACCATTCCATGATTCAGTTCTGCATTTGCTTGTCCATTTGAAGTCTCACAGCCACATGAATATGTGTAGTCAAATAAATTCATGATATCCAAGGAAGGAGTATTTTGGCTACATCTGGCATCTACATTTGTCATCATGCTGCTGCAGGGTTATAGGTATGAGGTGTGCCTACTGGCACTGTTTCAACTCTTGTAGAGGAGTGTAGCCAGCACAGTGAGGACCTAGATGCTGGATCTAGATGTTTAATGAAGCAATGTGATGTGGAGAGGCTCACAAAACACTTTCAGCTTCACTTATGTGTGTTGGCAGAGACAAGCACCGCTCAAAAAGTTTGCCAACTTTTCTTAGTCAAGAGATCACCTATTTCTTGGACAAGATGAACAGTCATTTTCTGGAGCTCCTTTTATCCCAGCTGGTGTCTGCCTGTGCAGGGAGGAGCCCAAACAGCTCTGCAAGTCATCAGGGCTCACAGGAAGGAACCAGCACCATGCCAGACTGTAGGCCCTCCTGCACAGTGAGGCAAAAAGGCTGAACAACAGCTTTGCAGATGTTTTCTGTGCCACCTTTAAAGGACAAATGGTCCCTAGGCTGCCACTGTCTCAGAAGGGCACTTGTGAATCACCAACTGATTTCAAGTTGCAGCAAAGTGCACCAAAGATTGCCATGTCACCAAGGGTGTTTGTCCTGTCTCTTATCACTGCTAGCTGGCCATGGCAGTGCAGGTGCTTCCCACCACTGCACAGGTGAGTTCTCTTTCTTTCATCCCTGCCTTCCATCCAGTTGTGCTGCAATACCACCTGAGTCCTAGGATGTTTCTGATACTGCACCTGATTTATTGATGGTGTAGGTTGTCTCCATGCCAGCATGGATGTGATCGGCCACGTGACAGTGCAGAAGCCACGTCCCAGGGTTTTCTGCTACGAGTTCAACTGTCTGGAAAGTCCCAGGGAAAAGGTCATATACATCTCCTCTGTGGTCCTTATCTGTCTGTGGCAAAGAAAAACCAGAATTGTGAGAGTCATGCCTCAAATACTCCCCCATGGGCACTGAAATATTCCAGTCAGAATTCCAGCTCCTTAAGGTAGATCAAATGTTTCTTGTACATTTCTAGTGAGCATCATCCAGAGAAACTGAGGTCTATGGACACCTCTCATTTAATCCATTATACAGCAGCAGACCCCTTCTGTTGACTTCAGCTTTTGGCTGAGCAAAGGTGTTTCTTTGAAATATTTTTCAGGTAGCCCTGACAGTGGCAAACTGTCACAGCATAAAACCATACTCCAACGCAGTGTAACTCTAATTTCCTCCCTGTATTCCCTCACACCTATGGGTAATCATATATTTTAACCCACCTAAGCATGTCCTCTACTAGGGTAATAGAAGCTTTGCAAGTATCTCATTCATTTTGTATTTCCTTCAAATGCAAAACTCCCACCCACCTCAGCATCAGCCCAGGGCTCTGTGCCTAAGTGACAAAACCAGGCTGGAAATATGGATTTTTTTTTGTTTGTTTTTCTCATAAATTTACCATAACACTATAAAAGTTTTACTTTGATTTATTTTACCAACCTTGAAGATGAAGGTCTGTGCATGGAAGTGAACTGTGTGGATATCTGCTTCATTGCCCATTCCTATCAAATACCAGTTTGTCCTATCACCTTCATTCATCGTTAGACCCAAGAGACTGTTGTAAATCTTCCCATTGATTGCTGGAAGAATGACAAAATAGGAATGATTAATAATTGGCCATGGTATGGGTGATTATAACCTCTAATTCAGGCACCCTTTGCACTTTGAGGGTAGAAGGAGTGCTCAGGCAGAGAGGGGACAGGCATGTGTGGTCAGGACAAGTGCTATCCCCACTGACCACTGCCACTGCAGGGAGACAGTCATGCTTTTGTTTCAGTTTCCAAATTGTGTAAGTATACATCAACAAACATTTTTCTGTCTTAAAGAGCATCAAACTGGTTTTTTACTGGTTGAGATGGAACGCCTGAGCAAACTGGATTTATGCTGAGAAGCTACATGGAAAAAGAGGGAATAAAACTGTTGCCTAAAATGGGTACCAGCTGTAGAAAAAAAAGTTTGCTTTGCCAGGGCTGTGTGTGTCCCCATCCAGTCTATTCAGCCTGGCTCCTGGACTGGCTGCAAATACAGCCACAGTTTTAAAATATCATCCCTATGCTCCTAAAAAACAAGCCTTGGAGGAGCACAGCTCACAAATGACACAGGAGTCCTGGCAGGCCAGCCTCTTCCCAAAAGTATAAGAGTAAACTATCTTGTTAGAAAAATATCTTGGCTGGGCCTTGTGAAATATTTTTGTTTCCAGCATTGCACTTTATGAAGTTGTCACATGGCTGGGTAACTGCAGGCTGAGTCCAATGTCTCCCTAAAAGGGCTGTGAAAAATAAACCTCTTTCCTCTTGGCTGCTGCTGCCGAGTCCTACATACCATGCATCTTGTTGCCTTCTACAAAGTCCTCAGTGGAATTAAAATCATCGGGATTCTTATGAAGGTATGTTTCAATATTTTCTTTCAAATACCAGGATTCATTTTCATCGAACATCAAAAACAGAAGAGTAAATTCACGATCGATGTCTTTCCTCCGACCTCTTTCATCTAAAGTTCCTTTTCTGCAAACTACAAGAGGCCCAATCAGACCACTGTACGTGTCCTGAAATAAAATAAATATATGCATTACAGATTTTCAATTCATCCAGTTATGAAATAGATACAGATTAACTGAAGATTAAATTGCTTTTTCCGATCAGATGAGAAAAAATCAGTCTAATTAAAAACTTCTTTCTCTGTGTGTCTCTCTGTTATTTTACCAAAGCAATGACATCCAGTGGTCCCTTTCAACCTTACTTATTCTGTGATTCTGTGATTTTGTGTAATGTTTTGTCTTTACCCCAAATCCCTTCAACTATTCTTTAAGGAGGAAATCATATTACTGTGGTGTATGCCTTGGGATTTCTGTAGCTTAAATTACCCAGGCATGTGCAACTGTTAGTAAGGAGTTCAAAGCATCTAGCTCTGTAAATGCTTTCTCTAGCCTGTGGTCCTCTCCCAGCTAAGAAGCAGGATCCTTTCATAAACATTACACAAGGCACGACGTGTTAGCCAAAGCAATGCAAGCTTTAATGGCCATTTCTTGGTTACCTTAACAAAATTTGCTGTTGAATAATAAACCCAAGTGATACAATTTGGATCTGTTTTGCCAGGACCGGATCGTTCTGGGACGTTCCACCTGTAGGTGTTTATTTCCCCTGAAATAGAGAGAGAACAATTTTACCTTGAGCAGCTAAGTATTAGAGGCTTTGAATGGTATCTAACTCAGACCTCCTACCCTCCTCATCAAAAAACTGTCTGCATCAAAACTACCTGTGGAAGCATGCAGCAATGGGATAGGGATATGATTCTGCCTTCCAGGAAGTCAGTGAGGTTCCAGTGGTGTAAGTGAAGGCAGATTGCTCCAGAAAAGAACATCTGCAAATGATTCTGACAAAAGTGGCATCCCACAGAAGGAAGTTTACAGAGAGAACTCTTCATCTTTGCCCTTGGCAAAAACTGCAGTAATTCAATCTTAGCTCCTGATACTTAAGGTCAGATGAAGCGTTGGGAGCCAAGCCCAGAAAATGTTCCTTGGACCTTCTCAATTGAAGGGGGCAAAAAGAAGTGGCAGTTGCCACTGGGATTTTGCAAAGGGTGCTGCAGAAGTGTGTCAGCTGGGGGCCCGGATAGGAGAGCTGGATATGTACCAACCTGCTGTCAGGGGGGAGCAGGGGGGTTCTTTCATCTTCCAGGTAAGACCTTGCTCCACAGCAATTACCAGAGAACCTCTATCCCTTCCCAAATGTCATCATCTCTGCCACGTCCTCCCTGAGCAGAAATTCCCTGACCTCTGATTTAAAAAACACCATAATGAATGGATGAAAAAATGATCTGTTTGAGTGAGGATCATTTCTCTGCACCGAACACAAACATCTGTGTTCAGATGAAATGCCTATGCTCTGTTTCCCTGCTTTGCTTTTTTGCTGGTACTTCAGGAAAGGGTAGGAGACCAAGATATGGTCAACACCTTGCCCTTTTAAGTGGTGGAGAAATGTTGAACCAAGCAATCTCTGTCCCAAAAGTCTTTCAGGGTGACAACAGCCAAGAGCATCGTGGGACATGCTATGAGTCAGGTTAAAACCAGGACATCACAGAACCATGGTTTTAGTACAGCTAGAGCCCAACAGCTGCCAATGTCTGTGAGCATCTAGGCAAGGAGAGTTTTCAAGCTTAAAGGGCTGGGAAATGACTGAGTCTAGTTTTTATGTCACTGAGCCACTACACTGTTCATGCATCATGCAACAGTGGGTTTTAATTGTACAGCAGTAACTACAAAAACAAAAAAGTCGTGACTCTCAACTCTCTTACAATATGAGATGAGTCTCATGTAAGTATTGCAAAAGCATTTACTGTTACAGGATAAGCATCATGTCTTGGAGACATTAAGTCCATGTCATGGAGACATGGAGGCCAGGGAAATGTTTCTCATCCACCTGTATCTAACCTACATGTCATCACCTCTTTTTAGAAGGTGTGATCTGAGAAGGGAGGCTGGTCATGGTCCTCCACCCCTTCCTTGCTTTTTCGTCCTCAGCTCAGGATGTTTGGAGGCTGTAGATGGAAAAAAATCTCCACTCCATTTAAAGCTGACACACTTCAGAAGGCATTGAAGACCAATCTTTGAAGTGCAAATAAGGCATAACCCCTGAAAAAAGCGATAAACATGAGGAAAATTGATGTTTTCTCCCTTTTTTCCTTCTGGGTAATTGGAAGAATGGCCAGGGAGAGAACAAAGCTGTGGCAGATGAGAGCTGGTCTAGCATAGGTTGCTATGGATATGCTTTCTGCATCTATTTATCATGCCCCCCACAGGTTCTTTAGGACCTGGCAGTGCTCTCAGGAGCACAGTTTGTCAGGATGCAAATCTGACTGATGACTGATTTAGGATTTAGTAGAATTAGATAGTCTTTGGCAAGTTTGGGGTGAGCAGTCCAGCCTGGCCCAGGAAGAAAGACAGTGAGGATGACACCAGATGATGCTGGTGGGGACTGAGGTGCCCAGAAATTTTTCTTATTTTCAGGGATTTCATTTCTATGTCAACTGCTCTTTCCAAACTCCTAAGGAAAAGTCAGTCCTTAGATCCTGTTGAAGAATGCTTTTGGCTTACTCTCAGACACCTTCTCTCATCTAACTCATCCAAGCCTGCTCCCATGTGGACACAGGAGACATGACAGTAGTGTTCCCGTTGTTACATCTCAAATGCCAGCCTAACAGTGTCAACATCATCATGGAGCAAATTACAAAACAAAGGAATTGTATATAAACCAGTTCCTTTTCTTTCCCCTCCCCCATGTATTAACCTCAGGTATACATTGATCGAACTGCAGCAAGGCGGATGCTGGCTCACATTTGGACATGAGTTTCTGTGTGTTTGTACTGTACTGACACAGCTGCTCACAGGAAAGAAATTTCAGCTTGCAAAGAGATTTATTGCATCAAAATTTCTTTACATTTAGTTTCACATTGGAGTTCACAAATAGTCCAAAAAAAATTTGTATGGGTGTTGGAAAGCAAAGGTGGGCACATTTTGGATTGACTACTATGCCTGGGTTTGACTTCCTACTTAGAACATAAACCCAACAAAAAAATTGAAGTTCAAAAAGTTAAACAAGAATAAAACAGGAATTAAACAGGAATTTTTCTATATGAAAAACTATTATCCACTGTTTTCCTCAGTAGAAACTGAGGCATATTTGGTACATTTTTCCAAGGTTATTAATTCATATGACAGCTACGTTTGGCAATTTATGCATGACTCTGAATGCAAATGCCAATCCTCTGTAGCTTGAGAGAGGCAGAGTTAATATTAACATCTGCAATTCTTACCTCTGAATTTGAAAGTTTTTAAAACATTGTTAGAGTGTCAGTTTGGAGCCAAATGCATCACTGGCTTACATTTCTCTTGCCGTGATTATGGGTCTGCTTCTCTCTCTTTTGGAGGTTGTCTAGTGATATTACAATCCTGTTTCTACCCCTGATAGGAATGAAGGCTTATTCTCTGCCCAAACATGCTCACTTGGTCAAGAACCTACATGTCTAGAAACTCAGAACTGTAACTGAATAAGCATTGAGCATATCATGCCTGGGAGAACATATAGCTATATGGGCAAGTTTGAAAGAGAGATTATCATTAATGTGCTAAAATGCTTTTATATACAGCCTTTGTAGCTCAAAGAAAAGAAGGGGGAAAAAAAGAAAAAAAGGGAGCCTTACCAGGGAGGGTAATTGCTGTCTCAGGCTGTTCTTCACAACCAACCTCTTCTATACCATGTGCACTTATTGAGTAAGGCCTGCTGGCTTTGTTCTTAAATACAATCAGTACGGAGTCACCGACCTCAGCATGGAGTAATGGCCCTGGATTCAAACAGGAGATGCCAGTGTTTAATGCTGCTTTTCTGAATTCAACCAACTTTCAATAGCTTGGCCTGGGAGTAGAGCCAAGGTCTCTATCAAAATCATTGGGCTTTTCTGTTCTTCCAGGAAAGCCATAGAAATTGGTTTATCTCAGATGATTAAAAGCTCCATATGTACAAATAATCCCTTTTCAGCCAATGAAGGGAATTGTTCTCTCTGAAGACTGGTCTTTGAACAGCTGTTTTTTCAGGAAAACTCCTGAGGAAAGCTTTTGAATCTTTCAAAATTTCATTGTCCTTCAGAAAAGGAAATTGTAAACATATTCCTAGAGAAGGTTATCCTGAGGGAAGAGTATGAAACTGTATCAGGAGAGGCTTAGTTTCAGTATTAGGAAAAGGTTCTCTATGCAGAAGGTGGTTGGGCACTGGAACTGGCTCCCCAGGGAAGTGGACACAGCACCAAGACTGACAGTTCAAGAAGTGCTTGGACAATGCTCTCAGGCACATGGTGTGAGTCATGCAGGGCCAGGAGTTGGACGTTGATGATCTTCCAACTCATGATATTCTAAAATTCTATGACTATTTTATGACCAGTTGTTGCCTGCTTTTCACCCCATAAAAAAACCTGAACTGATGGTTATTTTACGATGGGTAAAATTATGTCTTGCCAATTGCAAACACAAATCTATCTCCTTAATATTATCTTAATCTGTTTACAAGAGTCTTCCCCACGTTACAAGCTCTGAAGCTAAAGTGAATCCTGGAATTGCCATTATAGCACTCCTTAGGATACTCCTTATTCATGTTCAACAATTAATTGTTTAATTTGGAAAGGATCTTTACACTCAGCAATTATATAAATAGCATGTAAAATAACTGACACCTGGAATAGACATCACTGTTCCATATTTCCCATCTTTAAAAAGCTAGAAAACATCTTAGTTTTTGGAAAGCGATCCTCTCCCTGAGCACAGGCTTGGTCTGTGAGACATGAGAGCTACTTGCCCAGGATTTCCAAGTGTTCCTCCTCTTCTGTCCTCACTTTGCGCTGTGTGAAGTTGCCACTTGTGTACTCCCTGTAAACCACCTTCTTGTATTTTGAACCAATCAGGTCCTCTGCTTGGCCCAGAAAAACATGCCCATAGCTGCAAAATAAAATGCAATAAAAGCACTAAAGTGTACATAGCTGAAAGTTAGTGACTGTTGTGCTATTCACAACAGATTCAATGACAATATACAGCTTGACCCAATGTGCTGATGGATGTGAAGGCCCTGAGAGATGCAGGAGGTTTTGAATAGCAAATAGCAAGAGTGGTAATCCTTACTGAATGCACACCCTCTTCAAAGAGGTAAAGCTGAGGATAAGATGCACTCTCCAAGAATTTTGGGAACACAAATCCTTCACCAGAGCTGGAGTAGGGCTAAAGTGTGAGATGAGAGTGGTTTCAGCTACCCTCTCCAGCTGCATTGTTCACTCCAATAAAAGATACTGCCTGTCCCTGGAAACCTGAATGCTCTTATCATGATGTCTGCTTTTGCTATCTTGGCTATTAGCCACGGGAAGATGATAAACAAAGCTTGGCCTTTGAAAACAAATGTGATCCATCATCTGAGATAAGAGGGAGCTGCTTTACCCTTCCCTCTTGCTGCTGTGAACTGCACAGGTTGGATGCTTTCCCAGCATGATGATAAAAGGAGAAATGTATTTTCATTCTGCACAGGGAAGAGGATGCTTTCCAGGTTTCCCTAGTTCGTTGCTGCTCCCCTGGGATCCCAGAGGGCTGACTCGCCGGCAGAGGACGCTCATAAGCCGCTGTGCAGCTGAGCCTTCACCCTCTCTGGGAGCAGCTCATCTCCAGGGCGCCCCTGGCAGGAGAGTTGCAAGGCTGGCTCACAATACACTAAATAAAACCAAAAAAACTGCCCCAGGGATACTGCTTACTGTGTCGTGAGCTGTGTGTGCAACAGCAACCTTTGACAGTACTGGAGTTTATGTTTTCTTTAAACTCACATCATCACCTGTGATTCTTCAGGTGTATTTTTTACACACTCCTCTTCCTCTGTACCAGGAGCACTTTGACAGATGCTTTTCTAAGGTTTATTTTTGACATAAGTTCCTTTTTGCTTTCACCAAAGTGTCCTCAGAGATCAGTCTATGCAATATGATCTGGAATGTGTATTTTTTTCAAAAGTTTTTTATTCCTCACACAGTGATTCGGTTGCAGGGTTGCTTATGTTCTGATCTTCTCAGGGGATCTAGGGGCTACCATGCTGCAGGAAAGCAGACTCAGCACCCCCATCATGCATCTGCATTGCCTACAGGAGCTCACATCTGGAACAGATGCCTGACTTTCTCCTCTATGCAAACCAGAAGTCTGAGATGGCAAGGCTGGGGAGAGTAAGGGAGAGAAGAGGGTTGGGGTGCATCATTGTAAGGTTGAGCCAGGGCTGGAACACAAACTTGGAGGCCTTCTTGAATTCAACAGCATTACAAGACACTCTGAAATGAAAGCATTTGAAACTGGTGCCTATGAACTGGTCTAGACTGAGAGGCTGTGACTTTGTAAATACATTTTCTCATATTATGCTTGGCAAAGAGTTGCCTCTAATAAAGCATGGTTGACATCATGAAATGGTGCTTCAAAATTTCCCCTCCACTGTAAGTGTGTCCTGTGCCCACAACTGTTTTTTGGGTTGGGTACCTTTCCTCATAGCTGCTGATGTTGTAAACCTTTGGTGCTGAGCTCTTATTTGAGGCATAGTCCCACTCCACCTCCTCTGCAGCAATGTAATAGATCCTCATGGCTCCACGCTGCTGCTGGGCTCCGCTGGGGCTGCGGCAGCTGCTGACCTCGTAGAGATGCTTCATCCCACCAACAAAGTGATCAAAAGTCCTGCAAACCACTTTGAATGTGCCTGGAAAGAAAAGCACATGGCATTTAAGCAGTTAAAAAACCTAACAAGCATCTTGGCAAATTAGGTCCTGTGTACATCTCTGATCTGTCCTCAGACAATCCTAATGTATAATGCTGTTTGGAAAGTCAAGCAAGAGGATGTTTAAATAGAATGATAGAATATTCTAGGCTGGAAAAGACCTCCAAGATTATCAAGCCAGCCATTAACCCAGCACCGCCACGTCTACCACTAAACCATGTCCCTAAATGCCATCTCTACCATCTTTTAAATACATCCAGGGATTGTGACTCTACCACTTCCTGGGCAGCCTGCTCCAATGAACTAAAACTCCCTGATGCAACCTGAGGTTATTTCTTCTTTTCCTGCCACTTGGTACCCCTTGGGAGAGGAGACTAGCACCCAGGTAGTTACAGAGAGTGAGAACATCTCCTCTGAGCCTCCTTTTCTCCAGGCTAAACACTCCCTCAGCCACTCCTCACCAGACTTGTGCTCCAGACCCTTCCCCAGCTCTGTTGCTCTTCTCTGGCCACGCTCCAGCCCCTCAATGTCCTTCTTGCAGTGAGGGGCCCAGAACAGGACACAGGATTCCAGGTGTGGCCTCACCAGTGCTGAGTACGGGGGACAATCCCTGCCCTGCTCCTGCTGGCCGCACCATTGCTGATCCAGGCCAGAATGCCACTGGCCTTCTTGGCCACCTGGGCACTGCTGGATCATGTTCAGCTGCTGTTGTCCAGCATCTCCAGGTCCTCTTCTGCTGAGAAGTTTCCTAGACACTCTGTCTGCAGCCTTTGGCATTGCATGGGGTAATTGTGAACCAAGTGCAGGACCCAGCAGGATTTGACCTTGTTTTGCTCCATAGGAAAAACCAGCCTGCTCCATCTTTGCTCAAAATCACCATAAATTACTTCTAATCATTTGAGTTAGATCAGCTTGGCCAAGGAAACTCTGAAAAGCACTCAGATGTGT